>NC_066542.1:14875581-14880581 GCF_024679095.1 Eriocheir sinensis | reverse complement strand
CTGGTCTAATTTCTTTTCCATTTAAGGAATTGGATGCGGCTTCGCGGTATTCCTCCCTCCTGTTGCATTTTAAAGGGATACTCATATTTTTTACACCCTCCATCTCTTAGTGTTAATGCAAAGACCCGACCCGCCGTAATATTTTTATGAGCGAGTTTTGTTTCTCTTTTTGTAAACGGGAATATTCTTGTTCAGGCTCCGATGATTCCATTTAACAGTAAGATTTTTCTATACTTGCTCTGGAAAAAAAATATAAAGAAAAAACATCTTATATTTATGTTACTTTTCCAGCCAGCCAAATGTTTTAGATCTAAAGTAAAATTTAATGTGGGGGTATTTTTCATTCTTTTATTTGCATACTAATACTGTTTTGCTAGTCTTCATATACATAATTTATTTTTTTAATTCCTGCTTTTTTTTTTTGTTAAAGGTGAGAAAGCAGTAGACGAGGACATGTATACACGAAAGGGCGGGGCAAGGCATACACACACACACACACACACACACACACACACACACACACACACACACGTATAATGGTTTATACGTACAATATTTTTGTCGCTAAATATAAGGACACGGCCGCCGGATCAGTGTGTGTGTGTGTGTGTGTGTGTGTGTGTGTGTGTGTGTGTGTGTGTGTGTGTGTGTGTGCGTGCGTGCGTGTGTGTGTGTGTGTGTGTGTGTGTGTGTGTGTGTGTGTGTGTGTGTGTGTGTGTGTGTGTATCCCCAGGTCTCTCTGCACTCTGCTTTAAAGTCTAATCAGGTAATCTCCCTTAGCGTGGAGCACCATTTCCAGCAGGAGTGGTTCTCTTGAGGTAAGGGCTACGAGGGGTGGTGGGAAGGGAGGGTAAGGTAGGTTTAGTTTTGTTGCCCTGTCTTCCATACTCTCCTCTCTACTTATCTTCCTCCCTTTAGCCCTTCTTTTTTCCCTTCCTTCACTCCTCACCCTGCACCCTCAGGATCCATACTTCGCATTGCGGCAGGACCCAGGCCGGTCTCCTCGCACAGCTATGCCCATCGCGAGTAGCTAGCTAATACGGGCGCCAGACTTGGCTCGGTGTTGAGCTAACAGCTGTGTCTCTCCGGCAGACGTCGTGCTGGCCATGCAGCTGTCCGCCATGTGCTTCGGAGCGTTGCTGGCACTCTGTGTGGTGGCCTGCTGCGCCTACCACATCTGTGGCCCCGCCGAGGAGCTGGACTACACCCGCTACTCCGGGTTCAAGAGCGAGCACCCGCGTCTGCCCCCGGAGCTCCTGCGGGAGATCTACACTCTGCCCTCCACCCTAGACCTCGCCGAGACGGAGGAAGGACCCGGCCCCACCACTACTGCCAACCCGCCCACAACGCTCTCCCAGTCGTCGCCCGCCACGCCGATCACCCGCCCAGCTGAGATCGGTCAGAGAGGGGCAATGAGTGGCTATATGGAGGGTGGTATGCGGGTGCCCTCCCTCAGCAGGGAGTCTCTGGGAGGGCCGCGGTCTGTCCTTGCCGCCCACCTGCCTAACGGGAGGCTCCGCGGCCCAGCGGCAGGTGAGGGAACGCCCCCGCAGATGCGCCGCCCCCTCACCGTCCAGAACACGCGAGCAGACGTGTGTCGGCCGCCGCGTCTTCTCAATCTCAACTGTATCGTGGATGGGCGGCCCCGCCTGCTGACGCTGTCCGCCATGACGTCGTCGCGGGCGACACGGGAGGTGGCGGGGCACGGGGCCGCCAACAGGCTGGCTGCCCACGACCAGACCAGCTCAACCCTTGACCTGGCCCGTGCAGCCGCTGCCTCCATCCCTTCTCTTTCCCAGACCCACAGGTCCTTCTCAGAGCCCCACACATCCCTCGTCTAGTGGAGGGGCGCGTACGGGCCCCGAACACCAGTGGGGTGCTGACACAGCTTTGAGGTGACCGTCCGAGGTGGTGCCGTGACGCGTGGTGACTGGCGGCGGGCACGGCGGCATGTGTTGTGAGTGGTAGTGCGGCGGACATTGTGTAGGTCAGCAACAGTAACTCTGGGACCAAACTGTCGTCGACGGTTGTTAAGTCTACCAAGGAAACACAACGGGACCTTAACTTTAGAGTCGTGATAGTATTTTGAAGCAGAGGAACAGCAGCAGCAGCAGGCAGTGGAGGTCAAGCCTCTGCTCACCACCTGGATGAGTTGCTTAGTCCAGCGGGTAGACTCGGCTGGTCTAAGCTAACTTAAGGGACTAATCCTTTATGTGTTGGTATCTAGACTAATTTAGGGTATAAGAGGTTTTGTTGTCTACATTCCCCGTATCTTAGCGGGGCGAGGTGTTCCTTTTTTGGGTGTTACTAGGAGGAAATGATACTTTTGAGTGTTACATGGCTTTCATTTATGGTGTTACTTTTCAGAGTAATGAAAACGCGGTAACGTTACTTGTAGCACGTGTGTTGACGCAACGATCTTTTGAGGGATCACCACTCAGTTTGTTACGTTGTCTTCCCACCCTTCCTTCACCTCCCTCCCGCTCCCCTCCCCTCCCCTTTCCTCCCACACCCGTAACTCGTCACCGTGTCGCGTACAGCTGCGTACAACGATGGTAACGCGGGCGGCAGATGTGCCACACGCACACACCTGTCAAACACACACACACACACACACACACACACACACACACACACACACACACACAAACAGGGACCAAAAAATATTGAAAACACACACGCAAACAATAAATCAACTACAGAGACCAAACTCATGTGATGCGGGTGCCAACTTGGTAGTCTTCGTGCGTTTCGTCGCCGTCACGCAAATGTTAATGTTTAAAAACAAAATTATATAAATAATTATTTTAGAATCTTTTACCGTAGAACGACAGAGAGAAAATTACTATAATATATTAGACACTAGTTTGTATATACTTTCTCTATACTTGTGATAGGTAGGTAAGGTACTTTGATTGGTGACCTGAGACGGCCCAGGGGCTGCTGGACCAAACGTTTATTAAACTTAACCTAATCAGGCGGGGAAAGGGACGACTGAACCACCGCCTGCGAGGTCTTGTCGCAGGGAAGGGACGGGGTGAAGATGTTCGGTATTAGAAAGTAATGATCGGATCAAACGAGTTTTAATAACAATTTGGGAAAAAAGACAAAGGAGGAAGTGATTTTCTATCTTAAACTGAATTCCACGAGTTTTCCCCAAACGAAGAAAAAAAATGGTTGAAAAAATTTTACTCTGAATTTTGCTTTCGTTGGGACGCTGATAAAAAAATACGTTTGCTCCTTTAGAAACAACAAGGTTACATTATTTTCATTCCTTTGAAAGTAGAGTTTTACTAGGATAGAATACATGAATTACTGAATTAATACATAACCAGATTGACAGTCAGGGAGGTGTGTGTGTGTGTGTGTGTGTGTGTGTGTGTGTGTGTGTGTGTGTGTGTGTGTGTGTGTGTGTGTGTGTGTGTGTGTGTGTGTGTGTGTGTGTGTGTGTGTGTGTGTGCGCGCGCGCGCGCACGCGCAAATTTCCCCTTAGTTATCTACTTTAAAACCCTACTATTTTTTAACCTCTATATAGCATACAATGTCCTAAGCACACACACACACACACACACACACACACACTTCGCCAGATGTTGTGTGACACTTGATATTCACACACACACAAAAAAAAGAACAAAAAACAATAACTACCACAAGTAAATCGAGAGTAAATGAACTACTCATGAAGCGAATATGAAATTACTTTTGTGAATTAGCTTTACCTCCATCATTTTTTTCCTTCACACACACACACACACACACACACACACACACACACACACACACACACACACACACACACACACACACACACACACACACACACACACACACACACACACACCGCTCCCCCTTCTCTTCCCACGCACTGAAAAATTCTTTAAAAATTCTCGCTGACAAGGTAATTAAAAGATGACAGTCCACGTCTTAAACTTCATAAACAAATGAAAACACACACACACACACACACACACACACACACACACACACACACACACACACACACACACACACACACACACACACGAAGAGAGAAGCGACCCCAAGACCGACGAAGGGATGGGCTTATACATTCGCAAAAGAAAACGAGTCGTCTTCTGGGAGGTTCCATTAAAGAAAATGAACGCAAGGTTGCCAGCCGTTAGCGAAAATGGGGGATGCGCTTTCTGAGAGATATGAGCATCAACGGCGCTCTTAAGAAATAAGTGCTCACTCAACCGTCCTGGGAAGTCCTTAATCAGTCTCCCCTTTCAAGGCAGGCTGATGACGAGGATGCTATAAGGAAGACGGGAGGAGGAGATGATGGTGTTAGTCAGGGCGTTCTATGTGTTATTCCATTTAGGGTTATTAGTCGTTTTAGCTTTGGAGTCTTGTTACCTGTGTTTCCGGCCCGTGTACAGATTGTTACTAGGGTGTTGAAGACCTTTGTTGTGGCCGAGTAAAAACTGAAGCATCTTGAGTCGGTGGAGTGAAGTGGCTCTGGGAATACAGGAAAGTGTCTTGGTGGTGTCATGGTGTGTAGGGAATATGTGGGATGGTGTAAGTCGTGCCGAGAATGTTTTCGAAGGTAGATATGTGTTATTTGATTTTGAAGTAGTGTAAGGGAAGCCTGGGGGAGCAATAAAGGTTGTGTAAGGAATGTTATTGGAAGGGTATTTGATCTTCGGGTGGTGTAAGGGAAATCTGGGAAGTGATGTCCGTAGGTTCTGCAGGAAGTGTCACTGAACGTGTATTAAGTGCTATAATCAGCTGTGCAAGGGAAGTTTGGGAATAAATATACGTTGTGTAGGGAATGTTGCTAAACGTGTACGAGAAGGCAATAATTAATGATCTTGGGGTGATGTAAGTGAAATCTGGTAAAAGACGTCCGTAGATTTTGCAGGAAATATTATGAACGTGTAAGAAACGCTATAAAGGGTAGATCAAGGGAAGTTTGGGAAGTACTAAAAGATGTGTAGGGAATTTTAATGAACGGTTATGAAGGGATGTTTTATTTTTAG
>NC_066542.1:14850581-14870581 GCF_024679095.1 Eriocheir sinensis | reverse complement strand
CAGCACTATAATGACCACGACTAATTTAACCATAAACCAGTACCTAGCGTAAATGGGATATCATTCTTAAACTGTATAATGACTATTTACTTGTATACTTAACACACACCTATACAAACTACCCTCCTGCACACACCCACACCCACGCCCAGACACACACCCACAGAGCTCCCTGGCCGAGGCACGAGTCACCGGGTGCGTCAGTACGTATCACACACCAACATTCCGTCTCATTCGTTTTCACTGGTATACCTTGAAACAAGTGCTTATATAAAAACCCCAAAAACAGCTACCTGTATGAAATAAAACTAATAAATGTAATAAAAAAAACACCACCAACAGAGAAAACATTTAGAATTAATCACTAATCTGTTATTTTTCTTCCTTTCCTTTTCCTCCTCCTCTTTCCCTCCCCTTTTCTCTCTCTTCCTCCTGCAGGTGCCTATGTGGGAGAAGCCCGCGGAGGGAAGGCGGGGAAGGGCACGGGAGGAACAGGACATGGAGGGTTCAAGGGGATCTCCAACTCTGTTCCCCGGGAGATGACATGGGAGGGTGAGTAGTGTGTGTGTGTGTGTGTGTGTGTGTGTGTGTGTGTGTGTGTGTGTGTGTGTGTGTGTGTGTGTGTGTGTGTGTGTGTGTGTGTATAGATAGATAGATAGATAGATAGAAATATGGAAAGGGATAAATAAAAGCAAAAAAATAGCTACGGTCTACCCTTTGGCATAACATCTAAATCCTCAGCCTAACAACTCTCTCTCAGATCAGAACTATTGACTCCCGACAGGCTGACGACGAAGATGCTGAAAACCGACCCGCCGACGACCAGTAGATCACGAGTCACTCTGTATACACTTAGCGATGAAGAAAAGTAAAGACAGGTAGATGCTTGGACAGATACTAATGCACATAGACTAATAAAGAGATGGAGATAAGGACACAGAAACAAAGACAAACATTTAGCTCACATACAACATACACCAAAACAAAGGGTACAACAAAAGCGCAAAACAAAAAGACAAAAACAAAGAGGAAGGACCAAAAGAAAGAGAAGGAGAGCTCTAACTAGATTTCCACAAGGCTTATAAGAGTTAAGGTTACTGACCCATAACAAAGCTCCAGTGAAGGAAAACTCACCAAACACACAGGTAAACATTTCCTCTTCCTGCAAATGACGCCGTAGACACACCTGGAGGGCCTGACTGAAGCAGACTGATATCGTCCCACCTTCCGAGAAAGACACAAACACAGAGACAGAAGACACAGAGAACAGCGGCACACACAGAGGTTATTGACACTGTAAGCTATATCAAGGGACACAATAAACAAGGGAGACAATCAGACCTTCGGCAAACAGCAAGACAAAAGCTGACAAATCCCCAGATAACTCCGCCTCCCCCCCTCCCCTCCGCCGGCGAGGACCGACATTATAGACTACAGAGATGACAGGTGGACCTATAGAGCCAGACATAATACAGTCAACAAATGAGAGACAAAGGTCGTAGCCAAACAAGACGGATCTGATACGCCATTACTAACCACCTTCTCCTCCCCGCCAGAGATGCTCCTCGCAGCCCAGCTCACCGCCATGTGTCTCGGCGCCCTGCTCGCCCTCTGCGTGGTCGCCTGCTGCGCCTACAAGATATGTGGCCCCGCGGAGGAGTTAGAGTGGGGCTCTCAGTACTCGGTGCTCAAGAAGTCTCCTCGCCAACCCCCTGAGCTGCTCCGGGAACTGTGAGGACGGCCACCCCCTGCGCCTTCCGCCCCGTCCTCTTCCTCCTTCCTCCTCCCATCCCCTTCCCCCACCACAACGACCCTCGCCACCACCTCCTTCACTACCCCTGCCTCTTCTACCTCCTCTCCCCCAGCCTCCTCCCCCTCCTGGGTGCTTCACGCGGGGCCCAGCTCCCCTGAGTGACGGTGGGACGTGGCGGGGCGGCGCGGAGGGCGCGGAACCCACTCGCTTGAGACTGCCGAGTGGGTGACGAGTGGCCAAGATGTTCTCCTGTGATTGACGCGACGACGATGGCGCCTACAAGTACTGCTGCCGCCACTACTACAGCTATTACCACTATTACGACTATTACCACTACTACTACCACTACTACTACTCCTACTACTGTTACTACTACTGTTAATACTAAATCCAACACTACTTCTAAATCAATACCAGCTATTACTACTACTACTGCTACTATTACTACTACTACTACTTCTACTACTACTACTACTACTACTACTACTACTACTACTACTACTACTACTACTGTTACGACTTCTTTCACCACTCCTACCTCTATTGCTGCTTCAACTGCCACTACCACTACAACTATTACTACTACTACAACTACTACTACTACTACTACTGCTACTACTACTACTACTACCCAAACCCAAGTCACATCCACAGTTACATCCTCAACCACAGCTGCAACAAAGCCAAGCAGAAGCAGAGCAACCGTAAACAACGAGCAGGGGACGACGAGGACTCGGGATCAAGAAGCGACGATGACTGTCCAGAAGAACCGATGACCCCCGCAGGTGCTTTCCATGGGCGGGGTTCGAAAGGTGTGAGTCCTGTCCAGGTGCTTTGATTCTAAGTCTTTGGAAACCTAGAGGATTGAGTTCGACATTTCAAGTGGCAGGAGGAAAAGGAGGAGGAGGAGGAGGCGTGTTTATCTATGTGTTTGTTTTGATGTGCGTGTTTGTGTGTGTGAGAGAGAGACAGACTTCCAAGGCCACTCAGTCAATGAACGGACGAGGTCGAGGTCTTTGAGAACGTTCGGTAATTAGACGTGAACGATTCAGTCAGTTTCCCGTTCTGTGACTTTTTCGAAGACTTGAGTGTGACTGACGCGACTAAAGGCCTGGAAATGTTGAAGGAACGGAGTGATGATACTTTTCTTCCGCTGGTGACGTGACTTTAACATGAAGGACAAGGGAGGAGATATATCAGAAAGAAGACGTGAAAGAATGATACAGAAAAAGAATAGACAAAATGAAGAAGCTGGAATGGAACTGGCGAAGTGAAAAGTGGAGGGAAATAGAGGAAAAATACACTGCCAGACTCGCCAAGTTTTTAATGAAGACCGAAATAACGGGAAGGAAAATGAAAATGGGACGGAAAATGAGTAAAAAAATATATGTAAATAGAAGCAGCGTAAAAAAGAGGGGAGATAAGGGAGGAAATATGAAGAAATAAAAATGATAAAGAAGTGAAGGGATGGGGAAAATGAGGAAGAAGAGAAGGAAGAAGGGAGAAGTAGGAAGGGAGGAGGAGGAGGAGGAAGAGGAAGAAGAGGAGAAAATAAGGCCACGAGAGACGCAACGAAATGATTTGAAATGGAGAAAATTCATAATGGCCGCTGTTGACCTCGAAGTGAAAATAGACGCCGAGAGAGAGAGAGAGAGAGAGAGAGAGAGAGAGAGAGAGAGAGAGAGAGAGAGAGAGAGAGAGAGAGAGACCATCCACCACAGTAATTTCCATTCTCTGCCCGAAACCACTTTATCTTCCTCCTCCTCCTCTTCCTCCTACACCCTCTCACTTGACCCCCCCCCAAAAAAAAAAAAAAAAAAGGTCACAAAAGATAAATAGAACAAAGATAAAAAAATAAATAGCTAAAGACCTCACCTCATCCCCCCCCTTCACCAACCCTCTCTCTCACACCCGCCACCCAAAAATGGCACACTGGGAGAGGTATAGGGGAGGTAGGGGAAGGGGGAGAGAAAGAGAGGGAGAGGCTGGAAGGGAAAGGAAAGGGAACGGATGGGAACTGAATGGAAGGGAAGGAAAGGGGAGCCAGATAAAATATACGCAACTGTATATCTTTTTTTTTTTTCAGTGGAACTATTCTTTGGGGAGAGGAAAGGGAGAGCGGAGGCAGGAAGAGAGAGGGGAGGGAGAGGGTCGACGCGCCACTCCCTGCCTCAACTTTAAGCGACGGGCGGGAGAGGAGAGGGAGAGGGAGAGGGAGAGGAGAGGGAGAGGGAGAGGAGAGGGAGAGGTGGCTGTCCTGCAGGGTTGGTGACGTTGAAACTCAGGTGTTTGATGGGGGACGACACAGCCCACAACAAACACCCAGGGTCTCTCTCTCTCTCTCTCTCTCTCTCTCTCTCTCTCTCTCTCTCTCTCTCTCTCTCTCTCTCTCTCTGTTTATTATTTTTATCCATCTCTTCCCTTCTTTTTCCCCGCTCTCCTGCCCTTCCTCCTTCCGTGCCTCAGATCAGCTTAATGCACGATACAGTTTGACAGGCAATGCAAATAGAGCAGGAAAAAAGATGTGCTCTCAAGAATCTTTCTCCTTCTCCGGTTTCCTCATCTTTCTCCATCCCGTTTTGCTTCGTGCCATTTTCTTCCTCGAGTTATGGCGAAGAAAACGCTCACCACCGCCACCACCTTGCCTCCCCGTCCCTCCTGGCGTGTTTGCCCAGGGCGGCTTAACCCGGCTTCATCCATCACGGTAAAAAATGGACAAACAGACAAACAACCTCCAACAGGGTGGGCGCGAAGAGACACAGAAGCGGCCAGTGCCACAAGATGCAGTAAAAAACGCTTCACTCAGCCGCGAGGGAAGTTTAATAACCACAGAAGTGATGGAAGGGAACAAGAAAATGGGAGAGCGGAAAGCGAGGGCGAGGGAAAGAAATAAGGACGGAAGAAAGACTGGTGAGGCGAAGGTATTGGAGAGAAAACCAAGAACGGGGAAGGAAAGTAGACGTGAGAATGGTACAATCAGAACTAAGAGAAAGAAAGACAAAGAAAGGAAACACTGAAAAAAATAAGGACGGAAGAAAAACTGGTGAGGCAAAGGGATTGGAGGGAAAACAAAGAACGGCGAAAAGAAAGTATACGTGCGAGCGATAAAATCTGAAGCAGGAGAAAGAAGCAGACAAAGAAAGGAAGCAGTGAAATAGAGGTGGAGGTAAAATGTTGTGACCGCGGTGTAGCAACGGAGTGGTGAGACGGGAAGCAAGAAGACAGGAAGCACCTCAGCTCAGAACATAAGCTCCTTCCTTTCCTCCCTCTCTTCCTCCCTGGCTTAACACTCCCCGACCTCACACTGACACAAAGAGGGCTCTGTAACGCTATAGAAAGTAAAGAAAGACAACAAAAAACAGTGAGAAGTTGGAAACATTATTAGGTTGTCTTTGGTTGTAGGAGAATGACTGTGTGTCTGTCTAACTACTGGGCGAGCTCGCTTTCTGGTTACCTGGATTTCGGGGAGCTGCCCGTCACGCTTCCTGGCCTGCTAATTAAGCTGTCCGTCTAACTAGCTGCAAGGTCAGAAGTAGGAGGAACAGCAGGAGAAACAAACAGCAGCAGGGACAAACGTCACATCTACCACCACCATTACCTCCGCCACCACCAGCACAACAGACCGAGATGAAGAAAATTCAAGGGGTGGAACATTTAGCTCCTCCCCGCAACCCCTTGATTCCGCGGGTGGTGGCTCGATGCTGTTCGCCGCGAGATGGACACGTTGAGATATTGGCGACCTCGAGGTGGGGAGCGTGAGCGTGTTGTAGTGTGTGGCAGCTGCGGCTTGATGGCTCGGCGGGCGGGCTGGCTGGCTGGCCGACCCCTGGAGCTTTTCAAGAGGACCTTGCTAAACAAGTCTTCGAGCGACGCTGCACTTATGTATACCGACCGCCCGTGTGTTCGTGTGTGTGTGTGCGTGTGTGTGTGTGTGTGTGTGTGTGTGTGTGTGTGTGTGTGTGTGTGTGTGTGTGGTGCAGCCCTTGTGTAGGCATATGCAGACGCTATTACTTGACGGCGAGAAGTTTGCGGAGGCTGGTGAAGTGAGACCCTGTGAATGAAAGGCCAAAAGGACGAGGTGCTGGTTTGAATGCAAACATGAGGAGGAAGAGGAAGAGAAAGAAGAGGAGGAGGAGGAGGAAAAGGCTGAAGAAGAGGCGGAGAAGGAAAAGGATGTGGTTGTCAGACCTACGACGTTCAGACTCCATCAATCTAGTTCCTCCCTTTTCCTCGTCCCTCTCACCCGATCCTCCTCTTCCCTCTCTTCCCACTCTTCCTGACAGGCGTTGGGGCCGTGGGTTGCGGGATGAGAGCGGACAGAAGCAAACAAGAGGGAAATAACATCAACAATAACAGCAACAAGAGCAACATCAGCAACAATGGAGAGTGAAGGCCATGTCCCGCTGCCCGACACACGCCCGGAGAAGAGAACATTTCCATTTGCAAACCGTGTGTGTGCGCGTGTGTGTGTGTGTGTGTGTGTGTGTGTGTGTGTATGGCTGGCTGGCTTGGTGGTGGCGGTGAGGGAAGGGGTATGGAAGGACGGTGGCTGGAGGGAGAGGGTGGGGACAGGTGGTGCTCTCTGAGAACAAAGCGCAATAAACATTCTAACAAGAGTTCATTATTCCCCCGTGGGCGATGCGATGCTCCCCTGTTTTCCCAGCTCGGCGGCCATGTTTGTTTTTGTCCCTGGCGTCGCTTCCTGTTGCTCCCCCCGTCACCTCTCGTCACCTTCCCGCCGCGCCGGTCGGTCACCTGCGCGAATTTATGCAGATTTCTGAAGCGTCGTAAATATTCATGGAGGTAATATTTGTTCAAGGCCAAATCATATAAACCTCGTAATTAATCCAGTGCGAGATTAATTCCAACGGAAAACCAATACATATATAAAAATTAAATTTCAGTCAGCGTTCCCGGGACAATCTTCCGTTCCGACAGCTAGAGAGAGAGGCGATTGCTGTGCTTCCATCGCTTATTGATATTGCATTCGCTTCCGTTACTGGAGCTAAAAACACGCGCACACACGCACACGCACACACACACACACACACACACACACACACACACACACTCAACACCGCCCAGCACCGCGTAATCCATTCCAAAACGACAAATAAACGAAACAAAGATAAACACGAAACAAAAACAGATGAATGGTCATGAACGCTTTCCACTTTTTGTTTAATTAAAATGAACTCGAAATTGAATCAGAGAAGCTGCGATGAAGTGGACGAGACATAATCTTTAATTGTCACATTGATTAGTTACTGACCTAGACTTATTAAAGCTTACAACATTGATGCAGATGAATAGAGGCTTGATTTTTTTCGGAATCGATATCTCGTTTCTTCATTAATTCCTCTTTCGTTCTTTATTGAGTCCTTTACTTATCTTGTACACTCCTTCTCGCCCATCTTTTTTTTTATTCCTATGGTGTCTTTCTTTATTCCTCTTTTCATCCTTTCATCCTTTTTATCCTTGTATTCACACCTCTTGTCATTCTGGAGGATTTTTGTTTCTTTTCTTTATTATCACAACTCCTAACCCTTCTCCTATATTCTGGTGTCTTTCCTTATTCCTCTATGTCAATCCATTTTCTTCCTCTTTTCCTTGTTTCATTAATCATTCCTTTTCACACCCATAAATCAGTCTTTCCCGATCACCTCCTTCCACGTTTATTTTTTGCATTACTTTCTTCATATTCCTCTTTGTCATTTCTTTTCCTTCTTTCTTCTGTCTTTCTCCTCCATCATAATCTTGCTTCGCCACGGAATAATCAGGTTAAGAGCCGCAAGATTCCCCCTCAAGCCATCCCCTCAAACTTTCCCTTGTCCTTACTTCCTACCTCTCCACTCCCTCCTCCCGCCTCCCTCTCTCCTTCCCTCCCTCCCTCCCCAACCACACTTCATTAGGCCCACACACCTCAGGAAAATGCTGAATCCGTTTTTCCTCCTCCTCCTCCCCCTCCTCTTCTCTCTCCTACTGTCCTTCTTCCAGGCCACAAGTTCATGTATCCATAAATTCAAGATAAAATATTCCGACATTCTGTTTCCTCCTCTTACACTTGCTAATACATCTCTCTCTCTCTCTCTCTCTCTCTCTCTCTCTCTCTCTCTCTCTCTCTCTCTCTCTCTCTCTCTCTCTCTCTCTCTCTCTCTCTCTCTCTCTCTCTCTCTCTCTCTCTCTCTCTCTCTCTCTCTCTCTCTCTCTCATACAATCTATCTATCTCATTTGTGAAGACTCTCTCTCGACTGTGATTTTAGACGAGATTAAAGACCTTTTAGTGCAGATTTCCCTTTGAAACATCGCATGAGTAAACTTAAAAGCCGGAGGGAGCGTAAGAAGACAGAAAAAGAAGGTGAAGGGGGCGGAGCATGAAAAGGAAGTGACGTCACCGATGTCAACAAAAGTCCGCTATGATGACGTATTCCTCCGCCGTTTGGTCGGATCCTGCTCCCTTGCTTTCGTATCTATGTAATCCTGTCGACGCATCCCTATGCCATACCCTGCCAGTATATATCATAGCGTAAGGCTTCTTGTGAACTAGTAACGCCGTCAGTAATGTAGTTGTTGTTAAATGTAAGGTATTTATAGTGCGTAGGGATATGGGACGCGTGACGCTCATACGCAACAATTCTTACTGCGTGCCAAAGAAAGTAGTTCCATGATGAGTGTTCGTTCAGTTAGGTTATGGACGTTCTTGAGGTAACGGACGCTTTTACTTAGAGCTTGTACGCGACTGACAGTACAGTGGATGCTTTGGAATGGCAAGTTTTATCGTACTGAACTAATCAAACCCTCAGCATTATAGGCAGCTAAAGTGTTTGATCATGAACTTGGAACGGCTAAGTTATAAGAAGTAGTGTCATGTGCGTCGTCAGTGTGTTTTGGAGAGTGCGAAATAATGAAAGAAAAATAGTACGAAGTAATGTTACGTGCGTATTCATTGTGTTTTAGAAAAAAGCGACGTAACGAAAGGAAAGTAAGAGACAAAGAACCATGCAAAATAAGTTCTTTAGAGAGGTGGAGGTCGAGGCGAGGAGCTAGAGCCCACGCTGCGCACTGGGTGTCGGCTTTCGTCTCTGGAGCCCCACTCTGACCTCAACGCACATGATATAATGCAGGACAGAACTTTAAGCTCAGGGGTACAACTCTAAGACATGTTAACCGCAGTGCGATGGAAGACATACGTAAGACACATTCAGCGGTGTAGAATCTGGCGTGTTGTGACGATTATCTTCTGCTCATATAATAACAATCTTCGAGTGCCGTGGAAGATCGTATTACAAAGAGGAAAAACACTATCGTAGGTTTAGAAAGACAACATTTTATCGTTTCTAGTCTTGTTCTGCGCAGATGAAACTCAGTAGCTACAGTGCGCATGGAAATTAGTGAAGTACTGTGCAGCGAAGCAGACAAGCAGGTAGTAGGGCTTGTTACCCGGGGCTAAACTTGTAGCTCTAGAACCAAAAGTGAGGCTCAAAGGTGCGGTAGTCACCCCTCAGTGTGTGTGTGTGTGTGTGTGTGTGTGTGTGTGTGTGTGTGGTCAGTTAGTTGTTCGTGTTCATGTTACTTTGGTGGTCAAGTTGATCCACGAGTTATCAATCCTTTTTGAGTTTATCTGTTTACAATATATTTTGACTTTTTTTCTGTCTTTTAGTGCAGTTTCTGTATGTATGATTTCAATGGAGTTTATATTTTCTTCTCAGGAATTAATTTTTGGAGTGTTTTCTCTCATCTTATTATGATAATCTAATTACCAATTTCCACTTTTGTCGAACTGATGTTTGTTCTCTAAAGCACGAAAGAGTAGAACAGTTTTGTTACTTCAATTATTTTCAGCTTAGTAATGAGTGGATTATTATAATGAGGATATTCAACTTTTTCAAGCACGGTGCATTCACCCACTACAGTTTCTGCTCACTTGGTTTTTGTTTTAAGGTATACTGATTTCATCGTTCATCAACTTTTTCTACTTTCAGTGACGTTAGGTGGTTTTAGTTTCCCATTACTTCTATGAGACCGGAGTGTTCATTCGTGTATAATGTATAACAATTATGACATCCATTGCGCCTCTTCCATTGTTTGCTTAGTAACCCTATACGGGATGTTTGTTCGTGTTCGCTGGGTCACCGTCACCGTGTTCACCGCTGTCTGACGTTACTGATGAGGAAGTGACGCGCTTGCTGCTTCGTCTTGCCTCCCAGTGTTCCAAACCTCTGTCCTGGTGTTTTACTCCTCACCCTTCGGCTTCCCTAACGTTTCCCTTTGTTCAACTTTCAAGTTCATCCTTGTTCGCAGTTCCAATAAGATAATTAAACATAAGTCTAGGTACGGACATTAGGTATATAAGGTTTATAATATAACGACATAATATGCTACAGAGTCTGTGTTCTGTGTTTCGTGTGAGCAATGAACGGCTGGACTTGTGTTGCTTGCATGTGATGGACAACAAGAAGACCCCAAGACGGCGGGAAAGGCTCAGCAGCAACACTAACAAGAAGCAAGTCGGATCTGACCTGACCTGACCTGCTGATTTTGTAAGTCGTTCATATGTGCGCCTCTTACAGCCAAACACCAGACCTGAACACACACACACACACACACACACACACACACACACACACACACACACACACACACACGTACACGCACACACGCACACCTTTAAAACATGAGACGCCATTAACCTTAGCACCATTTCCTTGTCTCACTTCGTAGCCACTCACTCGCCTCCCGTCAGCGACACCTTGATCCATGTAGCTGCACCTTCGCACCTTTTTCTCATGCGTCTACACCTCACCGAACACCTTTTTGCCTTCCGGAGCAACCTAAGATAATATAACGTGTACTTTCTCTTTTCTTGTATGGATATTAAATGCATACCTTTCCTTCTTATTAACACATACTTTTTTTCTCTCATATTTCAAAATTTCAACAACACTTTTTCCTTTCTCTCCCAATACGAGGAAATTTGGTGCATATATTCATCTTCATTAGCCATACGTACTTTTCCAATCCGTGAAGACTCACTAAAACACTGAACCTTTTTTTCTTCACTTCAAATATCTCCAACTTAATAAACAATTTTTACCCTTCAGTATGACAACATTATTCAGCTTCTTATCAGAACATTCTTGATACGACTTTCCATATGTCTATCTATCTATCTATCTATCTATCTATGCACACACACACACACACACACACACACACACACACACACACACACAACGCACACGCACACGCACACGCACACACACACACACACACACCGCTCCGGCACCTCAGTGGCAGAGCTTTGCGCTGCCAGGCTTCACAGTCTGGCAGACGGAGGTTTCGAGCCTGCTCAGGCCCGGGATTTTTCCACTGACAGAGGAGCGGATACTGTCCCCGTTGAGCACCTCCCTTGAGCAAGAGGAATGGGATGTGTGGTGTGTGGAGGTCCCAGCAGTACTCAGAGATCGACTCTAATGAGCTTGCTCGGGTCGGGAGGGTGGAGGCTGGCCATGACGGGCTCAGCTCGTGGTCAGGCCGTGGATGAATTACACACACACACACACACACACACACACACACACACACACACACACACACACACACACACACACACACACACACACACACACACACACACACACACACACACACACACACACACACACAACGATATTTTCCCCTCAACACAGCCACAGCTAACGCGGCGAACACGTGACACATCTCCTTCACGACACATGCATAATACATACACCCTTTCCCTCAGTACGGTTCCTTCCCGCATCCGGCCCCGACAAACAGACAAATGCAATAGCCACATTTAGGTTCCCCGCAACATAAGCCGAGTGGTATAATAATTTTCCCTCCAGCAACATAAGGGCATTATATATATATTTATTTTTATCCCACGCCACATGAACTTGTAGCGTTATTATATTTTTTTCTTATAAACCTTACCAACTTTTTCTTCCTCACCACGTCGACTAGGAATGATATATTAATTCTCATGAAACATCCAATAGTTTTTCCTACAACAACACAGAATCATACTTATTTCCCCTCCTTTACCATATTTAATAACAATGATTTAATATTTTTCCAGCAGTACACAGTAGTCACAATTATATATTTTCTTCGTCACTAAAACTAACAGTGGGATCATTATTTTTTGAGCAACACCACGTAAACTCTAATATTTTTTCCCTTTTCTTTCTCCAGCAAACACTAAGTCTTAAAACCGCAATATTTATCTTCCCATTAAGTTGACGTACTTTTACAACTTCCATTCTTTAATACTAGTTTTCATTATATTCAGGGACATACCAGACATACATTTTTTTCTTATTAGGTCTTTCAAGTCTACTACCCTCCCCACGACCTTGTCTATTCAATTATCAGGTACATCAATCAATCAACTCCTTTCCATAATACTAATTTACCTCTTCAAATCGAACCTAACCTTCTGAATCCACCCCCCCCCCCTCCTTTAGACAAAAAAAAAACAATATATATTTAGTTAAGATAGAGATAAAAGTACATGCTATATATTACTACTAAACACCTATACTAATCACCCAGTATTTAGTCGTATACATCGGTAGTGTATTGTAAGTATGACTAAGGTTGTATCGCTGTTGTGGTTTTATTTGTCAGTATAAATAAAGGAGAAATTATATCAACTTCGCTACTAGAAACCTGATGTTTTAGATGTTATGTGTGTGTGTGTGTGTGTGTGTGTGTGTGAGAGAGAGAGAGAGACGGGGGAGGCAGGGGGGTGCAAAGTAGGTCAATAGTAACTCATTATATATACAAAAATAAGAGAAAAGATTATACCACCAGGCCATCATGAGGACGGGGGCGAAGGAGAGAGAAAAGTGAGAGAAAGAAAACGCATTTTTAAGAATATTAAGGGAGACTGACAGCTAGATTAAGAGAGGGGATATATTTCTCTCTCTCTCTCTCTCTCTCTCTCTCTCTCTCTCTCTCTCTCTCTCTCTCTCTCTCTCTCTCTCTCTCTCTCTCTCTCTCTCTCTCTCTCTCTCTCTCTCTCTCTCTCTCTCTCTCTCTCTCTTTTCCCTTTATGTTTGGTGAGAGAGAGAGAGAGAGAGAGAGAGAGAGAGAGAGAACAAGTGAGACTGAAGGATAAGATAGAAGGAAGGAGTGAAAGAAGCAAGGAAGGAAGGAAGGAAGGAAGGAGGGAGGGAAGCAAATGGATCGCTGCTTCATTTCAAGTTTCGAAGCTCTGGATCAAGACTCACCTCTCCCTTGTACCGTTTTCGATCTCCCTAAAGCCCCTATACATAGAGACCCTCCCTTCCCCTTCCCTTTTCCCTCCCTTCCCCTTCCCCTTTCCCTACCTCTTCCACTTCCCTTTCCCTGTCTACTTCGCCTTCCCGTCCCCTACCTCTTCTCCTTCCCTGTCTCCTTCCTCTTTCCCCTCCCTTACCTATTTCCTTCCCCTATTTGTATGAATTTGCAACTTTTTATTTCCTCCTCTGTGAATAAAACTCATATGTCAATTAACACATTCCCACACGAATGTTTTTTTTTTCCGCATTTCCTTTGATTCTTGTCCTTTCTCTCTCTGATTTTAATTGCGCGTGAGTGGTACTGTTTCCTTTATTAAGCTGTTGTATGTAATTAAATTGCATTAGTTTTTCTTTTCTTTGTTTTTATTTCCGTTTGTACTTTTTTACATCGCTTTAGTCTCTCTCTCTCTCTCTCTCTCTCTCTCTCTCTCTCTCTCTCTCTCTCTCTCTCTCTCTCTCTCTCTCTCTCTCTCTCTCTCTCTCTCTCTGCTGTATATTCGCTTAAGGCACATTTAGAAGCCTTGCCAGTCAATGCTTTATTCTTCGGTTTGATTTCAGCCTTTTTTTACTTATTTCCCGCTACGCCAGCACGATAACTTTTCCCTTCCATCGCTGAGAGACGGACAGTTATCCTTCACTCTAACAAGGAAGTTTTTGTTGGGCATGTTTTCTCTCTCTCCGGCAGCTACTCCTTTCATTTACGTCTATATGCAAACGACCCTTATTTTGCTAGTCCTTATATAAATAGAGCGAAGCAGCGCACGGATTCTTTTCAAATGTATTCCTGTTATTTCAAACTTTTTCCTCTTTATTTTCCTTTTTCCTTGGCGAGTGGCGGAATTCTGGGTAAGTCTGATCTGCTTGTGTTCCCTTCAAGAAGATTAAAACCCTAAGTGGAGAGAAAGCGATGGAAACAGCCTCGTTTTTCTCCGTGATGCTGGCGGTAATGTTTCTAATTCACGATGTTAGCTTTGCCCTTTGCCTTTCTTGATGCTGAGCGTCTGGACTCAATCATATTAGCTTTTTTATCTTGTGATGGAAATGAGTCAAAAAGAGTTTTAATGAAAAACCTTTAAGCTGTTAAAAATAATGATATTGCTATGCAGATGAAAACTATTTAAGTATTAATATTTTTCTGTCTAGAGGATTTCATTCACAGTCATCGGTGGTGGACAAAGCGCTCAGCTGCGAAGGAGCAGAGAGTCGCTCACAGGATCACAGCATCAGATCCCGCTCCACCGTGGCCGGGCCGCGGCTCCCAAGGCCTTCCCTTGCTTTCTCTTTAACTTTAATAAATTGATATGTTCACAGAGCAATGACATAATATTTAGGTAAAAAATAAAGAAATACATAAATAAATATTCACAAACAAAAATAAAAAAACGTAAATAAAACAAAACCGCAAATAGATGTATAAATATATAGATAAGAAAAAAACTACTTAAGAATTGAATATTGACAATCAGACAAGAAAGTACAGCAATATAAATAATAACTGAAAATATAACACTCCTATTGAAAATGAGTAAAGCAATGAATAATAACATTCATGAACCAGGAACACAAATGCAATGCAACAAAGAAAGTGGAGAACCGCTCAAAACATCGGCCTCTCCACGCTGCTTTTCTCCACTAAAACAATTGGTGGCAGCAATGTCGTTAGTCTTTTTTAGTCCGCTGCAGAGCTCCTTCATTTGCTTACTTTAACGTACTTTACATGGCAAATGATCTTTTGAACTTGCTGTCGGCATGACTCCACCCCTCTCGCGACCACGCTGCTCAAAGCATTCTATTCAAGCTCATTAATATGCTGTCCAACTTCCAAATGCAAGAGTAAGCCAGTATTTCTACTCTTTCATCTCTTTGAATGGTAAACACTAGAACAGCCTCAGCCTCCCTTCCACTGATCTTCCCCTTTCTTATAACCAAAGTTCATTCAAGAAGGAACGCTTTATTCCTTCTCTTGCTAAAATAGATAATATTGCATTCCTTTCTATTTTCAATCTTATATCTCCCTCCATACCGACCCGGTCAACCTCCCCCGCCCGCCACCCCTTACACCTGCTAATTACACACATACCTCCGCCTGTCCACCTGAGCGCCTCCCTTTCTTCGCCGTAATCTCTTGAACGTTAATTATGCTTAATGACGTATGTGTGTGTGTGTGTGTGTGTGTGTGTGTGTGTGTGTGTGTGTGTGTGTGTGTGACTCTCTCTCTCTCTCTCTCTCTCTCTCTCTCTCTCTCTCTCTCTCTCTCTCTCTCTCTCTCTCTCTCTCTCTCTCTCTCTCTCTCTCTCTCTCTCTCTCTCTCTCTCTCTCTCTCTCTCTCTCTCTCTCTCTCTCTCTCTCTCTCTCTCTCTCTCTCTCTCTCTCTCTCTCTCTCTCTTTGTAATCTGCTTCTTGCTCTTTCTGTCTTTTTTCTTCGTAACGACTCTTCAATTCTTTCCTTTCTATGTTCCTCCTCCTCCTCCTCCTCCTCCTCCTCGTGCTGCAGCTGCTCTTGTTCCTCCTCTTCTCCAATACCTCCTCCTTCTCTTCTCAACGCTCCTCCTCCTCCTCCTCCTTTTCTCTACTTCAGTAGGTAAGGGTGAGGGCCCCTCCCTTACTGCTGACCATTTTGTCTTTTTCCTACGTCTCTCTCTCTCTCTCTCTCTCTCTCTCTCTCTCTCTCTCTCTCTCTCTCTCTCTCTCTCTCTCTCTCTCTCTCTCTCTCTCTCTCTCTCTCTCTCTCTCTCTCTCTCTCTCTCTCTCTCTCTCATAACTCCAATAATGATTTTAATGATTATACTTGGATAATAATAATGGTGATGAGTGAAAATGAAAATGATGATGGTGAGGAAGATGATAATGATAGTGATATAGATGGTGCTGGTAACAACAACAATAATGATTACGACGATGTAGTAATAATAACACTAAAAATAATAATAATAATCATAAATGGTATCATATCGTATGGAGTGTGTGTGTGTGTGTGTGTGTGTGTGTGTGTGCTTTGATATATTCAGATAATATATCATCAAAGGTTACTGGAGCCGAGTGTGTGTCACAGATGTCTGTGTCTGTGTCTGTGTGTGTGTGTGTGAGAGAGAGAGAGAGAGAGAGAGAGTGTGTGTGTATATATATAACTATTTTTATCTCGCACAAGTATTTTCCTAGTCCTATGTAATCTTTACCGCACGTGTCTCTTTCTCTCCAACGTTTCTGTATGCCAATATAAACACGCAGGATAAACGATAGCCGAGTCTGTAAAGCGAGGGAAACGTATCTATTGCAGGGTAGTGGAATGTGTTTAGATGTATGTGTGTGTGTGTGTGTGTGTGTGTGTGTGTGTGTGTGTGTGTGTGTGTGTGTGTGTGTGTGTGTGTGTGTGTGTGTGTAGGATTTTTTGCGTTTGTGTGCGTTTAGAACAATGTGAAGTGTAAGACAGGAGTAAAAACGGGGCGGATTTCTTTCTTTCACCATTTTGTTAGAACGGATGGATTGTTTGACTGTTAACGCTGTGTTTCCCATCCATCTCTGTCGTCTCTCTCTCTCTCTCTCTCTCTCTCTCTCTCTCTCTCTCTCTCTCTCTCTCTCTCTCTCTCTCTCTCTCTCTCTCTCTCTCTCTCTCTCTCTCTCTCTCTCTCTCTCTCTCTCGATTTTTTTTTCTCCGCCACAATTTATTTCCCTACAGTGACTTCAGCCTTTGTAACAGTGCGTACCTTCCTTCCTCCTCCTCCTCCTCCTCCTCCTCCTCCTCCTCCTCCTCCTCCTCTTCCTTCTTTCTTCTTTGCTACAGCCTACTTACTCTCCCTCTGCCTCTCCCTAAGGTCCGCCAAGTTTCTCCTCCTCCTCCTCCTCCTCCTCCTCCTCCTCCTCCTCTTCCTCCTCCCCTTCCATGCCTTCTCACGCGACGTCTCTATCCATTTATCTTCTTTTTTGTCCTTTCCTTTTCTCCAAGCTCATCCTCTTTATGCGTCAACCTGTCTCCCTCCTCCTCCTCCTCCTCCTCCTTTTCCCTTCCCTTCTCAACCTCTTCCCCCCCTTCCTTCCCCACCTCCTCCTCTTCTTCCTGTTTTTCTTTCTCTTCCTCTTCTTCCTCTACCTCTTCTTGTGCTTCTGGATCTTGTTCATGTTTCCTTTGTCTGGCTCATCTCTTTCTTTTTGCTTCCTCTTTTATTTTTTCCTCCCTCTTCCTCCTCTTCCTCCTACTTCTCCTTCTACTCTTGATGCTCTTCCTCTTCCTCCTCTTCCCGATGTCGTAGTCTATTTATCTTCGTGTTATTTAGTGCGTCTCTCTCTCTCTCTCTCTCTCTCTCTCTCTCTCTCTCTCTCTCTCTCTCTCTCTCTCTCTCTCTCTCTCTCTCTCTCTCTCTCTCTCTCTCTCTCTCTCTCTCTCTCTCTCTCTCTCTCTCTCTCTCTCTCTCTCTCTCTCTCTCTCTCTCTCTCTCTCTCTCTCTCTCTCTCTCTCTCTCTCGTACATGTATTTTGTCTTTTCCATTATCGTCAAAGTGTGCTATTAGTTTAAGGAAAAGAAATGGTTGATATTTATGTATTACTATAAATAATATTACAGTATAGGTGCTCAGCGATGTTAGAAAACGGGGTCAAATGAAAATAAATGGGAAAGGAGGAAAATGATTGGAAAAGAAACGTTTAACTCATGAAATGGAAATAAAAAAAGTAGGTTAAGTCTTGGAAATGTTTAATGAGAGCTCGACACTTCCACGAACGAAATACAAAGAAACGTCGAAGAAAGAAAATGGGAAACTGGGTGAAAGAAAACGGAAAGAAAAATACAGGAAACGTATCGTGTTGGAAGCGTAACATCAACAAAAGAATCGAGAGATCGTTCGGATAAGGCATGAAAAATAGTTAGTGATGCGAAGCGATGTTTCGAAAAAAAAAATTCATACAGCGAGAGGAAAAAGAAAAAAACGAGGAGGAAAAAACACAAAACCAAAGAAAATAATCAAAACGATATTTTTAGCGATTGACGTTTTCGATAAGAACGTGACTTTTGGGTTGAGAACGTTTGATGTTATCTGTATATGTGTGTGTGTGTGTGTGTGTGTGTGTGTGTGTGTGTGTGTGTGCGTGTGTGTGTGTGCCAAAAATATCGAATATGGAGATTATAAAAGTGCAGGAAATCAGTCTTGTTTTATTTCCCTCTAAAGAAATTGTGTTGGAAGAATGAATAGAGGGAGAGAGAAGAATAGGAAAGTAGAGAGAGAGAAAAAAAAAATAGAGAGGCGGGAAATATGAGAGAGGAGGACAAAGAAGGAATGAAGGAGGGAATGAAGGAGGGAATGAAGGAGCGTAGGAGGCAAAGAGAGGAGGAAGGAGACTGAGGAGGAGGAGGAGGAGGAGGAAAAATGAAGGCAAGAGGGAATATGTGAGATGGAAAGAATTGTCAAGAAGAGACGGATAGAAAGGAGATTAATAGACACGGAGAAATTGAAGGAAAGTGAAGGATAGTGTTATTACGAGGTGGAAGGAAGGAAGAAGGAGGGAGAAAAACGCAGTGAGTAGAAGAGAACCAGGAGGAGAGGAGAGAACCAGTAAGGAAGGAAGGAGGGAGAAAAACGCAGTGAGTAGAAGAGAACCAGGAGGAAAGAAGGAGAGAACCAGTAAGGAAGGAGAGGAGGTAGAAAGGCTAAAAATAGAGAAGAGATGATAAAAAGAATAGAGAGAAGAGACGAAAGCTGAGAAAAAATAAGAGGAAACTATGATAAAGATGAAATGCACGGAGAAGGAAGAAAGCAAATGAAAAACGAGAATGAGGAGGAGACGAGGATTTGGAGAAGGGTACGAGAGGAAGAAAGGAGGAGGAGAGAATGGAGAAGAGAAACGATATATATTCTTTACCGTAATTCTTTTTTTTCTTTTGATGTTCCCCATGCTTTTATACATAACCCCACACATACAAAAATCCTGCCTCAGTCCTTCTTTGTCTATTTTTTAATCATCCTTTTTATCTATCTCTCTATCTGGGAACGTTTGTGAGCCCCTTTGTGCTTTGTTATGTCCAAGAGTCCTTTCAAGTTTGGTCTATCTGCTTGTGCATCTGCGACTCTATTGTCATTGTGTATCCTTCTGTTTGTCTTGTGTGCGTTCGTCTATTTGTGATTTTTTTTTAATTCTCCCTCTCAAAAAAAAAACCCACAAAGGATAAAGAAACGCTGAATATAGTCCCAGCTAATCAATCCTCTTACTTGCCCTTTTTGTAATCTTCTTTCACTGCGTTTCATCCCTCCATTTCTCTTTCTTGCTTCCTGCGCCTTCACCCTCCCATCCTTTTACTTCTTTTCTCCCTCCAACTACGGCCCGCTACACACGCTCAGTTTTGTGCTCCAGTTTACATGCACAGGACAATACTACATAGTTATAACCGAGAATGTGGATGAAGAATTATCTGCGTTGTTTTAACTATACAGACCGAAATCTTGGCCTAAGCGATATTTTTCGGTGACAAATACTTAACTGTAAAATTTTTAAGTGTCCATTAAATAAGAGCGTTTGGAAAGCATGTGAAAACTTTGCTCAGTAAGTACCACGCGAAACTGGCACCAAGACGTCGGACATTCAGCCCTTTTGTGGCTTTTGTGGCGAACTTCATGCAAATTCACGAAAGCCATTAACGCGTTTGGAAAATTTATAGCAAATGCTGCTCGGAGAAAGACAAAGAAGATTGCAAGAGGATTTCCTGATGCCAGAGACCTGTGTGTAAGTCAGGCGTTCTTTGTTGGTAACGGCTTTCCCCAGGCATGTGTCCTTCCCTTCCTTTCATTCAGTCAGAGCAGCAGAGAAGGATAAATAGTGAAAATGGGCATCATCTGCAAGGGTTCTGTATCAGTCAGCACTTTGCAGCTTCAGTTATTCCAATAGATTCATGTGAGATAACTGCAGAAAAGGATAAATGGTGAAAATGGGTATCATCTGCAAGGTTTCTGTAGCAG
>NC_066542.1:14833081-14845581 GCF_024679095.1 Eriocheir sinensis | reverse complement strand
ACAAAGTTTAAAACGAGACAACCTGCCCTCGTACCACACTAACACTACCCGATCCCATCCCCAGTCTCTCCCATGACTGGCAACACTGTCCTCCCTCACGCCAGTCCCCGCGCCTCTCTCAGCTCCTTTCAGAGTACATTTATCTTCCCGGTCGCGGTACATCCATATGTTAATCTTACTTACTTACTTTCTCTCTCTCTCTCTCTCTCTCTCTCTCTCTCTCTCTCTCTCTCTCTCTCTCTCTCTCTCTCTCTCTCTCTCTCTCTCTCTCTCTCTCTCTCTCTCTCTCTCTCTCTCTCTTTTTGATATTACGGGTGAATGCTCGGCTTTGACCTCACTCCTTGCTGGGTCTTGATTCCTCTTCTCTTTCCTTCTCTTCTCTCCTTTTCTTCTTTCCCTTTCCTTGTTTTTATTCTTTTCTTCACTTCTCTTTTCCCCTTTCTCTCTCTCTCTCTCTCTCTCTCTCTCTCTCTCTCTCTCTCTCTCTCTCTCTCTCTCTCTCTCTCTCTCTCTCTCTCTCTCTCTCTCTCTCTCTCTCTCTCTCTCTCTCTCTCTCTTGTGGTCGTAAGTAATAGCTGATGGCGGGTCGTTTGCGTTCGGCCGCCGCGTCACCTGGCGGAGAGGTGTGGAGGCTGCATTCTGGGGTAAGTCTTGGCAGTTTCCACCTGTCTGTTATCCTGGTGAGAGCTGCGCACCTTGAGATATAGTTGTTGGGTGATGATATGTTTTTCTTTGTTTCCTTTCCTTCTTTGTTTCTTTTTTTCTGTCTTTCGTTGTTTCTTTCTTTCCTTCGTTTCTTTCGTTGTTTCCTTCTTTCTTTCTTTCATTCTTTTCCTCTTTCTTTCTTAGTTTCTTTCTTTTTTCTTTCTTTCGATCTGTTTCCTTTTTTTCTTTCTTAGTTTTTCTTTTTTCTTTCTTTCGATCTGTTTCCTTTTTTTCTTTCTTTCTTTATCACTTTCTTTCTTTCTTCTTTTTTTCTTACTATCTTCATTCACATTCATTCATTCTTTCTTTCTTTCCTTTCTTCCTTCCTTTTTCCCTTCCGTCCTTCCTTCCTTTTTTCATTCTTCTTTTTCAATACTTCTTTCTTATTCATTTTATTTGTCTGAATACTTGTCTTTTTCTTCAGTTTTTCTCTATTCCTCTACCTTGATTTTCATTTGTTGATTGTAGACATCACCATTCTTCCTCTCTTTCTTGCTTTATTTCTGTCTGATTGCCTTTTGTTCTATTCGTCTCTATCTCTCTAACTCTATCTTTGTCTCTCCAGTTATCTCTTAGTATTCCACTCCACACACCAGACTGCATCAAGCTACACCAACCCTGTATTATAAGACGCTCAGCTCAATTCGCTGCGCCACCACCCCACCATCAGGACCCCTCAGACCCCACCACCACCTTCCGCAGCCTCCCAGGTATCAATGCTCCTGATCGGTGGCCTCATGTTGAGATTCCGGGCCGCCCATTACCTCCGGATCGTTACCTTCCTTCTCATCTTCCGCCCTGAATCACTACAACGCCGTGCAGAGAGACCCCGCACGTCGATCAGCGCCCCCTCTCTCTCCCTTTACTCGCCCTCTCTTTCCACCTTCCCGTTATGGATCAGAGGCCCGCATACTTAAACATTTCCGGACTTCCACACCCATCTTTGCTTAGATTTTCGTAGAGGTTGTTGTGTGTCTTTCAATGGATAGTTTTATGAGTCTAGTCATACAAGTAGTTTCCGCACTCCTTTCTTTCTCTTCTCACTCTGATTCTCTTTCCACCCCTTCCTCGTTTACAAATATTTTGGGACTTGCACACTCAAGTTCGATAAGCCCTTCGTAGAGGCTGTTGTGGGTATTTCAATGGGTGGTTTTATGATACTAGTGAGATTTTCAGCACTCCCACTCTTCCTCTCTCTCTCTCCTCTTTCCGCCCCTCCGTCTTTCTCAAACATTTCAGGGCTTACACACCCACTTTTGATAAGGCGTCCGTAGAGGTTGTTAGCATTTCCATGGACAGTTTTATGAGCCTAGTGATAATTTCAGCACTCCCTTACTTCCTCTCCCTCTCCTTCTCTTTCCACTCCTCCGGCATTCGCAAACATTTTGGTGATTACACACCCACATTTGATAAGGCGCCGTAGAGGTTGTTAGCATTTCCATGGACAGTTTTATGAGCCTAGTGACAGTTTCAGGACTCCCTTACTTCCTCTCCCTCTCCTCTTTCCACCCCTCCATCTTTCTCAAACATGTCAGGACTTACACACCCACATTTATAAGGCGTCCGTACAGGTTGTTATCATCTCCATGGGTAGTTTTATGAGCCTAGTGACAGTTTCAGCACTCCCTCTCTTCCTCTCCCTCTCCTCTTTCCACCCCTCCGTCATTCTCAAATATCTCCGGGAATACACACCCACATTTGATATGGCGCCCGAAGAGGTGGTTAGTAGTATTTCCATGGATAGTTTAATGACCCTTGTGATAGCTTGACAAGACTTCTGCACCATGAATGCGAAAAACACGCATGATAACCCGACTCATCTCCTTTGTGGCCTTGGGAAATGTTTGTTGTGAGAGCCGGGAGCGTCTGAGAATATGGGTCTAATTAGGTTCCTCTTGTGATCTTCCTCGACTTGGTTTGAGATCCAATGGCCCTTCCTCGGTATGTGTTTTTTTTCCTTCTTTTTCTCTTAACGGCTTCCAGGCAGTAATATCCGCTGATGTCTTATCTCGGCGGGTGGGAAGGAGTAAACACACAAATCACAGATGCCACTCCTAACCTGGTTGCGCATCCTCCAACAGCGATATCCGACGACTTTTCCTTCCTTTTTTTTCTAGCAGACGAAGGGAGCAAACACATAAACAGGAAAGTCACTCATTCATGCACTCTTCCAACTCCGATTTTTATGCCCAAGACGGGATGCTTGTTTTCCTTCCTTTAGATCGTCTATCTGCCTGTCTGTCTGTTTATCTGTTAGTCTGCAAGTGTGGCTGTTTGCGTGTCTGTTCGTTGGTCTGTGTCTGACGTTCGTTTTTCCCTTTTAACCAGTCAGTCTTTTTGTGAACTTGTCTAGTTTTTTTTTATCTATCTGCTTTTCTCTTTCTTTCTCTTTGTCTCTGTATCTTTTACCTATCTATCTATTTATCTCTATCTTTCTATCTATCTATCTATCTATCTATCTATGACTCTACAGCCCAAATCTGCGCTAAAAAAATGGTCACGAATCCAACGATGTCACGCAATATAATTTTCAATCGTTTTTTCGGGTTGCCATTACAAGGATTATGAATGTCGCTTTGGGGAAACAGTTCTATTCCTATATCAACCTTGTTTTCGTGAATGGTGCTGACACTTTAATTTTATGGTCTCCTTCTTTTCCTTCTTTGATGAAAATTCGATTTCTTCAATATTCATTGCTGATGTGTTATTTAGTTTTGGAGACTGCCTGGCTGCTATACCTTACAACCAATCACGGCAATATGTTCGACTGGGAGTTACGTTATGGCTTCGCAACATGCAACGCGGCGGGATTTAAAGGGAGAAATATTTTGCGCACTTTATGAACCGTAACTTTTCCTCGCAAGAAGGACGATTCAATAATACTTCTATACAATGACCTTGTTAGCGCACGCCGGGAAAATGTTGGCTTCTGCTCTCTTACACCGCGATACACGACATGGCATTACGGAAGCCGCTCAGGTTCGAGAAAAGCGGCTCTGATGTTGATCCCTTGCCACTGAGGTCTTACAAGGAAAACATGGCATCTTACGTTTGTTTGAGTTCATTTGAGAGGATGCTATACAACAACCTCCTTCAAAGTATAGAGACCCTTAATAAAATTTCAGATCCCATATCGATGACGTCAAGATGTATAAACCATAGAGGCGAAGACTGAAACATAGGTCAAGGAAATTATTTATAGATTCCACTTAATTTCCGTCAATGACAATGTTTTTTATAGGCACAAAAGCCCATATTTTCTAACATTTCGGGGCATACAACATTTACATTTGATAACGCTTTCCTTTAGTCTTCCAAATATATCGAGGCCGGTCTGGCGTAGGCTCCCGCGGGTACTTTCCTCCCCTCTGCTCTGCCACACAGTCCCAACACCTATCTCTTCCTCTCATATGTAAGCTATAGGTACCATATGAGAGGAAAAAATAGGTGTTGGGACTGTGTGGCAAAGCAGAGGGGAGAAATGGACCCGCGGGAGCCAACGCCAAAACGGACTCGACCATTTGGTTTCACTATAGTGTCTGGGTATTTCCATGGGTGGCTTTATGAGTCTAGAGATAGCTTGACAAGGCTTCTGCACCATGAGTGTGAAAAAACACTCGTGAGAACCTGACTAATCTCCTTTGTGGACTTTAAAATACTTTGTTGTGAGCCGAAAGCTTCTGAGAATAGGGACTCGGCCTCATCAACAGACATCCGAGGCTAAATCCGCGCAGAGAACGGTCACGTCAGGTAAAAATATAGATGTGATGATGGCTACCTGTTATGATTATAGGAGTGGGTACCGATCTTCATTGACTTATATCTCGCCATTGTTTTGCATTGTACTATTATGCGTAACAAATCCTTCTACCTTGCTGTTGTGAATATGTAATTGGTGTATCATCTCTGTTATCTATCTATCCATCCATCTACCTATCAGCGTCTATCTATCTATTTATCAATCAACCTATTCTTCTTTATTTCAATCTTTCTCGTTTTCTTTCATTTTCATTACTTTTTTAATTTCATTTCTCTTCTCTTCTTTCCTCTTCTTTTCTATTCTCTCTTTTCTTTTCTTTTCTTTTCTTTTCTTTTCTTTTCTTTTCTTTTCTTTTCTTTCTTTTCCTTTCCTTTCCTTTCCTTTCCTTTCCTTTCCTTTCCTTTCCTTTCCTTTCCTTTCCTTTCCTTTCCTTTCCTTTCCTTTCCTTTCCCTTCCTTTCTTTTTCTCTCTTCTCTTCTATCTTCTTCTCTTTCTCTAATTCTCTTACCCTCTCGCCTTCCCTCACCTAATACACTCACTGGAGACAAACTCCCCCGCCACACCACTGAGCCAACACGCGCCGCGGCCCTGACTCAGCACCCCCCCAGTGGCCGCCTAATGAAGGACTTGCTCGATTTAAGGGACGACAGACTGGTTTGGATCAAAGAAATCACGTGGCCTATAATTCCCTGTGATCTCTCTCTCTCTCTCTCTCTCTCTCTCTCTCTCTCTCTCTCTCTCTCTCTCTCTCTCTCTCTCTCTCTCTCTCTCTCTCTCTCTCTCTCTCTCTCTCTCTCTCTCTCTCTCTCTCTCTCTCTCTCTCTCTCTCTCTCTCTCTCTCTCTCTCTCTCTCTCTCTCTCTCTCTCTCTCTCTCTCTCTCTCTCTCTCTCTCTCTCTCTCTCTCTCTCTCTCTCTCTCTCTCTCTCTCCACCTATCTCTCCTTCTATCTATCGCTCTATTTATCTATCCTTATTACGTGGTCTATAATTCTCTCTTATTTCTTTCTCTCCCTTCCTCTATCTATCGTTCCATATCTAACTCTGTCTACCTATTTATCTATTTATCTATCCTTTCTACGGCTCACGTTGAAAGGGAAATCATTAGTCTGAAATTCCCTCTGATCTCTCTCTCTCTCTCTCTCTCTCTCTCTCTCTCTCTCTCTCTCTCTCTCTCTCTCTCTCTCTCTCTCTCTCTCTATCTCTCTCTCTCTCTCTCTCTCTCTCTCTCTCTCTCTCTCTCTCTCTCTCTCTCTCTCTCTCTCTCTCTCTCTCTCTCTCTCCTCTCTCTCTCTCCTCTCTCTCTCTCTCTCTCTCTCTCTCTCTCTCTCTCTCTCTCTCTCTCTCTCTCTCTCTCTCTCTCTCTCTCTCTCTCTCTCTCTCTCTCTCTCTCTCTCTCTCTCTCTCTCTCTCTCTCTCTCTATATCTATATATATCTATCTATCTATCCTTTCTACGGCTCGTATTGAAAGGGAAATTATGTGGTATACAATTCCCTGTCATCGATCTTTCTACCTATCTCTGCCTCTATCTATTGCTCTATCTATCTCCCAATCGGTTTACATCGGCATTCACCAGGTCCAGCAAACACGCGTCTCGGTAGGGCGTCCGACACCCTGCCAGCGGCTACCTTCTGCCATCCAGCGCTACTTTAAGGTAAACAAGAAGGGCTGCGTCGTGTTGCCATACTTCAGCAATGTCCAATAACCAATGATCGACGGTTCTGCTCGTGTCTGTCTACCCGTCAGTCTACCTGTCTGTCTGTTTTTGTTTCTGCCTCTGCCTATCTGTCCATCTGTCTCTCTGTTGCTCTTTCTACGCCGTGATGGCCATGGGCCCCGGCAATCTACATATACGTGGTTTCAATTTATACGGAAATTATTTTTGTCAGGCTCCGAGGAAAACAGCATGAGATTATTCCCAAACAAGGCTTGGTTCCTACCCCCAATTCCATCTCTCTCTCTCTCTCTCTCTCTCTCTCTCTCTCTCTCTCTCTCTCTCTCTCTCTCTCTCTCTCTCTCTCTCTCTCTCTCTCTCTCTCTCTCTCTCTCTCTCTCTCTCTCTCTCTCTCTCTCTCTCTCTCTCTCTCTCTCTCTCTCTCTCTCTCTCTCTCTCTCTCTCTCTCTCTCTCTCTCTCTCTCTCTCTCTCTCTCTCTTTCAACAAATACCGAAGGCGATTCTCAGCATCAATACAATATTAAATCAGTAATAAAATGTAATTCTCGCCGAAGTGAGTTTGTGTGCAAGGCACGGTTTGCACGAATATAAAGGAAGAATGTTTCAGTTTTCATTCCTCTGTTATTACGTGTCCTCTAAATCAAGCACACGCTGATCGTTCGACGTAACTATGGGGAATCTTTTCTATATTTTATTTAAATGGTAACGACGTAAAAGGAGATACGATGCCTAAGAACTCGGCCTCTCATCGACCTTTCCTCCGCGGTGCCCCAATTGGGGCGAGGCCCTCGGGGATCCTGCTGGTCATAAGCAAGAACGATTTTATTTAAAATCTCTATTTGAAAACTTTTCGACGATACCGAAATACGAGGCTCCGTTGTCACTATATGTGACAGACTGAGCCCGCGGGCGCAGCACAGGAAAATTACGCGGTGGTGAGGTGAATGGAAATGCCATTCAGCGTTAAGAAGTCAAATTTTCCAGAGGGATAAAATCATATGAACGTAAATGCAATGCTGGCATAAAGCTTGACTTTACTTTGCTGATAAATATGTGCAAAACATGTTAAAAACTTTCCAAATGGTAAGTGTTGGACGCAGATAGAACTGCTAATTTGAAACAAGTCACTTTACAAAACAAAAGAAAAATAATACACACAGAACCATGAAAAAGACTTAACGGAAAGGTGATCGATCTCTTGAGATTCATTTTTTTATAATGTTAATAAGATAGCGGCTTTTTATATATTTTTCCACACCAAATAGCTTCGTTCCGGGATTAATTAACTAATTAGCCCCTTGAAAATAATTAACAAACATCTTTTTCTTCGCGCGGGAACCTCTCCCCTGATGCGCGTTCGCTAACAGCAAGGAATGAAAAATATAAAATTCATTGCTTCATTTAGGGTAACTTTTCCTAAATGAGAATAATATAATAACAGTTTTCCCATAGCGTCCTTGTGATGACAAAATTAATATAGTCACTGAAAAAAACGCTCATTTGTCCCCGTTATAAGCTGGAATTGACGGTTTTAACGTCTTGAGAGGCAGGAAAACGAGACAACTCTCTATATCTATCTATCTCTATGTAGTATCTATCTCCTTCTCTCTTCTTCACACACCTCACTTCCTAGGGTGCCTCTCATCTTTCCTTCATAGTTTTTTTTTTTTTTTTTTTACGTCGCGGCCTATAGCGCCGGTAGGCTTCTTCCCGGTGGGGCCTGATGGTCGGCCCAAGGCTTCTTCCCGGTGGGTCCTGATGATCGGCCCAGCCCGTTCTGGCGCAGGCGAGTGTTTATAGTGGCGCCATCTTGCATTGGCTCATGCTGCCCTCCCGGAGCTCATCTTTAATCCTAGAATCTAGAGTCCGGGTTGATAGGTGGTCTTCTGGACAGCTAAAGCTACAGACTTGCCCGTAATTACCAAAGTTGAGAGGCTAAGGAACACGCATCTTATTGGTGCGCTGACCGACTATTTTTCCGCCGCCCGAAGCCTCGAGTTGCTGCGCAAGGGTCGGGAAAGAGCAGGAGCAGCGTTACCAGATTCTTGTACTCAGCACTTTGTATTTTCCAGTCTTTGGCCCAGAGGTAGTGCAAAGACACCCTCAATAATCAACGGCTTTAACAATAACTTTAACTGAAAATCGTTATTTGTGTGGGTACGATAACTTTGGGACTGAAACGGATAACTACAATGTTCTGAGTGCGATATCTGGCAACGCTGACTGCGGGCGGGACACGAAGTTAGATTACATCCTACACTTTCCCCGCTTCCTGCACAACGACGCCGATGACGGAGGAAGCAGCAGCAAGAGGAGGAGAGAGAGAAAGAGGAGGAGGAGGAAAAGGAGTAGGAGGAGGAGGTAACAAGGAAGGAGAGAAGGAAGTGAACTATGATAAAGAGGACAACGATGGGAGGCAGTGAAGAAATCTGAAGTAGTTTGTTGTGACCAGCTGGAAAGACTTTTGACGGTAATGGAGATGGTGATGATGGCGGTGATGGTCATGGTGGCGGTCAGGGTGGAAGTGAGGGAACCGGTGGGGGGAAGAAGAAAGGGAGAGAGAGGAAGGGGGGGAAGAAAGAACGAGTATGAAGGGAAAGAGCGAGGGAAAACGAGGGAATGAAATAAGGCGGGAAGGGTTGGGAGAGGAAGGAGGAGAGAGGGAGAGGGAGATATAGAGGGATCTAGGAGGAGGAGGAGGAGGAGGGGTGATGGATGGAAGGAGGCGGGGTGGGGGTCGGGAGAAGGGAAAGGGAAGACTGCTGGAAAAGTGTGTAAAACGTTTCCCTGAATTATATTGTTGTCCTGAGACCTAGCGATATCCCTGTGTCATGTCGTGTGTGTGCGAGAGAGAGAGAGAGAGAGAGAGAGAGAGAGAGAGAGAGAGAGAGAGAGAGAGAGTGAGGTTAGAGCTTTTTCTAAATCGAAGCTCATAAAATTTCGTTCCTCTCTATCACCAACGACGAGTAAGCCAAAAAAAAAAACATACATCAGACCGAGAAGTAGGGATGGAATTAAACTCTCTTCTGATTGCTCTAGTAAATCGGGATCCAGTGTCTTATTCCCGTTTTTTTAGCAAGAGTGACTCATCCTAACGACTGACTAAGGACACAGGCCATCACCTGAGCACCATCGGAGACAAGTTCATATTCTTAAACATATCGAGCTCCCATTACGACGGTTTTCCCAAGGCCACAGAGAAGATTAACCGGGTTTTCATGGGTGACTTCTAATGTTCGAGACGCAGAAGTCGTGTAAAACTGTCACCAGCATCACAAACCATATTCTTAACCTGGTAGCAGCGGGAATCATGTTTCTTAATGGTCCCTCTAAGCGAGAAAAATGAGAAAAAATCATCACTCACACAAACCATTTCATAATATATATCGAGGCATTTGTGATCAGTTTATGTATCATCTATTTTGGGGGGTTTAAATCAGGACATAAATTTGCCCTGTCGCTGCTACCGGGTTAAACGACTATCAACCGAATTTTCATGGGTGGTTTTCTGTGTTCAGGGTGCAGGGATCGTGTACAACTATCCCGAAGATCACAAAACAGTCCATGAAAAACTCCACCAACTCCCACGAGAGGCTTTGCAAACAGGAGAACCGAGGCGCTGAGACGTTTAAGAAAAAGGACTATGAAGTTTATCCTATAACTTGCATTCTCTTTTTTTTTTACAGCAAAGGAGACAGTTCAAGGGCGAAAAAATAGGAAACAATGATGAAAAAAAGCCCCGCTACTCACTGCCCCTACAAAAAAGTCCAGAGGGGTGGCCGAAAGATAGGTCAGTTTCGGGAGGAGAGGTGTCCTGATACCCTCCTCTAACCTTTTATCCTCTGCTTCTTCTGTTTCCCTTTGTTTTTTTTTCCTTAACTTCCTTCATCAATCTTTTAACTGCTTCATTCTGTCATGTACGTCTTCTTCCAATATATTTCCTCTTCTTGAAATCCTCTCTCAAAGCACTGCCAATAGTTTGTTTTCTGTTCTCTCTCTCTCTCTCTCTCTCTCTCTCTCTCTCTCTCTCTCTCTCTCTCTCTCTCTCTCTCTCTCTCTCTCTCTCTCTCTCTCTCTCTCTCTCTCTCTCTCTCTCTCTCTCTCTCATAATAACACCCTCTTAAAACTCTCTTCCCCGACTCGATCCTTCTCTTCCCTCTTGAGTCTCTCTCTTCGAAGGAGGACGAGGATGAAGGGGCTGCGAGGAGACCCAACAACTTCCACAAAACTCTCGTCCTACATCAATAACGACTGTGTTCGTTCTCCTCTGAGACGCTTCTTTTGTATATGAAGGGGAAGACAAGGAGGTAAAGAGGGAAGAAAGGAGAAGAGAGAGAAGAAAAGAGAAAGAGAGTGGGAGGGAAAGCGGACGTGAGGGAGAGTATAGATGGTCGTAAGGAGTGATGGATTGGAGGAATTAGTAGGGTAAAATAAAGGTCAGAAGTGTATAGGTTGCACAGCGTGTGTGGGAGGGGACTTAGCTGCCACAGGAGGGAAAACATGAGAAAGAGTGGGAGTGTTGAATGTGTGGGAGGAGTGAATTGTGTAAGAATATTGAGAGAGAGAGAGAGAGAGAGAGAGAGAGAGAGAGAGAGAGAGAGAGAGAGTGTGTGTGTGTGTGTGTGTGTGTGTGTGTGTGTGTGTGTGTGTGTGTGTGCAAGAGAATGGACGCCTTGCCTCTGAGGAAAGTGGGAGGAAACGGCGCTGATGAAGGGAGAAACGAGGAGGGAGGACGGCGAGAGGGAGGGGGAGAGGGAGAGGAGAAGGAGGGAAAGAAGGAAATGGAGGAAAAAGATGGAGAAAGATACTGCCGGACGTGTGTGTGTGTGTGTGTGTGTGTGTGTGTGTGTGTGTGTGTGTGTGTGTGTAGGGAGGGAGGGGGGATGAAGAACGTTACGCAAGGGACAAAGAGAAAGACAATAGAAAGGCGACTCGGAAAAAGAAAGTTCTTCCAATAAGATGAAAGGAAAAAGTCTGTATATAAAGACAAGCAAACAGTCAACAGGGAACAGAGAAGAACAGATGAACAGACAGACAGACAGGGAGATACAGAAAACTGGACAGAAGAACGGATGGAGAACGACACACACACACACACACACACACACACACACACACACACACACACACACACACACACACACACACACAAAGAAGCACATCAACATACAAGAAAACAGGAAGGAATGTGGATAAACTATGCGAAATATGGTAATGAAAGAAAGATAAGACGTGAATGATATGAAGAAAAAAAAATGTAAGGCAGATGAAAATGACGGAGCTGAAAAGTTAAGTAAATGAAGCATGAAAAGCGGGGAAAGCGTGGGACTTGTGATATTATGGTTTTAATAAGACTCTCTCTCTCTCTCTCTCTCTCTCTCTCTCTCTCTCTCTCTCTTTGCCTGATTCATAGCTACGTAAGGCCTGTGAATAGAGTTTACAGCCTTTATTAGTGACAATCTTCCATTTCTTAGTTATTTGTGCGGTTTTTTTTCATAGTAAAAACTCGCAACCTAATACCGTGCCACTGAACTTTACTTACTGGGCTTACTGGGTCACTACCACCCGTCTGATATGAATAAATAATGACGCACGAAGGAGAACTATAAAGATGGTTGATACTGGAACGTGAGAGTAATGCAGAGGTCGAAATTGAGTCGCATCAAGATAAGTTTAAAGACCATTGCCTTAAGGGATATTGTTATAGTAGGATATTAAATTATCCTACTATAACAATATTCTACGTTTCCTTTTTAATTTCGTTTGTCCACGTTAGCATCACCGTTTTCTTCAATATTACTTCTTATGATTATATACTTCTTACTCACTGAAAATCTAGAAACCCAACTAACGTGTTTTCTGCCCATTCTGGTTCTTCTGTCCTTAAAGGTCGGGCAGAGAGGGTGTTTTGAAAACGAACGACATCGGCAAAAGCTCTTTCTCGCTACTCTACTTGGGTTAACGAAAGAGTTACTGGCCATGCACTTTCAGCAGCCCAGTCAGCACTCTACGTATCTCTACAAAAGGGTCCGTAATTAGTTTAGCTTTCCGGGGCGTTGCGCGAGAAAGCTGTGTCGACGCAGGGCACACCATCAGGTCAGGGCGGTTGTTCAGCCTTTGTTCCCCCCGCCAGCCAGGAGCTATGGGCCGCCGGTCTGGCTGCTTCACAATGGCCGGAGAGCAACTGGCTACTCTAGTACACCGACCTTTGTGGCGGCTCTGGCACCACCCCGTCGGCGCCAGGGGCAGGGAACGTGGCGGTTAAATTGGACTTTTTTGTTTGTTTGAGGATTTTATTTGGCAGCTCGAGGTCTTCATTAAAGGGATCTGCTCCATACGGCAAGGAAGGGGAGCGGGATGC
>NC_066542.1:14818081-14830581 GCF_024679095.1 Eriocheir sinensis | reverse complement strand
ACATATATCATAAGAACTAATGGTGCCATCAACAACAGTAACGAAACAGTATCACCAATATCACCATCACTTTCCAGAAAAAAAAGAAAAAACCCATAAAGAACGACAAAAACAACACGAGCCCCTTGGCAACCACCACACACTCGCCGTAACACCGCCAACTAATTACATTTTTCTCTTCCTAATCATCATTAACATTTGTTGCCGCCTTGCCCTCTGGAGCGCCGCTTCCAAAAGGGATTTCCCGAGGCAGCAATTTGGCTCCGTGTTCCCCCTCAACCTGTTACCACCGTTCCTCTTTCCCATCCCTCCTGTTATTCTTCCTTCTTTCATTTCGTTTTTTTTTCTTCTCACTTTTACGCACTCAGAAAAACACATACACACATGCAAATTGTGTAGGAGTCCCATTTTCTGCACATTAACATTTAAGTACTGTTGAATTTAGTCCAGTACCGAATTCCCTTTCAGGATTTTAATTTTGTTAATGACGTACTAATATTACTTTCAGTAATGCTTAAATGCAGACCTTAATGTATAAGTTAAATGTACTTCATGTGGACGAATATTGCTAGTGAGAGTGCTGAGAATATATTTTAAAAGGGAAAAGACATCATAAAAGGTGACACAGGAATAGAAAAAAAAAAAAAAAAAAAAAAAAAAAAAAAATCTGAAGAGAAATATAGGAAATACCACAAAACTTACAAGAGAACAAACCACCATCGTTACTCGACGGGTCACGAGCGTTCTCCCGCAACTAAATATCCTCACCACTCCGCCATATCTTTCTTTTTAGGCACCACTAATCCTCAGAGTCCATAACGTGTCCTCACCACCCCGCTGATGGCCCACGGAATGACAGACGGACTAAGACCTCACTAACGGTCGTTCAACACGTCTCCTTTTTACAGCCGCGTGTCCGGGCGAGAGAAAAATAGAGAGGACACGACATTACGGCTTAGGAGGAGGACTGAGTGAGATTGGTGACCTCCCATTGTGAAGGAGTCCCGCTGCTCACCACGCGGCCATCAAACCCTCGTAAATGGGTACCGGTGCCCCCACGCCCCTTGCCATAAAAGCCCCCGTGATTGAGAAGAGAAAAGAAATAGCTGTTAGTCCACTTGTTTTCGTGATACTCTCTCTTTCCCCCTGACTCTCTTTGTTGCTCTCTCTCTCTCTCTCATCGCAAACATCAAGCCAATTCCAGCGCTAACAGGCATTTGCGTAATAACATGAGAATGAGAATGAGAGAGAAACCACAGTGAAACCAATAAGAGAAGTATCTGCTTTCTCTCTCTCTCTCTCTCTCTCTCTCTCTCTCTCTCTCTCTCTCTCTCTCTCTCTCTCTCTCTCTCTCTCTCTCTCTCTCTCTCTCTCTCTCTCTCTCTCTCTCTCTCTCTCTCTCTCTCTCTCTCTCTCTCTCTCTCTCTCTCTCTCTCTCTCTCTCTCTCTCTCTCTCTCTCTCTCTCTTTCTCTCTCTCTCTCTCTCTCTCTCTTTCATGACACTCTTTCATAGAAGCTTTTTGTACCATATGAACTGGAGATCTGAAAGATCCGATTTTACCTTGTTGTGCTTCTAACTAAAAGTATCCCGACATTAAGTTGGAAGAATTCCATGGCAAACTGACTGGAAGTGCTGGTGGAAAAATGAAGAGAGACTTTGGAAGAAGTAGGAAGGCCAACCTATAGAATTGAAGTGATGAGAGTGGGAGGAGATGGAGGGAAAGAGGAGATTTTAGGTTGAAAATAGTTTGTTCCATTTCTTGCTTCTGCTCTTCCTTCTTCTCTTCTTCCTCTTCCTATCTGTACGCTCTTTTTCAATGTTTATCGGTTTTTTTTCTTTTAAGGTGTGTGTGTGTGTGTGTGTGTGTGTGTGTGTGTGTGTGTGTGTGTGTGTGTGTGTGTGTGTGTGTGTGAATGTGTGTGTGTGTGCAAAGTTGGCTTCAGTTGACATAAACACAAACAATTTAATGCGACCGTGAAAGTGAGTGCACTGGCTTGCAAAATTCATTGGAGTGCAGCGCCAGAAAATTAGTATGCCGACCATTAGCATCGGAAGCTGAACACCAAAACAAATTAATGGCACAACAAATTAATCTAAAAAAATGTCACTTTTTTTTTTTACGTTGCTGCCTATTGCGCCGGTAGGCATCTTCCCGGAGGGGCCTGATGGTCGGCCCAAGGCTTCTTCCAGGTGGGGCCTGATGGTCGGCCAAGCCCGTTCTGGCGCAGGCGAGTGTTTATAGTGGCGCCATCTTGCATTGGCTCATGCTGCCCCCCGGAACTTGTTCTTGATTCGCTTGGACGGCTTCCTCTAGAGTCCGGGTTGATGGGTGGTCTTCACGACAGCATGTGGGTAGTTTTAAGCCACTCGGCGGTGACTGAAAAATCCGAGGTGGTAGCGTGGGGATTCGAACCCGCGTCGTCCATCACGCGGTGAATGTGGGCCCAGTACGCTACCAGTTCAGCCACCGCCTACCCTACTGCCGGTAAATATATATAAGCGCCCCCTCTATTCTCAAATGATCATGTATAAATGGGACGATTATATTCCTTTTTAATCCCTCCATACACAAGCACAATGGAAAATTTAAATAAAAACTGTTCTAAATGTAAGAAAGAAGTGGCTAAAACTTACCGTAATGAAATGTCTCAGCAAAAATGGCACTTCTTATAATAAAAGTTAAAGTAAGAATGTCACTACTCCACTCTTTGTCAAGGCCGCCAAATACAAGGAAACACTACCAAAGAGAGTCATTAAACTAGAAAGACGTGTCAAAAATTACCTTCATGAAGTGCAGTGCTTGTCTTGGCTCTCGGGAAATAATCAAGGCGTCGTGGACCTTAAATGATAAAAAAACATACGATAAACTGTGGACCTAAAATGATAAAAAACGTACGATAAACTGTGGACCTAAAATGAATAAAAAACGTACGATAAACTGTGGACCTAAAATGATAAAAAACGTACGATAAACTGTGGACCTAAAATGATAAAAGACATACGATAAACTGTGGACCTAAAATGATAAAAAAACTTACGATAAACTGTGGACCTAAAATGATAAAAAAAACATACGATAAACTGTGGACCTAAAATGATAAAAAAAAACGTACGATAAACTGTGGACCTAAAATGATAAAAAAAAACGTACGATAAACTCTGGACCTAAAATGATAAAAAAAAAACGTACGATAAACTGTGGACCTAAAATGATAAAAAAAAAAACGTACGATAAACTGTGGACCTAAAATGATAAAAAAAACGTACGATAAACTGTGGACCTAAAATGATAAAAAAACACGATAAACTATGGACCTAAAATTAAAAACAAACGATAAACTATGAAAACATGCAAACATATCTCAAATAAATAACATGAGAAAGAAGGCTACAGAACATTAGGAAGAAATATAGTCATGGAAGTAAATGAAAGTTTCAAACCTAAAAAAATAATAAGATAATTCATTAAGCAAATGAACATAATTAAAATAAACTGAATCATAATTAGCATTTTTGGTGTCTATGTAGAAAAATCATACGTACAGTATATATATTTTTTACAAATATAAAAAGTTATAAAATATCTAGTACTTAGATAATTAACGAGCACTTATAATTGGATTCAAATGCACTGCAGTAATACTTGTAATTATACTCGAGGCCAACTAAAAAGAAAAAAACGTAAAAGTAATTGTGCGTGGCTTTGTGAATTGCGTTTGAACCCTAGTCTGACAGTAATGAGCCTGGGGACAATATATACAAGTAATGGAAGGACCAACAGTAACAGCAGCGGGGGCAACACTCCACTGCCTGCCCTGCATTAACAAGGCCAGCCAGCCAGCCTCTTACGCTAACTTTACGCTTGTACCATCCACAAAAATAACGTCCCATCCCGTCTCTTATCTCCACCGCCCCTCCATTCCCTCCACTCCTCCTCCTCCTCCTCCACAATGTCCCTTCCCTTCACTATCCTTCCTGCTCCACTTTGTCCCTTCCCTCCATAACCATTTCTCCTCTTCCCCAACCATTCCTTCCACTCTTGCTTTTCCTCCACTATGTCCTTTTCCCTTACTATCCTCCATCCTCCACCTCGTCTCTTTCCTCCACCACCCTTCACTTCTCTCTCCTCCCTCCACCTCGTCCCCACTCTCCACAACCTTTCCTCCTCCTCCACCTCTTTTCTTCCTTCTACTTTTCCTTCTCCTCGATCATGTCCCTTCCCCTCATTATCCTCTATCCTCCACATTTTCCCTTCCCTCCTCCACCCCGTCTCTCCCCTTCACGCCACCCTTCCTCCTCCCTCCATCAGCGTCTATGGCAAGCTAAGCATCTGCCCTCGAGCCCCTGCGCCGAGGTAGCTTCCACGGCACGCACTCCACGCCGCCAGGTGAGTCTTGAATATTAAGTGAATATTAAATGATTATCAACTTCCCTCGGGCTACGTGAGGTCTAGGGTGGACGGCGGAGGCAAGAGTGTGAGGATGAAAGTGTGGAGGAGCTACGTGCCCTTCGGCGTGCTGAGGTGAATGGGGTAAGGAGGAGGAGGGGAAGTGGAAGGGAGTGATACGAGAGAAAAAAGACAGAAAAAAAGAGAGTAAAAAAAGAAAAAGAAAAAAGAAAACAAATAAAAGAAAGAAAATAAAAAAAATGTGAGGATGAGGAAAATATAAAAGTGTTCCTATTTTTGGATTCTCTCGCCCAGTTAACTTTAATTGCTTGAAGCTAGTTTGCATTTGTAAGTTGGAGAGAAGGTTACTGAGTCCATCTTGACCCCATGACCTCATTCACCTGTTTTAATTAGTAAAGGAATAAAATGCCAGATTTCTGTTTGCACTCCACAAAAAAAAGGAGCGCAAATGACAGGCATAGGTTAATTAAGGCACCGAATCATGTTTTAAGATGTGTTTGTTTGGGGAGGGGGGAGAAGGGATTGACTATTTACACGGTTACAAGGAATAAACTGAAATTTATCATGATATGTCAAGTAAATGGCTAAGTACTCCTCGTAAATCAAGAACAAAATGAAAGAAAAAATAACACAATCTTTATATACTTCAAATACTTAACGATGAAACAATGAAAAGACGTAAGCTTTTTTTGTGTGTGTATGTGTTTGTGTTCAAAGTCACTATCGCCAAATAACCATAAAGGTGCTACACTTTAATCACGTCTTCTTCGTAACTTCCCCCCTCCCATCCCCTAGACCTGTTTTTTCACTCCCTCCCTTGCTTTCTCTCTCTCCTTTCTCCCTCCATCTCCCCCCCCCCCCCCTTCCACTGGCCATAAGGGTGGTAGTTCCAAAGAGTCGGTGATAGATGATCGCCACTAATGACCCTCTATTGACCTGCTATCCTGACCTCTTTCTATACTCTCTCTCTCTCTCTCTCTCTCTCTCTCTCTCTCTCTCTCTCTCTCTCTCTCTCTCTCTCTCTCTCTCTCTCTCTCTCTCTCTCTCTCTTCCTTTGCATTACTTTTTAAGAGCAGGATGAAAAAAGTAAATTAATTATTGAAGACATGAAGCGTCTACCTGAAGATGGAAAGAGGGTGGAGGAAAAACTATCAAGGGAAGGAAAAAAAAAGATAAAGGGAGGTAAGGAAGGAAAGGCGGTGGTGGCGGGCGAAGAGAAGGAGGAGGAGGAAGAGGAGAGTTGGGAGAGGAAGAGGGATAAAAAGAACGCTAAGAAAGGAGGGATGGAAGGACAGAGATGAGAGACGTGGGAGATGCGGAAAAAAAATCAAAAGACGGAGGAAGAAAAGAGAAACGGTGATTAAAGAGAGAGAGAGAGAGAGAGAGAGAGAGAGAGAGAGAGAGAGAGAGAGAGAGAGAGAGAGAGAGAGAGAGAGAGTCCTGACTTTCTACAGACTATCGGTAAAACGCTAACATTATCGCTAACTCAGGACATTATCGAGCGCTTTACTGCTAACTTCTGAATAAAAAATAAAATAATGCGTTCAAAGGGAGATTATTGTATTTTCCAGCTGAATTATTTATCGCCATTTACTTATTCATATTCCTCCCTTCCCCTGATTTATTGATGAGGGGGAGACAAAAAGTAGAAGAGGAGAATGAGGTAGAGAGAGGGAGGAGGAGAAAGAAGAGGAAGAGAAGGAAGTGGTGATAATGAGTGTGATGACAATGATGAATGATGATAACGAAAATGATGATGAAGATATTGATGATGACAACGAGAATGATGATGATGATACTGATTATATAGAAGAGGATGACAACTATGATGAAAGGAAAAATGACGAAAAAAATAAGAAAAAGAAAAAATGAGCAATAGTCTCTGTAATGACACCTACCTGCATGCCTTACCTGTGAAATTACGTGACTCACCTTTCTTCGCTCTCTACTAGACTTGTGGGCCATTTTACATATTTAGTTTTCACCCTTTTCTCCAAATACGCAGAATAATGACTGACATAATTTTGCCTACACATTTCCTTACTTGTCTAAATACATATATAAGGGAAGTGCACAGTAACCAAACAAAGGGAAACAATAGTAGCTACAGAGAAATATAATAAGATATATTAATAAAGTAATGCGGACAGCAAAAAAAAGTCATATATATTATTCAAGGATTAATATTCGTTTTTAGACATTACTGAAAAGCATCTACATTATGGGAAAAAAAAGCTGTTACTGAATAATTAATGTGAGTGAGTTGTGCGTGTGTGTGTATGTGTGTGTGTGTGTGTGTGTGTGTGTGTGTGTGTGTTTATTTATCTAATGATGGTGAGTTATGGTTGCCAGTCATCCTTTAAAGCTGCACTAGTGTTATGAAAAATAGCAGCAGCAGCAACGCCAACAGAAGTGACAGAAACTATTTATTTTTTATCTGGAACAACAACTTTACCAACACCAATTAAAGTACGAACAAGAAAAACAAGAACACCAAAGGCAGCGACGTCGGAAACATCAGAGGCGACGACAAGTACAGCGATCCCAGCAGCAGCAGCGGAGACAGCGGTGGCGGCGATAATGTCAAAACTAGTGTTGGCTGCCTCGGCGACAACACTATTTGCACTAACGCGAATAGCATTGTCCTTGGCAGCAGTTTTGGTAAATGGTTTGGATCTGTTGGGGTGATAATAGGTGTTATTTTTCTCCATAGCTTCACTCTAACCTCTTTTCTTAACCAGTGTTGCTGTCCTCCATTTCCCGTTCCCATTACTGCCTCTGACAAAGTTTCTGTAAAGTTGTGGGAAGTTTTTTTTTTGCCGGGATGTCCTGGGAAGTCTCGTTAAAGAGACAAACCCAACAAGAAAACAATGCGTGTTGCCTCACAAAAAGTAATAGTGCAGCAATTGTTCTTTTCACACTCAGTATTATGTGCCTTGCTCTTATGTCACGCAGCTGGTTAAGGCGATGATCACGCTCTGTGTCAGTGTTCTTAAGGATGCGAGTTACGATTGATCAAGAGTAGTAACAAACCTCTATGAAAGTTCCGACAGAAATTCCATTGGCAGGGTTCTCCGGTTTGAGGCGAAGACACTCGGTTCAAGCGCCGCTTACTTGGAACTAAAAATACGACGTCAAGAGCGCCGGTAACAGAAGCAGTGATGGATACAACAACAGCAACAACAAACCCAGCAGCAGCAGAATTAAACCGCACATGACTACAAGACAGAGTTTACCAAATGGAAGAAGAGGTAAAGGATGATATTGAGGAACTAGTAAAACAAATGGAGTGCAAAAACGCATAAGAACAATACATATCCCTGCGTACCAAATGACCGCGTCAGGGCAAACCGAGTCAACGCAGCACTGTTTACAAGGTCATCCGAGGAAAAAAAAGTTTGAAATCTTACACGGACAAAATAAAATATCCACACACATAAACACAAATGCGATACTTTACTGGTATTTTACAGTTACACATTAATATTAAGAGTTAATACGTTAAAATACGATGAAAGCATTGAATAATTTATGATACGCAGAGGCATGGCAATATTTACTGCGAAGAAAAAACGTAAAATTCAGAGGAAGTTTCAACGCACAAAGAAAGAAAGTAAATGTGCTACATCAACACACACACACACACACACACACACACACACACACACACACACACACACACACACACACACACGCACACGCACACGCACACACACACACACACACACACACGAGCCAAGACCCAACAGCAGCACCACCCCCACCACCGCCACTGCCTGCAATATTTACACTCCATAAAGTCTGACTGGCAACTCGTATAGTCCCACGGGGGAGGGAGGGTTGTCATGTTCTGAGTTATTCCACCCGATTTTCCGTGCCACTCACCCTCAATAACCAGCGCCGACGAGGAAAGGAAGAAGACGATGACGAGAACGAGGAGGAGGAGGAGGAGGAGGAGGAGGAGGAGGGTATTGTCCCATCAGCGCCCTTCTTCCTCCTCCTCCTTCACCTTCTTTTCCTTCGCCTTCACTTCTTTCTTTTCCATAACCACGATCCTTCACCTCATCTTTTTTCTCCTTTGCCTCATTCCTTCTTTCCTCCACCTACTCCTTTTATTCCATGGCCCTGTTCTTCCTTTTATCTACTTCCTCTTTCTTTTTTATCATCCTGTTCTTCCTTCCCTCCTCCTCCTCCTTTTTTTTCATCACCCTGTTCTTCTTTTCCTCTGCCTCCTCTTTCTATCCTATCACCCCGTTCCTCCTTTCCTCCTCCTCCTCTTTCTTTCCCATCACCCTGTTTTTCCTTTCCTCCACCTCCTCTCTCTTTCCTATCACCCCGTTCCTCCTTTTCTTCACTTCCTCTTTCTTTCCAATCACCCCGCCCCTCTTTTCCTCCACCAACTCATTCTTTTCCATGACCCCGTTCTCCGTCCCCTTCTTCGGCTCCGCCTCCTCCTTTTCTCCTCGTCAAGGCCTCGGAGTCAGCGGGAGTCACCATGAAGATGAGGAGTGAGCGGCGCCCTGAACGTAAATTTTCGGGCTTGAGGGAAAGTGTTGGAAGTTTGTGCGGGTCACTGGCCTTTGAGACGAGGCCTTGGAGTGAAAGGGGGGAAGGTGGGCGCGGGGCTCAAACTCTACTGGTGACTTCGGTGGTGGTGGTGATGGTGGTGGTGAAACATGTGATAGTGAGTGGTGATACCCGTCACTATCGAAGCCGCCACAGTTACCATCACCACCTCTCTTACAACAATAACAATACCAACATCAGTAACAAAAACAGTAGCAGCAACAATAACAAAAACAGTAATTGGTACTTCTACTACTTCTGCTACTACTACTACTACTACTACTGATGCTAGAAGTGATAATAGTTACGACATTTATGATGGTGATGATGATGACGACGACTTAAATCAGCAATAATGATAATGATAACAATAATAACAATAATAACGAACATAATGAGAGTAAGACACAAGAGGTCAATTATTGTCTCCTTTTTTTGTACCCTTAACCTGCCCTTGAGGTCAATTATTGTTTCCTTTTTTTGTACCCTTGAGCTGCCCTTGAGGTCAATTATTGTTTCCTTTTTTTGTACCCTTGAGCTGCCCTTGAGGTCAATTATTGTTTCCTTTTTTTGTACCCTTGAGCTGCCCTTGAGGTCAATTATTGTTTCCTTTTTTTGTACCCTTGAGCTGCCCTTGAGGTCAATTATTGTTTCCTTTTTTTGTGTGCCCTTGAGCTGCCTCCTTTGTTGTAAAAAAAAAAGTACACCACCGCCAACACCGCCACATCACCCCCATCATCACCACCAGCATCACCACCTCCAACATCTCCATCACCATCACCAACATCTAATCTAAACACCATTCTCCAACCCTGTCTGCACACCGTTAATTAATGTGATAATGATGAGAATAATTAAGCACTAAGCCTGCTCATAAGGCCCGCGCGTATAAAAAAAAAACCACAGCGATAATAATGTGAAAGCAGGTGAGATTACGGCTAATGAAATGTGCTGAGGAAGAGACGATACAGGATTATATGCGGAACAGCTATTTCAGGAAAGGTGGAACAAGAGGTGTGTGTGTGTGTGTGTGTGTGTGTGTGTGTGTGTGTGTGTGTGTGTGTGTGTGTGTGTGTGTGTGTGTGTGTGTGTGTGTGTGTGTGTGTTCGTTTTTTTTTTTTTTTCACAGTAAAGGAAGCAGCTCAAGGGCAAAAGAGAAGATTAAAACAAAGAGCTCCGTTTGCCTGTTTGTGTTTGTTTGTTTGTTTGTTTGTTTGTGTGGATGTAGGTAAGGTTTAAACATATGCAAATGCAAAGTGCGGGAAGGGAAAATAAATGACTAAAAACAGGTGAAAGGAAATATAATGTACAAAAAAAACTCAAGACCATGACAAAAAGAGATAAAAAAAACACCGATCATTAAAACAAAACTAGAAAAACAAGTAAGAAAAACAAAGACAATAAAAAAAAACGAAAAACGAGACAACATAACTAGAACCAAAAAGCAAAACAAAAACACAACACACACACATTTCAAACTAACGGAGAAGAGGAAAGGAGATATCGAAGAAAAGGAAAGAGGTAGAGAAAAAGTTGGAAACCCCGCCAGGCTCCCCGAAGAAAATGGGATATAGAAAACGCGAGGGAGTGAAAGGGGAGACTCTCTTGGGCCGTCAACAACCTCGAGTATGACAGCTACCGTTCCCGGGCAGGTAATGGATCCAATTAGCCCACCGACGAGAGGGAGGGAGAGATGGAGGGAGGAAGGAAGGATGGGAGGGAAGGGGGGAAGGGGTGGAGTGATGAAGATGCAAGGATTGTTAGGATTAGAAGGGATTGAGGTGGGAGGAAGGGAAAATGGAAGAGCTACATAGGCGGAGGAACAGATTACAGAACGAGGAAGGGGAGAAGGAACGGATTGGAGGAGATGGAGTACAGATTGAACGAGAGGGGAAGAGGGCGGAAAGGAAGGTTGGATAAAGGACGAATGGAATGGATGGAGAGGGACGGAGAAAGGTGGGAAAGGCAGGACACAGGAGACTAATTGGGTAGTTCGAGGAAAGGTGGAAAAAAGGAGAAAAACGAAAGAGGAAATAGGAGCAGGGGAGAGTAAAGAGAGGTAGGATGAGACAGTAAAAATAAAACGAGAGAAAAGAGAGAAAGATTAAAAAAACTGGTTAAAAAAACTAACGGAAAAATGTCTTGTCTTCATCCCTTTTCACTTTTAAAGACTGACATTTCCTTTGTACCTTTGGTTATTATACTTTCCGGTCGCTAAATTAAAATGCTAGATCATGGTTACTTTTCCTGCAAGACTGTGATACACCTTTTTTAATACATATCTTTTTCCACCTCTCTTTGACTATTCCGAGGCAATGTATGGATTGCGCTGTAAAAACGAGGCATTATTATCTATTTCCGATGCGATGTAAAGTTTTCCTCAAACCATAAAATATCCTTTGACCTGGAACGTCGTAAAACCTATCACCACTTTTAGTCCAGATTTTTTTTCCAAGAGACGGAGCTTGAGTAACAAGGCTTCAAGTTATTTTAATCAATTCTAGGAAGATTCATAAAGATGAGTAAAAGATAGATAGATAAATAGATAGATAGATACAGGTAGATAGATTGATGAGAGAGAGAGAGAGAGAGAGAGAGAGAGAGAGAGAGAGAGAGAGAGAGAGAGAGAGAGAGAGAGAGAGAGAGAGAGAGAGAGAGAGAGAGAGAGAGAGAGAGAGAGAGAGAGAGAGAGAGAGAGAGAGAGAGAGAGAGAGAGAGAGAGAGAGAACACCGCCCATCACCTCTTCTACTGGTGACATGTTTGTTTGTCTTTATTTACAGCCCCAGTCGCCTCCCTCCTACCTCCTTTGATCGCTCTCCCTCTTTCCTCCACGGCTTGTCCTTTATCAATATTCTGCGCATCACTGAACAAGGGTCAAGGGTGTGAATATTATGGTGACGCGCACACACACGCACACACGCCCGAGCAGTATTCTTTCCTAACTTTTCTTTTTACTTCCATGACATATCGCACTCAAGTTCTTTCAGATGTCTCCATTTTTCTTAGCTCACATTTCCTGGGTCTCCTACATTTCTCCTTCTTCCATGTGTACTTCCTTCATATTTCGTATTAGCTCTCTCTCCCTCTTTCTTCCTGGTTTTCTCTCCTCCTTCCTGAACCCACAACTCCGCCGCCAGCACACACACTACTTGCCATTACGAGTCTCAGAGAATCGCATAACATTCATCATCCCTGAGCTCTCAAGTTATAACAATTCAATGGTAGTAAAATGTTGACCGGCGATAGAGTTGACATTTAAAACTTTTCTAGGTACATTTACGAAATTTACATGTATCTGGAAAAAGAGAATGATAATATTTGTTTCAATGGTGAATATTATTCGTGGTTGGGGGATTCTATTCTCTTAATGCTTCCGAGTCCCTGCACACGGCCAGCAGTCAGCCCAGTTTCTGATGTGGTTTGGTTACGGTGGGACTTGCAACAACACTAGGACTTACACGAATTTAAAAGAATATATCGAACTTCTGAAACATTTTACTCACACATGAAAAGAGTAACTAAGA
>NC_066542.1:14718081-14813081 GCF_024679095.1 Eriocheir sinensis | reverse complement strand
AGGAGCTGAACAAGAGAGCGCAGGCGAAGGAAAGAGAAGGAAGGGGGTAAAGGAGGGATGGTGATATATGGGAAGGGAGAAAGAATGGAGGAATGGAGGAGAGAGACATGGAGAAAGGAAAGATGGGAAACTGTAGGAGGAAAAGGGGAATTGTAAGGAAGAATGGATGAAGGAGAGAGGTGGAGAGGGGATGAAGGGAGGGATGGTGATATATGGGAAGGGAGAAAGAATACAGGGATAGAGGAGGGAGACAAGGAAGCGGGAGAAAAGAGGTGTGGAAGGAAATATGGCTAAATGAAGCAGGGTAGAAGGGGGCAGGTAAGAAAGAATGGACGAGGGAGAGAGGTGGAGAGGGGACGGGAGGGATAGTGATGTATGGGAAAAGAGAAAGAATAGAGGGATGGAAGCGAGAGAAAAGAGGTGTGGAAGGAAATATGGCTAAATGAAGCAGGGTAGAAGGGGCATGTAAGAAAGAATGGACGAGGGAGAAAGGTGAAGAGGGGACGGGAGGGCTGGTGATTTATGGGAAAGGAAAATGAATACAGGAATGGAGGAGGGAGACATGGAGGGGGGAGGAAAACGGCGTGGAAGGAAAGATGGGTAAATGGAGGAGGGAGAGCGGGAAAATAAGGAAGAATGGATGGAGGAGAGAGGTGGAGGGGGAAGGAAGGGCTGGTGATATATGGGAAGGGAGAAAGTATACAGGAATGAAGGAGGGAGACATGGAAGGAAAAATGGGAAATTGAAGGAGGGTGAATGGAAGTGTAGGGAAGGTTGGGAAGATGAGGAATGGAAGAGAAGGGAGAGATAGAAGAGTAAAGGGATGGAGGAATGAAGAAGAGAGAGATTGAGAAAATTATAGATGAAATAGAGGGAAAGGGAGGGGTATAATCTCTCTCTCTCTCTCTCTCTCTCTCTCTCTCTCTCTCTCTCTCTCTCTCTCTCTCTCTCTCTCTCTCTCTCTCTCTCTCTCAGACTTTAATTACCTCCACAACTCTCGGTGAAAATAATGAATCACCAGCAACAAAAACAACCTTTATTTATTTGTCTCTTCCTCCTCCCCTTCAACTCCACACATGACCTTCCCTTCTCCTCGTCTCTTCTTTTTGCTCTCCTCTGAATCCTGGCAAGAAACACGTCCATTCCCTTCTCTTTCCTTTCCCTTCCCTTCCCTTCCCTTCCCTTCCCTTCTTTATTTATTTGTCTCTTCCTCTCTCCTTTCACCTCCATATATGATCTTCCCTTTTCCGCCTCTTTTTTTTTCCCTCCTTTAAATCCTGGCAAGAAGTACCTCACTTGCCTTGCCTTGCCTTGCCTTGCCTTGCCTTGCCTTGCCTTGACTTGCCTTGACTTGCCTTACCCTTGCCCTTTCCCTTACCTTTTCCCTTTCCTTTCCTTACTCTTAAAGTCCTTTCTTTTTTCCCCTTTCTTCTAGGTTTTTGTTTGATTTTCTTCCCTGTTACGGCGTTTATTTCCTTAGTTTCCTTTTCACTCCATTCCTTTTTTTCTACTTGCTTTTCCTTCCCTTTCTTTCTCTTTCCTTTTCTTTACTTCTGTCGCCTTTTCTTTCGTTTTTCCTTCTTTCCATCTTCCCCATTACTTTCTTTCTTTAGTTTCCTTTCCACTCCATTCCTTTTTTTCTACTTTCCTTTCCTTCCCTTCTTTTCTGTTACCTTTTTTTTGCTTCTGTCGCCATTTCTTTTGCTTTTCCTCCTTCCCTTCCTTTTCATTACCTTCCTTTTCCTACCCTTCCCTCTTTTCTCCAGGGTTAGGTTCGCTCAGTAATACCATCCCGATCCCTCACCACTCTTTCCCCCACACATGTCCTTACTCTTTTTCCTCTTTTCTTTCCTTCCAGCATGACCTTCACCCTTTTCCCTTGTCCCCTCGTCGATGGCTCCCAGTCCTCCCAGAAGTAATCTTATCCCTCCCTCCTCTACTGTGTCGCTCCCATTATCTCCCCCCCCCCCAACACACCCTTTTTTTAGCCCTTACCAGAAAAACCTTCACTCCTACTCCCCTCATCCAGTCTTACTCTCCTTCCTTTACGATAATTGATATGGTCTTTTATTCTTTTATTCTCTAATATTTATTTATTTTATGGTATCCTGGACTTTTTTTTTTTTTGCATCCTTTCCACTTTTACTCTCTATTCAGTCTTGCTCCCTTTTCTTTCCGATAATTGATTTGCTTTTAATTCTTTTTGTTTTTTTTTGCATTACGTAAGACATCTATTTTTCTGTTTTATGGCATCCCTGATCTTGTTTTTTCCGTCCTTTCAACTCTTACTCTCTATCCAGTCTTGTTCCCTTTTCTTTCCGATAATTGGTTTGCTTTTATTTATTTTTTTTTTGTATTTTTTTTTGTATTTTGTATTTTTGTAGTTTTAAGCCACTCGGCGGTGACTGAAAAATCCGAGGTGGTAGCATGGGGATTCGAACCCACGTCGTCCATCACGCGGTGAATGTGGGCCCAGTACGCTACCAGTTCAGCCACCGCCTACCCGAGTAAGACATCTATTTTTTTTTTTATATTTTATGGTATCCCTGATCGTGTTTTTTGCGTCCTCTCCGCCCCTCTTGGTGAGACTTTATATCTCCCGTCACAGAAGAATGAACTGCTCTTTTTTCCGCTCAGCCACATGTTCCCCTCAAGTCCCTTCTCCGTTTGGCGTCTTTCCCTTCACTGGCTCCACACATTACAGAGATCAGCCACTTCTTCACGCCCACTGGCTCTTTTCAACAAGTTGTTTTTTTCCTTTTTTTTACTACGACCATACTTTTTTCCTCCTCTTTTATGTCCGTTACTCATTTCTTTTCTGTTCGTTGACTGCTGACCTCAATGGCTGCCTTCCTCCCCCCTCCTCCACACACACACACACCCACACACACACCCACCCACACACACACACACACACACACACACACACACACATTCACCTTTTCTAGCCGGCGTTTTGCATTCTACCTCCCTTATATGCTTTAACAGGTTTAGATCTCACACCAAAAACATGGCCTCGGGTGTGGGACGCTAGAAAGGGGATCAAATACTCATGGAAGAAGAGAATAAGCAAAGACCACAAAAAATATATATATAAGCGCTTCAATCAAAGTGGTCAGTTACGTAAAAATAGCAGCTCCATTTTCGTTTTCTGCATATTGCTTTAATGCCTGATGGAGAACTTTTAACCTCGTCTCCATTACAACGACTTCTCTGCACAGTTAAACCTCTTAGTCGGACTCACAATACGACTCTTTCAATTTCCAGTATTTGCAAGCCAGATTAAAAAGTTACTAATTAAAAACGTTCAGCCTCTTAAGACTTTTTTTGGGGGGAGGGCTCGAGCGTGCCTGTTCATTATCCATTTTTTCCTCCTCTTCCTCATCTCGAACGCTAATTAACGAAGGGAAAGGTACGTGTCCTCCTCCAGTCCCTTCCCTCCCTTCCTTCCTCTTACTGCCTACTCTCCTCCTTTTCTCATTGCCTTCCATTATCTGCCACTCCCTCCTTCTCTTCCTCTATTGCTTCCTACCTCTGTCCCTTTCTTCTACTATTCCTCTATCCACTCGGTACGTTTTTTTTTCCTTATCGCAAAACCTCATTATTTTGTTGTTTCTATATTTTATGTGTCATCTCTTTCTTCATTGCTCCCTATGGTCTTCTTCCGTCCCTTCCATTCCCTCCTCTATCTCTCTCTATGTCCTTTTTTTGCCCCTTTTTTTTCTCTCCTCTATGTGTCTCTACTTCCTTTCAGTCTCCTTTTCCTGCATCGTTTAATCCCCCTCTTCCTTTTACTCTTCTTTTATCTCTCCCTAACTTCAATCCTTCTCATCTTCCTCCTTCAGCACTCCCTATCTCCCTTTCCTCGTCTCTGCCATATAATCACCCACTGCTTTATTTTTCTTCCTTTCCTAGACTCCTTTCCTTCTTTTTACTCTTCCTCCACCTTTAAAACCTCCTAACCCTCCGCCTCCCTTTATTACCTCCCTTCCATCTCCTCTTAAACTCTCCTTTCTCCTTCTCTAACTCCCTGCCTTCCTCCGCTCCTTCCTACCTCCTTTTTCCCTTCGCTTCCTCTTTCTTTTTCTTCACCGCTCCGTCCCTTACTTCCTCCTCTTTGAAGCCCAGAACTCGAGTGGTCGCTTGCTGAAAACACCATAAAAATTCTATTGCCTCCAGTCCCTTACCGCCGGCTGTGTCATTTCCTCGATTTTCCACCTCAATTTCCTCCATTTGACCCCAGGCAGTACCTTACTCCTTCCTTCCTCCTGCTGCCCATTACCAAGACCGCTATTACTACCACCTGCAGGACCAACCATCACTACCACAAACATCATCCTGTACAGGTGTGTGAAAGGCTACCTGAAGTTTAATTTTGGCTGGTTAGGATTTTGCTTACTCGTTCTCACCTCCACGACTTTCCATCACCACTGCTATCATCATCCCTTACAGATATGTGGAACGCTATCTGTATTTTTTTTAAAGGAATATCATCTCTCTTTCTCAGCAGCAAGATTCCGTACAGGTGTGTGGAATGCAATATTGAGTTATCTTTACAAGTATGGATTTTAGTGTCTTTCTAGCATTTACTGTTTGTCTGTGACCGTATGTCTGTTATCTGGCTGTCTATTTATTTGTCCATCTCTCGCTTTTATCTGTCGGTCGGAGCTTAAGAGTACGCATTACAGTGTCTCCTCACAAGAAAATTAAGTACCCAGGGAACCAATGTATTATTTTCTCTTCCTGTTTGTTTATTTGTCTCTCTGCCTCTGTGTCTGTCCGTCTCTGTTTTACCTGCAGCTCAGCGCTTAAGAATTCGCATTACACTGTCTTCTTTCAAGAAAATAAAGTAGCCTGGAAACGCAATTTATACAGTTCCTTTAATCCCCCGGAAGCAATACCCTGTTATCCCCCGAAGCCGTCCTCTGTATCCCGCCTTTTACCTGCTGGCACAACAAGACACAGCCCGTATTATCGGAGACCCACTTCAGGTAAGGTACGACAGGCTGTTAAAACCCGCGAGGAAAAGAAAAGAGAGAGGCACTGAGAAAGAGGGAGAGGGAGAGAAAGAGAAAGAAGCAGCAAGAACAACAAGTTAAGAGGCACTACGAGGCACTATACACAGCATCTCTCTCTCTCTCTCTCTCTCTCTCTCTCTCTCTCTCTCTCATAACCAAGGGGGAAAAAAAAACAGTAACGAGGCCGCTAGAAGCTGCCTGGTGGGTGGAAAGGGACGCGACAGGACTTAGCAGTGAGGTTGTCGGAAGCGGGAAAGAGAGCGGACAGCAGAACGGCTACTGAAGGAAAGAGAAGGCGCAGATACCTGAAGAGAGGAACTTGGCAGAATGGGTGGAGGAAAGAGTGAAGGACTGATCGATTGGGGAATGTTGCCATGACGCAGCTTGAGCAAGGACTGAAGGGTAATTGAATGCGGTAGGAAAAGGAAGGGAAACTAGAGGCATAGCACTCGGAGAGTGCACACCACCGCCAAATATCGTCCTGAAAATTGGGATGGGCATCAACTGTGATCCTATGCATCATATGGAAGCATTTGTTTCGAAATTTGATGAAATTTTATTTTTTTGGAAACTTTGACCTTGGGCGAACTTTTCGAGGTCAAGGTCAAAGGTCAAGGTCAAGGCCATGCAAGGAGCATCTTTCCATGAGCTAAAATATGAACCAAGTCTGAAGTCTCTACAATGATGAGAACCGAAGTTATAGCCAATCTGACGTTTTGTGCGACCTTGACCGCGACCTTGACCTTTGACCTTTGACATAGAAAAATCAATAGGTTCTATCATGGATGGACACGAAGCTTCCCTGAAAAATTGGTTGAGATATCCGCAAAATTGTGGACAGGAGACTGTACACGAACAAACAAACAAACAAATAAATAAATAAATGGATAAATAAACATATTGACCGGATCGAAAATATAACCTCCTCCCAACTTCGTTGGGAGGAGGTAATAAGTATCACGGACCTCATAGAGAAGGCATACGTATCAGATGAATGAACTTCCTATAGATGAATCAATCGACGTAGGAAGTCAGATTACATGAAGCCGATCGCGAGTAAGCCTAAAAGAATGGGAAGAGATTAGGAAGAAAGGTGCAATCAGGAACTTAGCAATGAGCGGGAGGAGGGCCAGTTGTGGAGGATATAATGGAAGAAAATATGAAGAACTGAAACAGAAGATAACATCAATAAGAAGCAGTGTTAAGAGAATCTGGAGCAAGAAAGAAAATCGAAACAGAGAAGAGCGAGAATTAAAAAGGTATTGGGGAGGAGTTAATAAATAATAACTTGGGGAAACGATAGATGAGTTCGAAATTACAATGGATGATGATGGTATGTAGAGGAAGAAGTAGATAGATAGCTACATGAGGAAGGGCCGTCTGGAAATTTGAGGTAAAAGCTAAATGAAATCGTGGAGAGGAGAGGAAGGAGGGTGGCTTTAAGGGGAGACTGGGGAAGGAAGGCAGGAAGGTTACAAGCATCAAAGAAGGGTCGGAGAGGAAGGGATCACGATAGGGAACAAAGGAAGGAAGGAAGGAAGGAGGGAGGCAAACACCCATGAGGCACAAAGTTTAGGGCTTCCTCAGCGTGGGGCGGTGAAGGGAGAGGAAGGCTGAAAGTTCGGTGAGTCTTACGTAAAAAAAGTTTAAATTAGCAGCCGTGATAAGCCCTCCAGGCAGCAGATCAGCTTCGGAAAATAAAGTAACGAATAAAACTTTTGGGCCATTAATCAGTGTGGGGGAAAAAAGCAGAGTATGTATACCATGTTTAATTAACGAAAGACTGAGAAGAGAGTTAGTGTGCTTAGTGAGAGACAAATACAACAACAACTGCAATGAAAACAATAAACTCCAACATCACGTCAGTATGGTGAAAAAAAAAGGTTACAGAATAATTCTTTGGGCCTTAACCCAGTAGCAGCGGGGATCATGTTTCTGTAAGGTCCATTTAAGCGAGAAAATGAAAAAAAATCATCACTCACGCAAACCATTTCATAATATATATCAATGCATTTGAGATCAGTTTATGCATCATCTATTTCGGGGGGTTTATATCATGGCAAAAATTTGGCCTGGTGCTGGTACACGGTAAAGCCACAAATTTGGCCCGTCGCTGATACCGGGTTAATCAGTGTGGTGGAAAAAAAATGGGCCACGTTATCAAAATACTGAAAAGGGAGTTAGATAGTTTCTTAGTGAAAAATAAACAAGCAAGCACAGACACATAACTACAATATAAAAAAAATAGTACACTCCAGCGTCAAGTCAGTTTCGTGATTAAAAAAAAGGACCTTAACGGATCTTCCAATGAACATATAAAGAGATGATTATTGAGGAAGAAGCAGAAAGAGATAGGCAGATGGGTGCTTGATGATTTGGGAGCAACGTATGAGATATAAGGACTGAGAAAAAATGAAGAAAGAGAGAGAGAGAGAGACAGATAGATGGATGGTTGATAGTTTGAGAGCAAGGAATGAGGAAATAAGACCGAGAAAGAAGAAAAAAGAGAGAAACGGATAGATGGATAGCGGATGGTTTGGGAGGAAGAAATGAGGACGAAAGGAGTGAGAAAGAGGAACGAAGAGAGAAACAGACAGATAGATGGATGGATAATGATTTGGGAGCGACGGATGAAGTAGAGTGGACTGAGAAAGAAGAAGAAAGAGCAAGACAGACAGACGGACGGTTGATGGTTTGGGAGCAGTGGATGACGTAAGGAGGTGAGCGACCCAAGGAAAGCAGCGGAATGGTTTGCATGAGGAATGAGACGCCGCGATTCAACTCCTCCAACTCCAAAATTAACTCCCGTCACACAACTGCTGGAAAATTTGCATCTCGCCCCCTGTCGCCTCGAGCCCCAAACTCTTACATTATGAAAACTTAATATTCGTCCAATTCCCTTGCGCTAGAGGTCACTTGGTACTCATGAAAAATAAAAGAGTTCAGGTAATGAAAGTGCATGATATGAATTGACTAAAAGTATGTACGGGGCATGCAAACACACATACGCACACACGTACACTCACACTCACTCTCACTCTCTCACTCTCTCTCTCTCTCTCTGTTAAGCTTAGTGAAGGGGAACCGTTAACACTCCAGCCGACCACACGTGAGAGACACACACACAGAAACACACAGACAAACAGTAAATTCTCGTATAGCTCGTTGGAATCCCTCTACTTAACTGTTCTTTATCATTATCCAAGTATTACTGGTTCCCTTCAATCTTTTTTTTTCATTTCGTTCTCTTAATTATTCATACTTTTTCCCCTCGCACTATATTTTTTGGCATTTTTTTCTTCTGTTTATTGACCTATCTGCATGGTTATCAATCTATCTATATATGCTTATTTATCCATATATCTATCTATCTATCTATATCTATTTTATTTTTATCTGTCTACCTATCTGTCTATCTGTATATCTATCCATCTATCCGTCTCTCCCTTTTGAACAGAATGAAAAATAAAACCAATCCGTAATACATGTTTCCCTTGCAACGACTCTTTCCATCTCTAATTCCTTCCTCCCATCAATAAATACATAAATAAAAAGTATACATATAGCATGACTCTCTCTCTCTTTCCATTGTTTCTTTTTCTCTTTCTGTAGGTGTTCATCATTCTCTATCGTCCCTGCCATTGATCCCTCCCTTCTAGTCTTCTCAAAACTTCAATAACTTTTCTTCATGTCAAGCCCTTTACTTCCCCACTCGCTCTATTCCATCCATTCAGTTTCTTTCAACGCTACTAACGAAATGCCTTTGTAACTCGTATCTCCCTTCAGCGAAATCTATAATTGCCTCTATTGCCTCCTACCTTGGCTTTCCTTCTAAATACAACCCTTTATTTCATCACTTATATTTTAGCCTGTCCATTCCATTCGTATTAACGCTACTAACGAAATGTCTTTGTAACTCGTATCTCCCTTCAGCGAAATCTATAACTGCCTCTTTTGCCTCCTCCCTTGGCTTTCCTTCCCAATACAATCCTTTATTTCATCACTTATATGTTAGCCTGTCCATTCCATTCGTATTAACGCTACTAACGAAATGTCTTTGTAATTCGTATCTCCCTGCAGCGAAATCTATAACTGCCTCTTTTGCCTCCTCCCTTGGCTTTGCTTCTCAATACTACTCTTTATTTCGTCACTTATATTTTAGCCTGTCCATTCCATTCGTATTAACGCTACTAACGAAATGTCTGTGCAATTCGTATCTCCCTGCAGCGAAATCTATAACTGCCTCTTTTGCCTCCTACCTTGGCTTTCCTTCTCAATACAACCCTTTATTTCATCACTTATATGTTAGCCTGTCCATTTCATTCTTATTAACGCTACTAACGAAATGTCTGTGTAATTCGTATCTCCCTTCAGGGAAATCTATAACTGCCTCTCTTGCCTCCTACCTTGGCTTTGCTTCTCAATACTACTCTTTATTTCGTCACTTATATTTTAGCCTGTCCATTTCATTCCTTTTAACGCTACTAACGAAATGTCTGTGTAATTCGTATCTCCCTGCAGCGAAATCTATAATTGCCTCTTTTGCCTCCTACCTTGGCTTTGCTTCTCAATACTACTCTTTATTTCGTCACTTATATTTTAGCCTGTCCATTTCATTCCTATTAACGCTACTAACGAAATGTCTGTGTAATTCGTATCTCCCTGCAGCGAAATCTATAACTGCCTCTTTTGCCTCCTCCCTTGGCTTTCCTTCCCAATGCCTTCGTCCCTCATACAGTGCTCACTCAATCCCTTCCTTCTGCTACTACATGCTCTTCTTCCCTTCCAATCACTGTAGACACAATGCATATTTTTTCGCGTTATAAAACATTTGACATCTTTTTTCTCTTGTTTTCTGTTTTCGTTTCTTTTCATTTCTTTTCTTCTTTTCTTCTCTTGCTTTTGCTTTCTTATTTCTTCTTCTCTTTTCTTCTCATTTGCCATTTCTTGTCATTCCTTCTCTTTCCTTCTATTTTCTCTTCTCTCTCTCTCTCTCTCTCTCTCTCTCTCTCTCTCTCTCTCTCTCTCTCTCTCTCACTCTAATCTCCTTAATACATGTGATTACTGGATCCATGCATGCAGACAAACAATATTCTGAGAGGAGGAGGAGGAGGAGGAGGAGGAGGAGGAGGAGGAGGAGGAGGAGGAGAAGGTGGAGAAAACGTGGAAACATAGAAAGTCAGGCAACAACAAGACGTCAATGAAGAAGTTAGAAATATCGCTGATAACTAATGAAAAGGCAAACTGAAAATGGGGAACATCAAAAAATTATTCAGGGAAAGACTTTGAGCTCTTGGGATGGGAGACGGTAAAGAAAGGATGAAGGAAGGGCGTGGAGGAAATGATGGGGGAGCAATACAGGGAGCGTGAAAGGATGGGAAGGGAAGGGAAAAAGAGAAAACAGAAGGGGGGTAGAAAGATGGGAGAAAGAGAAAACAGGAGAACAGAGAAAATGAGAAGGTAGGTAAAAGGAAATAAAAGATGAAGAGGAAGGGAAGGGAAAAAGAGAAAACGGAGGGAGGGCAGAAAAATGGGAGTAAGAGAAAACAGGAGAACAGAGAAAATGAGAAGGTAGGTAAAAGGAAATAAAAGATAATGTGTGGATTTGGTGGAGTGAAGTGAAAGAGGATGAGAGCAGTACAAGGAACGTGAAAGAAGAGAAAGGGAAGGGAAAGGAAAAGGAGAAAACAGAAGGAGAGCAGAAAAATGGGAGTAAGAGAAAACAGGAGAACAGAGAAAATGAGAAGGTAGGTATAGAAGGAAATAAAAGATAATGTGTGGATTTGAGCATTATGAGAGCAGTACAGAGAGCGTGGAAGAAGAGGAAGGGAAGGGAAAAAGAAAAAACAGGAGGGTAGAAAAATGGGAGTAAGAGAAAACAGGAGAACAGAGAAAATGAGAAGGTAGGTATAGAATGAAATAAAAGATAATGTGTGGATTTGGTGGTGTGAAATGAAAGAGAAACAGAGCAATAAAGAAAGCGTGGAAGAAGGGGAAGGGAAAGGAAGAACGGAGGACAGATAGAATTGAGAGAAAATTAAAAGATAGGTGAAAGGAAATAGCAGATGATGAGTGGATTTGCTGCCATGAAGTAGGAGAGGAAAAAAAAAGAAGGAAAGAAGATGCAGAATATGAAAAGTGGAGACGAAACACAGGGAAAGCTTGAGGATAATAAATAACAGGAGCACTAAAAAAAAATAATGTTAAGGGCAGGAAGAGAGAGAAAACAAAACACAAAATGGAGGCACAGAGAATAGGAACCAAAGGAAATAAAAGAAGATGGGGGAACGTTAAGGACTGATGTGCTGTAGGGGAAAATAAACGAGAAGGAAGAAACGGCAGTGAAGAGAACGAACGTGAACAAAAGCAGAGGTGTATATAGTTGATGAACGGAGGATTGAATAGGCTTAGTGTGCTGAACCGAAGATATAGAAATAAAAAAAAGGAGAAAAGACAGCGAGAAATAATAAGAGAGGGCATAGATACAGTAAGAAAAAAGGGAAAAAAGAGAAAGAGATGATAATTAAAGGAAGGAGACAGACGCAGAGAACAAGATACTGAGATGGGCTACTGCGAGAGGCTGGAGGTATCTATTAGAGGAGAAGGAGGAGGAAGTCGGTAAAAGGTTAATGAAAAGTACACCACAAGAAACTAGTTGGAGAAATGATCGTTAGGGGGCAAGGGAAAGGGCGAGGGTGGTACAGGAATAAGGGGTAGAAACAGATGAAAGGGTATTGAGGTATACACTCCTTGGGGGCTGAAAGGGACTGCGGAAGGGGACGCTGACGAAGGGAGGCGGGGACGAGAGAAGGGGCAACGGCTGAAGTCTGGTGCACTGGCGGCAAGAACCAATCAGCTGAGGTGTCGAGAGACGGAGCGCAAATTCTGGCAACGACGCTTCTATTCCGATGCCAATTTCCGTTTACATGAGATCACGGGGAGGGCAGGAGACGAAGAGGACAGGGCGAGGAGAGGACGGACGGGAGTGGCGGGGTAGAGGAAGACGAGAACGAGGGTGGTGGAGATGAAAAGGATAAGGAAGAGGAGGAGGCAGAGGAGTAAAAGGGAGTGGAGGGGGGTGAGAAAGACGAGAACGAGAGTGGTGGAGAGTAAAAGGGAGTGGAGGGAAAGAGGAAGACGAGAACGAGGGTGGTGGAGAGGAAAATTATAAGAAAGAGGAGGAGGAGAAGGAGGCAGAGTGGGATGAAGATGAGGAGGAGGAGGAAGATGAGTGGAAGGAAGAAGAGAAAGAAAAAGAAAAAGGAAAAGGAGGGGAAAAGAATATAAAAGAGGAAAAGAAGAAAAAAAGGAGAACTTGAAGAGAGAGAAAGAGGGTGGAATAACTGTACGTGGATAGTAGGAAAGGCAGAAAATGGGTATAAACAGATGGAAAACGAGAAAAGCCGAACATGAAGAACAAAATAAGGAGAAACGAAACCAGACGCTGAGGAGACTGAGACAGGAAGGGGAGGTTGAAGGGTCCAAGACTCTTTCGAAGGGACTTGAAGAGGACTTAGGAGAGGGAGAGAGGATTGATGGAGGGGACTCGGAAGTAATAAGAGGGAGGTAGCAACTTGACAAGGGAGGATTGTCAATTAATACGAGGAAAGCGTTACGCAATAGCTCTTGCCGAGGAAGGAGAAAGTGAGTGAGGGAGGGAAGAAGAGGTCGTTAGAGGAATCAGTAAGAGGAAGGAGTCGTTAGAGTGGACGAGGTCGTTGGGTAGGTTCTTCTTTGGTCTTGAAGAGGAGGAGGGACGTGGAAAAAGTCGTTGGAGAGAACAGGAAGAGTCGTTGCAGTCACTAAACGTTACATGAGAAAGAGGTCACTGGAAATGGTTACTCAATGGTTACTGGAGGAAAGGGATTCAGAGAGGGATGAAGGTGAGAATGATAGTCGTTAGAGGAACAAGTGGAGTCGTTGGAGTGGATAGAGAGAGGTCTTTGGTAACAGAGTGCGTAGTTAGGAGACTTAGAACGTGAGACCGGTCGTTAGAGTGAATATGCAGAGTATGTGAGGATGTTGTGAGGGAGCTGAAGAAGAGAATGGATTCCTTGGAGGGGTTACTCAAAAGGGTCTTGGTAGGAAGCAGTTGTGGATATGAGACTTAGAGAGAGTGAGAGGAGTCGTTGGTCGTTGAAGGGAACATGCATGATCACACCCCCACAAAGCACCACAAACAACCAAGGTTTCTCTCGAATAAAGGCAAATCTTGGGCTAAACTACGACCCCTGACAGAGACAAGGCTGTTACTTCTATACACCACCAAGACGGATAGCCGCGAGTAATGTTAAAGCCGAAGAACCAATGAATCTCAGCCGTCAGCCACAAACAAGATCATGCTCGGATAAAGTCGTACCTCAAAAGGAAAGGGAGAAATAATGCATACTTCGAGCGAGGAGTCCATCGAGAAAGGTCTGGTTGTCTGTTTCTGCAAAAGCCATCGATGAGAAAATTCAGTCTACTCTAAACTTCCACCTGCTTTCCCTCCCTTCCTTCTCCTTCCCTTCCACCTTAACTACTCCTTCCTCCTCCTCCTCCTCCTCCTCTGATCGTTACCATACGTCATCAGCGATTTCCATCATCCTTAAGCAAGATCAACAAGCGAACACACGTAGTTATCGTCGAAGCAAACAAGGCTACCAAATAGGAGCAAGGTCACTTTGCACAAGGCTTAACGCACGTAATGGTCAGTGGAGGGTCAGGTCAGTGTGTAGCAAGAGAAAAGAGATGCAGGAAGACAGGGAGAAGTAAAAAGGGAGAGAGGAAGGAGAAGGAGGGAGGAAGGGAGGGAGGGAGGTAGGAGAGGAAGGACTGGCGTCTCTCCGTGTCTTGTTAAGCTTCACTCCAGACAGCTTTAACGAGATACTGAGCTGTGTGTGTGTGTGTGTGTGTGTGTGTGTGTGTGTGTGTGTGCGTGTGTGTGTGTGTGTTTGATAGTGTGCTCTGGATCTAGACTGAGGACGTCAATTTGTCTTGTCTATCCTTTACCCAATTTAAGAATTCAATCTAACTAAGAAAAAAGTCTATTGTCGGTCAGCCAGTCCGTGAGTTTTGTCTGTCTGTCCATCTGTCACTGATTCTATTTCTCTCCCATATTTCTTTATTTCTACCTTGCGTGATATTATGTTTCTTAATGTTTTAGTTTTTCAGGCCTTCTCCGTCTCCTATTTTTTTTCTACCTGCTTCTGCATTTCTTCTATTAATTATTGTATATATTTTTATGTCCGTGTGTACGTCATTATTATTTCCTGGTCGAATTAAATACTGTCCGCCAGCATCTATTTCCTGGTATGTCTCTCTGTATTATAGTTACCACACGACAGATTCTTCGTCTTTTTACACGGAAATCAACCAAAGTTTACCGTGTATCCTGTTTTTGCTCCTTCATTCTTCTTCGTCCTCCTCCTTCCCCTCTCACTTCTCATCTCTATTCAATCTCCGCACAGCGAATGAGGGGAAGGCAGGGAGAGGAAGGGATATGGGAAAGAAATGAGACGAGGGCGAGGCAAAATGAAAGCTGGGGCGGAGTGAAGGAGGAAAGGAAAGCCAAGGAAAGAAAACGGAAGGGAGGAGACTGACTTTCTTGTGAGGCCACGAGGCGATGCAGTTTGCTCTCCTAAGTGACTTGGACGAAGGTGCGATTGGGAGAGAAGAAAGAAGAAAATGAGAAAAGGAAGGAAAAGAAACGAGTAGAAGTAGGAAAGAAGGGAAGAAGATGCGAAGTAAAGAAGGAAGAAGGAGAAGAAATAAGGAAGAAGGAAAGAGAAGGATAAGTATAAAAGGAGAAAAGACAAGTAGGGAAGAAGGAAAGAGTTGGACAGGTAGAGAAGGAGAAAAGAAAAGGAGAATTAGGGAAGGGATAAGAAAAGTGATAGATGGAGAATGAATGAACAGAGGTAAGAAGAGCTGTAAATAATGGTTTCTTGAAAATACTAATATTGACAAGCGGTAGATAAAGAGTAGATAACGAAAAGCTAAGGAGAGAAAGAGGGAGGGAATGAGAGAAGGAAGGAGAAAAAAGGAAAACAACTAAGGAAAATGACAAACAGGAGACGTAACGAAGGAACAGAGTTAAAAGAATAAAGAAGGGAAGGGGAAAGAGAGATGATGAGAGTGAATGAACGGATAGAGGTAAGAAGAGTTGTAAATAATGAAGGGCTCTTGAAAAAAAATGGTTGTTGAAAAAAGATAGATAAGAAAGAGCAGAAGATGGAAAGATAAGGAAAAAGGAGAGAAGTAGATAAAAGTTAAGGGACGTAGAGGGAAATTAAATTGCTCTGAGGAATAAATAAAGGTAAGAAGTTAAAGAAAATTGGTGTTACTTGAAAATTGAAATGTTGGAAGGGGAAGAGAAGAAAGAGATATGGAGATATATTCAGATAGGAACTGGATGTATACACAGACAAACAGGTAGATGGCTAAACAGATATATATAAAAATAAAGAATGAGAGATAAAAAAAGAAGGTGCAGGAAACAAAAATTCCATCGCCACTTTCTTTCCCAGAGGCAAAATGAACCGAGGGAATATATAAGAGAGAAAACTTTAATGTGCACTTTTTTTTCTTTTTTGGCTCGTATAGAAATTGATAAAAAAAAAAGAAAGAGCAAATAAAACGCTGAAATAGTTAAATGCCTTTTGGGCGTTCCCCGAGGGTTAGTGTTGGAAATTTCGTGTTCAGGAGAAAGGCAATATTAGAGGAGGGGAAAAAAAGGAAGCAAGAATGAAAGAAAATGAGAAATAAAAAAAATATCAGAGAAAGGAGAGTAAAAGAAAAGGAAAAAAAGTGACAAAAAAATAAAACGGAGTGATAAGAAGGGGAAAAGAAGAAGAAGGAAGAAAGAGATAGAGAAAGAAGAGAGGAAGGAAGGAAAGAAAGAAGTAAGGAAACTCGATAAAATGGAAAGAAGTAAAGAAAGGATTACAAAACTAAAAGGAAGAAGAAAGTCAATACTTAAAGAACGGAGAGAGAGAGAGAGAGAGAGAGAGAGAGAGAGAGAGAGAGAGAGAGAGAGAGAGAGAGAGAGAGAGAGAGAGAGAGAGAGAGAGAGAGAGAGAGAGAGAGAGAGAGAGAGAGAGAGAGAAATCCAAAATAAGGCACGACTCCACTCAGAATTCCGACCACGTTATCCTTCCTGCATGCCACTCATGTGTGTGTGTGTGTGTGTGTGTGTGTGTGTGTGTGTGTGTGTGTGTGTGTGTGTGTGTGTGTGTGTGTGTGTGTGTGTGTGTGTGTGTGTGTGTGTGTGTGTCTGTATGTGTGTGTGTGTGTGTGTGTGTGTGTGTGTGTGTGTGTGTGTGTGTGTGTGTGTGTGTGTGTGTGTGTGTGTGTGTGTGTGTGTGTGTGTGTGTGTGTGTGTGTGTGTGTGTGTGTGTGTGTGTGTGTGTGTGTGTGTGTGTGTGTGTGTGTGTGTGTGTGTGTGTGTGTGTGTGTGTGTGTGTGTGTGTGTGTGTGTGTGTGTGTGTGTGCATGACTTGAGGGGAATTTAGTTTGTGAGCAAAGTGTAAATCTCTAAGATTTATTTGGAGGTGTTAATTCAGCAAAGGTTGAATAAAATAAAGGTAATTATTTCATCATAGACCAGGTGTTTAATTGCCTAGTGAATGTTATTATGACACGAGAGATCATCTAATTCTTGAAGGAGGTTTTTGCTATTATAAATCTGCTAAAATTGTTCATTGCATTCTGTTAAATCTTGATCGACTTCGACTACCATATAATTTTCTTACACTGAATACTCGATAGATAACGTAACACAAATGCTTTCAACTATTTATATATTCTTAGACTCAGAAGCAGAAGGGAAAATATACATATATCACGCAAGAAATTTGTAGAAACCAAGAATCCCGAAGTCCCAGGGCAATAAGGACCCTTTCTCTCTCCACTCCCCTTCCTTCCTTCTCCCTCCTCCCCCTCCCCCTCCCTCCCTCCACGGTGCCGCCAATATTGAGAAAAGTCTTCCCCCGCCTCTCTCCCTCCTTCTCCTTCCTCCCCATCTATTTGGCCACCAATATGAGGCTTGCGGTATGCTCTCGTGTGTGTGTGTGTGTGTGTGTGTGTGTGTGTGTTAGAGTTTGGTTGAGAGAGAGAGAGAGAGAGAGAGAGAGAGAGAGAGAGAGAGAGAGAGAGAGAGAGAGAGAGAGAGAGAGAGAGAGAGAGAGAGAGAGAGAGAGAGAGAGAGAGAGAGAGAGAGAGAGAGAGAGAGAGAGAGAGAGAGAGAGAGAGAGACAGACAGACAGACAGACAGACAGACACAGATAGACAGACAGACAGACACAGATAGACACAGACATACAGCCAGACAGGCAGACAGAGAGACAGAGAGAGATGAGACGTGGCATAGGAAAGGGAGATGAGAAGGGAGAGGAAAAGGGACGTAGGTAGGCACGCAGGAATTTGTGAAGGAGATTAAAGGGTTGGAAGCGAGGGATGCAGAGGGATACAGCGACTAAAGAGGATGGAGGGAGAGGGCGAGGGAGAGGAACGTGGGAGGGGGCGAGGGACAAAAGATAAGGGAGAGACAAAGTGAGGCTGAGATAGGGACGCAGGCAGGAATGGAGGCACTGGATGTTTTTGTATGTGGGAGGAAGGGGAAGAGCAGGAAGAGGAGGAGGAGGTGGAGGAGGAGGAGGTGGAGGAGGAGGAGGAGGAGGAGGAGAAGAAAAGCAGTTCCTTGAATAAACAAACCAGGCATAAGTTACATATAGAATCGGAAAAGCCACTGGTCCATTCCGAGACAAGAATAAGAAATGGGATACAAGTGGACATACACGGAACACAGGGCAACGAACTGACAGGCAAACAGGTGGACATGCAAAGAGATCGACAGTGAAACGAAAATAGACCAAGAAGAATACACACAGACAGACAGATGCGGAGAGACCAAGAGTGAGAGAAAATAACATCAACAAACAGAAAAGACACAAACTGGCCTCAACAGTGCATAAAAGCTCACACCCTCCTCGACAACGTTCGAACACAAAGATTTTAATTGAATGAGTCTGGATTCTCTTTTCTGCACTCCCCAAATATTTTCCTTCGCGTTCCTTTAAGCGTAGTTCGCGGACCAAAATGCATCGCGTCACCCAGCGCTCTCCCCGAGCGCTGGGTGACGCGATGAGAGGGAAGAGCCGAAATATTTTTGTTTGTTTGTTTGTAAATGGAGGAATACTTTAGTCGCTGCTGAGGTGTTGTGGTGTTTTAAGCTGATATGTAAACTTTTTAAGCATAGAAGCATCATGTCGCTTGTATTTCGATTCACGAGACGGATGCTATTAGTATATTCCTTTTCTGGTGTTAAGTTACACGATGAACACCTTTCTCTGTTCCCGTTTACAGGTTTGTGGAGGATACATGCATCAGAATTGGTCACCCGAAAAATTACGTTCGCTGTTTTGGAATTGTAAAAAAAACAAATGTAGTGTGTAAAATAATGGAAACTATTTTGTTGTGATGGAGTGTCATTGATATTTGAAAATTTGGCTTCACAACAGGAATTTTATTTTTGCCACCGTCACGGACACAAACAAGTGTGATTTTATGTCTATTTTGACCCTTTTCACACATGAGGCATTTATACTTTTAATTTGTATGAAGGGCCTCGTAAACTTCAATATTCGTGTTTTGTGTCATGAGAAAATGACCGCGCTTCGATCTGTCTGAAAGAGTTTCATTGAGATCACCACTGGCAAAAGTTCTGACTTTAACTATTATTGTCATTTTTCATAGCCGTCGTTGGTGGAGTTTTCTTTGTTCGGTGTGAGTCATTCCCAAGTTCAAACTTTTAAAGACCAGTTATCAAACAGTGCAGACAAAGTTGTGGGAGACTGACGTCCTCATCGCCTGAGTGACCCATTATCGAACGAGTCTCCGGCCTCGCGCCGCTGCCCGCCCACCAACACCTTGCACAGTCTGGGTCATCGACTCGACGTGGGTGTCTGCAGACCAAGTCTGACCAGTATCACTGGTGACTCTTGGGAGGGTCCGGGTTCGTGGGAATATAAACGAGTTTGGTGGTATAAAGACAAATACGAGGATTAAATACAGTTTCTATGGAGAGAGTAGCAGTTTCTCGTATTCAAGAAAACAAAACAAAAAATCCTAACTGAAAAACAAAAAAAGAACTAAGGTAATACGAAATTTTCTCGTACATTTGATCAGTGGAAATTATCATAAATGTAGGCTGGTGCTGTAAAAGAGATGTGGTATTTATGTGAATCCCTTGACATCTAAGAAAAATCGTATGGAAAATGGTCCATAAAATAAAACTAAAATGTACACATAATTCTGCGCTTACAATATTTTTTAGAATACTAAAATTTCAGTATATTGTAAGAATTCAGTAACACTATATTGCTTTTATGAGGGAAAAATACGAAATGAATGAACTGCACCCGATTTACAGCGAACACTGCAGAAACGTGTGCCCAGAAAAAATTCCCCTGCACACACACACACACACACACACACACACACACACACACACACACACACACACACACACACACACACACACACACACACACACACACACACACACACACCAACAAACAAAAACAAACAAACATTCAATCATTATTTTTTAGGCAGAAACTGTGCTATAATAATTTACTGAGTATTTTGTATTTATTTTAAAGATATACGAGCACAGAAACCCAACACAAGTGAGGGCGCAGCACACCCTGACGCCGGCACCTCAGACACCTGGCAATACCTGTTCTGCGAGATTACCTTTAATACCAAGCTCACCTGCCGTCCCCACTAATTAAATTGGAGAGCCTCGCCGAAAGCCCCTCGAAAGTCACAACAGATCAGACCCGATGATTATAGACGTCACGAGAGGAAGAAAATCAATGTAAGAATGAAGTAAAAGAAATTGAAGGTGACTGATGGGCGTTCAAGGCGAGTAATGAGACTGTAATTGACAAGTGAAGCCCGGGGTACTGAAGAAGCTTCCCCTGATTGTTGTGTGCAGTCTCTTTTCAGCGGCACAGCGAGTTTTCACAAATGGGCGTAATTACATCAGACTTTTAGGTCGCCTCTCTTTGAAATACGAACGACCTCCCTGTCTCCAATCAGATGTACTCCGCTGCACCGAACGGGTAAAAGTTAAAGACATCCATTTCATACCCGGACGTTAGACATCCTGAAAGGTTTGATTTTGCCGGGAATGATCGTTATTTGTCCTCTTTCATAAAAACTGCCAACTTGCGTATCGCGATAGAGGTCGGAAAATCAGTTTATTCTGTAAAGTGATGCTAACTTGTCAAAATTAAAAAAATCTAATGGGAAGTGTCCGTAGATTAATTTTAACACTATGCTACGCCGTTCATATTTCATTTTAATCTACAAAAAACTAGAAGCAAGGTAATAGCAGTAAACTAACCTGAAACCAGATGATAAATGCAATGCCAAGTGCAGACACGAGAAACACTAAAGCCAGTCAGCAAACGATTAATTGAAATAACATATGTTGATTTACTTTATGGGTTACCCTGAGAGTAGTTCCCTCTTCAACATGGTAGCGTGTATGGGAATAGTTTGCATACACTTCTATATATCATGAAGAAATTCGTTGCATGGCTAATCTGATTCCCATTCCCCTCTGTGTGTGTGTGTATGTGTGTGTGTGTGTGTGTGTGTGTGTGTGTGTGTGTGTGTGTGTGTGTGGGCAGCATTTGAATGGTCTCCTCTTTGGCGTGTTCATTCGGCCAGTTCTGATCGCAACTTTTATGACCATTTTGCCATTTCAGCTAAAAACGGATAAAACGCTGCATTACGCTCAGTTTCCGCTGAATCGTATCATGAGTATATCAGTTCTCCCAAAAGAGTGACGCCACAACAAAAATAGCCTCTACTTTCCAGTTTATATATATATTTACCTATTTATATGCAGCCCACACATATGTCGTGATATATGAAGACTCTTACTTGGCACTTGCTACCCCCTCTCGCCCCTCCCACCCGTGCTCTTCTTAAGTGATGTTAATGAAGTTAGGGTTCAGTGAGTTTTTAACAGCATGTGGGTAATCTTCTATCCTCGACGATGGTAAAAAAAAAAATGCAAGCTGACTGCGACTGCGGGTCTTTGGGGTCACGTCCACACGCTTCCCACTCGGTCAAAGCTTTTCCTTGAATTGGCGTTAAAGTCAGTAGTTCGTCATTCTCTGGTAGACAGAAGCAACACACACCAGTGTTGAATTAGTAAATATGAAAATGAGAACATTATTTGTGGTAAAATCTACCTATTTGCCTTTTATTTCGGAAGCTTTATGAGTTGATGAAGCTGTAACGAAAATAAACATGAGTTCAGTCTTTGTAATCACGCCTAAACATAAGAGAGACACGAGCGAAAAAAGTTTTATGGTGATGGACAACGGCGATCTGTTACCAAGATGACCAAGGGAGGCCGACGATCAAATAGCTCATCACTAGTGTTTGTTTCACAGGCTTCCTCAAATGCCGCCAAACATTCCTTCCGTTGCAAGGGAAAGTTGTAAAGTTGCCAAAGAGAATTTGCAAACGATCCCCGCAAGCCGCCATCTGTCCTTGTTAGCGTCAGTTGGTGTTAGGAAGACTAAGATAAACTAAAAATATGGCACCATTTTTCTGTAGTACACTACTTTTCAAGAGAACCCTTTAGGTGCTACATCCAGGAAATGTTGCTAAAATTAGCGGCCTTGCATCGGCACAAAATAACATGCTTTTTTTTTCACATCAGAGGACATGGCATCCAAATCCTCAAGCAAGTAATACTGAGGATACACACCTGTGATGTTGTATATATTACGCACACAACACCACTGTAGAATGCATCGGACCATGTATATCAATAATTTTTACCTCTGACATACCCATTTTAAGGTTCCTCGGATATACGTATCATGTTGTTTACAACTACTTTCCTCTATCATCATTCTGAAGCTCGAAAACTATTATTATTATATTTTAACCAGTGCTGACAAGGATCTTCCATTCTTTTCTACAGTTCACATCTTCACGCTCACGACATATATATACTATAATCCAGACCCACAATGGAGCCTCGAGTCAATAAATATCATACCGACGCTTCTTTGTAATCTAGCGACGACTGGAAATAATGAATGTTCACTTTCGCAAATCTCTCTTCCGTATACTGACCACAAGACCATCGCTTTTCACATTGCTAATTACCTCTTAAAATCAAACAAATTAGTCAATATAAAAAAAATATTTTCAACCTTAACTGACATGCATATATTCGCCCACTCATTTATACTTTCTTTTATAGGAGAAGTAAAGGATGCAGCTCAAGGGCAAAAATAATTAACAATAAAAACAAAAACAAAAAAACAACCTCCCCCCCAAAAAAAGGCTCAGCGGGCTTTTCTGTTTTGTTATTGTTTTGCTCTTTGGCTGCTTCCATTACTGTAAAAAAAGACATGGACCAGGTTTATCGTAATAGTTTATCTGACAAGACTTAAAACCACAGCAGAGATTCCGAACTATTTTATACCATCACAGAATCTTTTGGTTTAGCTGTTGTGTGTGTGTGTGGAGGGGGAAGGGGGGGGGGTCAGTGAAAAATAATATATACCGAAACCTCCTTCATCATAGATTTTAAAGGAAGACGCCATTACGGAAACCAGAGACGAATGGCGAGAAGAAAAGAAAAGATTAACTGCTTACATAAATTCCCTTTTCGTATGACAAATCTGATGCATTGTGGATTTTTCTCTGCCTCTTCCTCTCCCTCTTTATCTTTATCTTTCAACTGAGAGAGAGAGAGAGAGAGAGAGAGAGAGAGAGAGAGAGAGAGAGAGAGAGAGAGAGAGAGAGAGAGAGAGAGAGAGAGAGAGAGAGAGAGAGAGAGAGAGAGAGAGAGAGAGAGAAATAATAATAAGAGACGGTACAGGACGAACACCGAGACAGCACGACCCTCACACCCACAATGAACGCCTTTCTTTGGCAACATAAATTCCTCGAGTGGAGTAATGTTGAAAGTTTTTATCTTTTTCAGGGCGGAGGAAAAATATGGAGGGGAGGAAAATGCTGATTGCGCAGGTAGTGGAGCAGGTGTTTGTTCGTTTGTCTGCGTGTGGGTGGGTGGATGGGTGGGTTTGTATGCTTGAGTGGGCTGAGTGGGGGGAGGGTATAGGTATTTCCCACCATAGCCATAGCGTATAATAGGGTGCCAGGTGGGTTGATGGAATTTGCATGTCCTGGAAACCCAACAGCCATGCGGAACAAAGGAAGAGAACTGAACACAGAGTAAAGCTGAGAGCACACCTCGGAATCCGCCCCTGCTCTCTCGGTAAAAAATGTAGTAAATAAAGGCATGAGTGTATCCATATAATAACAATATGTAAAAATCCTACGGTACGCAAAATAAGTATATAGCAAAAAATAAAAAGTCGATACAGAGAGATAGATCGACATGTTACTACTACTACTACTACTACTACTACTACTACTACTACTACTATAAAAAGAGTAAAAATAATGATAAAATTAAGAATAGCAAAAAAAAATATCAATGAAAATATTTGGTGGAACAACAACATCACTACTACCAATACGAATTAGGGTATAAATATAGCACTTGTGACTTCTAGCACGACCACCACAACCACGAAGCATGAAATTTAATGATAACTCTCACAAATTTAATGCCATATATGTGTAAAATGTGCGGCCCGCTTTTGTAGTTCACTGAAAGAAAAAAAAAACATCTATACTTGGTTCCTTTCGCTGAAGCACCGTCCATCCTACTGCCGCTGTCCGAGTTGACATTCCCGTCCGTAACACCAACGCTACTTCACCGTCGCATTTCCAGCAACCGCCCCCATTACCCGAGGCGACGACAGCATCTATTAAAGCGACAGAAACAGGAGCGTTGCCAGATACAACACTGCCTATAGCTCTGCCGCACCCACGCGATCATCAACACCATCAGCACCAGCGCCAATAATATACATACGACAATAATGATATACTATTAGAAGCTAGATGAATAACAATTAAAGCAAAAAAACAAAAAGGAATATTACCAGATGCAAAACTGCCTATAGCTCTGCCAAACCAGAGATTATCAACACCATTAACACCATTAGCACCAGCACCAGCAGCAATAATATACATACGACAACAATGATATACTATTAGAAGCTAGATGAATAACAATTAAAGCAAAATAACAAAAACAGGAGCGCTACTAGATACAACATTGCCTATAAATCTGCCTCACCCAAGAGATCACCAACACCATGAGCAGCACCAATAGCAACAGCAATAACATACATACAATAACAATGATAGCATAATAAAAGCAACATGAGTAAATTTGAACAATAGTAACAGGAGCATCATAACTGCTGCAGAGTTCCGTTTACTTTCTCTCTTTCTGCTCGTTAAATTGACTTTTATACTATGCAGTCGTGCGCACATATACACATACATTAATTTGATAGCGTTCACCCCTTCAAACAAACACACACACACACACACACACACACACACACACACACACACACACACACACACACACACACACACACACAGGTAACTTGAGTGGCGGCTTTGTTTGCACAGTAATATAATAACATATTAGGCGGGGTGTCACATCTACCCCCCTCCCCTCAAGCATCATTTCCCTCGACAAATGGAATAAGTTTCAGGGTAACGAGGTTGATTTCCCGTGGAAGCTGAATTGCAGAGGGAAATCTGTCGTGTCCTAAGGGAATTTCCTTCGCGAGCCGCCATGATGACAGGGAAAAACGTGAGAGGGAGGAAGGAAGAATTTTTCTCTCCCCGGGGCATTGGCGAGCTGTCCTCTCCCTCCCCCTTCCCCTCCCCTTCCTTCTTCCCTTCCCCCCTCTCCTCAACCCTGGCCTTCCTTCCTCCTTCCAACCCTCCTGTCTTCCTCCACCCCAGACACGTTTTGGGAGCGGGTTAAGCCTCCCTCTCTTTTTTTTTCTTCTCTATCTCTCTATGCCTGTCCTGTGTCTGTCTAGCTCTCTATCTCTAGCCGCCTGTCGGTCACTGTCTGTCTGTTTGTTTGTCTGTTGGTCGGTCTGACTGTATATTTGTCTGTGTATGCCTGACTGAACTCTCTCTCTCTCTCTCTCTCTCATTCCCGCACACAAACTAGACTAATTATTCGGTCCACTCACGCGTAAAGACCCTCGCCGGACAAACAACACACACCTTAACGCCGCCCTCCACTAGCGCCTCGTTTGCCCTCAATGATCAAAATTAATTTATACCTGAGAGTCGATGGAAAGGTTAATTAGTTGGCGCTGATTCGAGGGTGTGTTTGTGTGTTTGTGGGGTGACTTTGTGTGTGTGTGTGTGTGTGTGTGTGTGTGTGTGTGTGTGTGTGGTGCAGACAAGTCCATGGCGCGGTGAATGCGGGCCCCGGAAGCTAACCACTCAGCCACCGCCTACCCTATCTAGAGCATTCCAGTATTTTTTTTTTGCATATGTCCATAAAAATTATATATATATCTAATGCATATACATTAATATTATTGTGATGAAATATGTGGACGCATTATTTTATTTATGAAAATGTAAATTCTCTCTATAGTTTGAGCAAATAAAACACCTGAATTTTTTAATGACAAATGGTTGCAGGTAGAAATAAAAAATAAAGGATGTGACAATGTATAAAATCACAAAAAAAATATGAAAGCTGGAAGTACGAATTAATGTTTAGAATTACCCATAACCACCTAACACACTCACACACACACACACACACACACACACACACACACACACACACACACACACATCCTCCTCCTCCTCCTCCTCACACACATCTGTCTCCTCTCACTTCCACACAAAGCTACATAACACCAACATAATATAACAAATCAGTCCTCGTATCCTCAGAGCCAGAGCCAATCTTATATCATCTCATACCAATCCCCGTCAGTCCCTCCTCTTCCAACCAACCTCACTCTATCCCTTCCCGTCATTTCTAACCACTAAATCCCTCCCATGGGCACCGTCATTCCTCATCCTTGGCCCTGGGGTGGAAGGAGAAGGAGCTGTATTGATGGGGTGGCCAAATTTAAATACTCTATCAATAAGGCATGAATAATATGGATAAGGGTCGAATAATCGCTGTTTCAAGTTGGGTGCATTCCAACTCCTTAACTCCTTTTTCATCCTTATTCTTTGTCTGTGTGTGAGTTTTATGTGTGTGGTTGTTTTGTCTTATAGTTCCTCTGTCTCCCTCTCTGTCTGTGTCTCATTCTCTCTATGTCACTGTCCCCGCCTTTCACACACCGTCTCTCTTATTTCATGCACGTCTGTCTTTAGTGTTGTTCTTTCCCTCACCTCAATCCCATGTTTTCTTTATTCTTTACAATCTCGCCTATTCTCTCTTTCTCTCTCTCTCTCTCTCTCTCTCTCTCTCTACCAGTTCATCACATCTTCCTTCTCTCCTCCCTCGCTTGTTCGTCTCTCTCCCTTCCTTGCTCTTTCCCTCTTTATTATCTTTCTACTATTCATTTAACTTCCTCTGTGCTCTCGAACTTCAGCGATTTAATTAACTTGTACTCCCGATTTCGCCTCTCTCCTCTCTCTCTCTTTCTTTACCTTTTCTCTATTTGCATTCTTTTAATTTCTTCCTCCCCTCCTCCCTTCATTTATCTTATCGCCGTTTACTCTCACTCTCCCGTCTCTCTTTCTCTCGCCTCCATCCTTTCCACCTTTCTTGCTTTTAATTTTCTTCCTCCCTTTCTTCCATGCATCTCAATTTTTTCCTTCTTTCCTATCTCCTTTTCTTCATATCTTCTTTAATTCCCTTCTTCCTATTTCCCTTTCTTTCGTCCTTCCCAGTTTCAATTTTCTTTTCTCCCTTTTTTTTCTTGATCTTTCCAAGCTCTCCAACATTTTGTCCGTGTATTAATTTCTTTGTCTCTGATCACTTTCCCTTCTCTTCATTCCCCTCTCACTTTCTTTCTACCTTTTTTCCCTGTTTCAATTTCCCTTTTTTTCCTTGATCTTTCCTATTTTTCTAACATTTTGTCCGTGTATTAATTTCTTTGTCTCTGCTCCCTTTCCCTTCTCTTCATTCCCTTTCACTTCCTTTCTACCTTTTTTTTTCTTTCTTTCTTTCCTTCCAGTAGCAATTTCCCTTTCTCTCTTTTTTTCCTTAATCTTTCCTATCTTTCTAACATTTTGTCCGTGTATTCATTTCTTTCTTTCAGCTTCATTTCCCTTCTCCTTCCCCTCTCACTTCCATCCTTCCTTCCTTCCTTCCTCTTTCTCCTATCGCATATCGTTCCTGACATGCTACTCTCCTTCCATCTAACCTTCTTTCATTCCTCCACCTTTCTTCCCTCCTCCCTTCACCCCCCCCCTTCAATTCCTTTCCCTCCCCTTCTGTACATTGTTGCCAGATCAAAGCGACCAGTTCCCCTCCAGTTGCCATGGAGACGTGTACGCCATCTTGCTACTGTCCAATAGAGTACTCGGCTTCCTTTATAATTTTCTCTCTCTCTCTCTCTCTCTCTCTCTCTCTCTCTCTCTCTCTCTCTCTCTCTCTCTCTCTCTCTCTCTCTCTCTCTCTCTCTCTCGGGTAGCACCAATCCAACTATAAATTCAGCTATCTTTGGTGTGTGTGTGTGTGTAGTTCACCTCTTGGTCTGCTGCGGGTTTCCCTCGAGACAGCCAGCCGTTCCCCTACGGAAGGAGCTCAGAGCTCAGTGACCGATCTTTGGGTAGGACTGAGACCACACACACACACAACACACCGCGACAACGAGGTCACAACTCCTCGTCTACACGTGAAAGAAGAAAATCCAACTTATCTTCACCCGGTACGGGAATCAAACCCCGGTCCTCCTAGTTGTGAGGCAGACGCTCTAACCACTGAGTTACTGGCCGTGTGTGTGTGTGTGTGTGTGTGTGTGTGTGTGTGTGTGTGTGTGTGTGTGTGTGTGTGTGTGTGTGTGTGTGTCTATCTGTCTGTCTGTCTGTGTTTGTCTGTGTGTGTGTGTGTGTGTGTGTAATTCACCACAGCATGCTCACGAGTTAGACTCGCTTTCGCCAGCAGGTACCCTCCCGACGAGAGCAAGTGCTCATTATCGTCGATCTCTGGGTACTGCCAGTGTGTGTGTGTGTGTGTGTGTGTGTGTGTGTGTGTGTGTGTGTGTGTGTGTGTGTGTGTGTGTGTGTTCTGGTGCTTGAGAGAGAGAGAGAGAGAGAGAGAGAGAGAGAGAGAGAGAGAGAGAGAGAGAGAGAGAGAGAGAGAGAGAGAGAGAGAGAGAGAGAGAGAGAGAGAGAGAGAGAGAGAGAGAGAGAGAGAGAGAGAGAGAGAGAGAGAGAGAGAGAGAGAGAGAGAGAGAGATTAGTATTTCCTCACTTTATCCAGTAGCTCGTTGCCCCCACCCCTTCCAAATCCAAAAATAGAGATTGGAGATTTGATAGGTAGTTGTGGTGACGATTATGATGATTAGAAGGAGGAGGAGGAGGTGGAGGAGTAAGAGGAGGAGGAGGAGGCGGAGGAGGAAGATTAGGAGGAGGAAAGGTGCTGGCGGTGAAGGGTGAGAAAAAAAAAAGAGAAGGAAGAGGAGGAGAAGTAGGAAGAAAACAGGTAGGCGGAAAAAGGAGAAGGAAAAGGATGAGTATGGAAAGGAATTGAATTAGAAGATTTATGACACACACACACACACACACACACACACACACACACACACACACACACACACACACACACACACACACACACACACACACACACACACACACACACACACACACACACACACACACACACACACACACACACACACAGTCATCAATAGGCAGCGACGGGGTCACCTAATTTAACGTTCTCTCTCTCTCTCTTTCTAGTCATCCTCGCCTCCTTCGTCAGAAAATGAAGTTTAAGCTGTGTCCTCGAAATGCTTCTCCCTAACAGAGAGGGAAGCGACGAACACAAAAATTCAGTCAATGTGACATATTCCACTATTAAATATTTATATTGACGGATGGATTTCCTTTCACTCCCTATGTTGAAACTAATTTGTTACACTTCTATTTTGATATTTGTTTGATCTTAAATTAACCTCCACAAGATATTAATTGCCTTGCCTTTTCTATGAACACCATAAGATATCAAAGGTCTCTTAAAAAGGCATATCGCCCGCCATATTGGCCGAAATTCCGTTTTGACGAGGGCGGCCATCGTTAATTCAGTCAGTTTTTATCGGATTTTATTGGAGGGGGGCCGAGCCACGATCCGGGAGGCAGGAGCCGAAGCATTCATGGTCTGGGCTCGGTCACTTCCCAACACAAATTGGTATCAAATAAAATCACTCCTTGCCTCCTCGTTGCGGGAGCACCACGCCGAGGGTTTATTTATCTCACTTTGTTTCGCCTTTAAGCACATGAACAAGGTAACAGACCCCACACCAGCCCCTATCCTTTTCCTTCTTGCATTTTCTTTAAGCTCCCTCTTTGCAGAAAAAAAATACTCAAGTAGCAGGGAAAACGTTATCTTTGCGTTCTAATTTTCATTCTATTTAACACCATCTCTCCTCTCTAAACCTCACCTTCTCTTCCTCACTGAAACACAAGTTTCTGAGGCTACTGACAGCAATCTCTACTCTGTTTCCTTCTACTATCTATATCCTAAATTTCAATCCAAAGCTGGATGTTGCGTCTACGTGCGCAACGACATCACTTGCTCTCGTGCCCACGATCTTGACTCTTCAGAATTTTTCACCTTCTGGCTAAGACTTCATTGTCATTGTATTACTAAATACATCTGTGCTGCTTATCTCTCACCTAACTCTACTAACTATGTAAAATTCTTCGACTACTTGAACTCTAAAGAGGAGCACATCTTGACCAACTCTCCCTTCGCTGAAATCTCCTACTAACCATGATCTTTATATTTCTGCCCGGAATCGTGCCAAATCTATTCTTCGACTTACCAAAAGCTCTTTCATCCATAGGAAATGTCAAAACCTTGCTGTTTCTAATTATTCAAGACACTTCTGACACCTAGCCAAAAATATCTCCTCCAATTTCACTTCTTCATTTTCCCCTCCTCTCCTTAACCCTGACGGCAGCACCGCCGTTTCATCTATCTCTAAGGCTGAACTCTTCGCTCAAACTTTCTGTAAAAACTCCACTCTGGACGATTCTGTGCATATTCCTCCTACTCATCCCCCCTCTGACTCCTTTATGCCTTGTGTTCCCGCAAGGCGGCGTTCTACTAGATCTCTTTCCTAACTGACTCTTGGCCATCCTCTCCCCGGTTTCGGTGAAGCTTTTTTCTGTTGCGTTAGACACATCCAAACTTGATTAAGTGTCTGTTTTTGCTGACTCTACTTCTGCATTACTCACTCTTTTGATAGAAGGCCAACTCAATAGGAACTATACGATTCCTCTGGCAGGGAGGCAGCAGAACAACCTCCTCCGACCTTACTTTCTCCATTTGCAAGAAGAACCAGGGTGTCTTTTCATTCCTCAAAAACTCCAATTTCTTCCTATTCACCTATCAACAATCTTTCATCACCTATCCCCCTATTCTCTTCGACAACACTCAGCAGCTTCTAAAAAAGTCATCTGTTTCCCTAGCTGTATAGTGTCACTGAATGCGACGGCGTTTCTTAAAACGTCTTGGACAGTCATCTACCTCTTAAATTCCGCCGCCATGTTGCCTCTCTTTATATCTTCTATCGATATTTTCATGCTGACTGCTCTTCTGAACTTGCTAACTGCATGCCTCCCCCCTCCCGCGGCCCCGCTGCACTCAACTTTCTACTCTAGCTCAACCTTATACTGTCCAAACCCCTTATGCAAGAGTTAACCAGCATCTTCACTCTTTCATCCCTTACACTGGTAAACTCTGTAACAGCCTTCCTTCGTCTGAATTTCCTTCTGCCTAAGATCTGACCTCTTTCAAGAAGAGTGTATCAAGACACCTCACTACCCGAAATTGACCTCTCTTTTGCCCACTCTTTACTTTTGTCTGTTGTGGGAGCGGTGTGTAGTAGGCTTTTTTTCAACTCTCTTTTTTTTGCCCGAGCCGTCTCCTTTGTTGTAAAAAAAAATCACACACCCATAGATTATAGCGAGATTAATTTTCCGGTTGATGAATAAGAACCTCATTACGACCTAAGCCTCTCGTCATTGGGTTCGGGGAACAGTGTACGTAGAGGAATGGCCGCGTCTCTCACTTCGTTAAGCCGGTGAATGAAAATGGATTCTTCGTCACTCCCACCACCTACTACTTTATCATCCGCCAGGGAGCTTAATAATGATGGTAGAGGAGGAGGAGGAGGAGGAGGAGGAGGAGGAGGGGAATTTTCTCCAAGTCAGCCTTCATGTCACTGATAAATCAAATCAACAACAAAAAAATAGATCAACGAAAAATTCATCATAATTTTTAGGTGAAACCGATTTTTATCCCATCTTCTCTCTCTCTCTCTCTCTCTCTCTCTCTCTGACCCTCTCCCCCAACACACACTTTTAAGATAAAACTACTAATCCTAATAATCTACGTAATTTTCTCCCTTTTGCCTCCTTTCATTCATGCGTTCTCTCTCTCTCTCTCTCTCTCTTTATCTATCTACCTCTATCTATCTATTAATCAATCTCTCTCTCTTGTCATCAAGTCAAAACATAACAGCATTTAAATAAATGAAAATATATATGCCTTTGATCAATGAGAGCTTTTCATTTGAACGTTTTTTTCATTCTAAGAATCGTAAGTAGTGTGTGTGTGTGTGTGTGTGTGTGTGTGTGTGTGTGTGTGTGAGTGATCGACCTATCACAACGAGTTTACCTCTCTCTCTCTCTCTCTCTCTCTCTCTCTCTCTCTCTCTCTCTGACGCCACCTCCGTCGCCATGGTAACAGCTGGCGCCTTCCCCTCCCACTTCAACTACACTCCACCACCATTACCATCACTACCACCACAACCACCATCACCAACAACAACAACTACAACAACATGCAAAAAATCATTCCCATAAATTTACATCCTCTCTCCTTACTCTAAATTACCCTTCCTCTCATTTACGCCCTTCCTCTATATGTCATCCCTCTTCTTATTAAATTACGGTCCTCATCTCCACTGTCATCATTTTCAGCCACATCATCACCTGTCTGGTCTATCACCTTCTCACCAGTCTCTCTCTCTCTCCCTCTCTCCCTCTCTCTCTCTCTCTCTCTCTCTCTCTCTCTCTCTCTTTAAGCCTTATCCATTCAGCCTTCCTTCATTCTTCTTCTTTATCTATCTCTTTCAGGTTTCCATTCATCTTTTCCCTCCTCGCGCTTCTCTTCGATAATTCCACCTATTCACTCCTTCCACCTTCGGGTCATGCGGCAACCTCCTACAGTATGTCCTCCTCCTTTCATCCCTTCTCTCTTCAATGCATCCTATGCCCTTACTCTCCTCCCTCCACCTACTTTCATCCCTTCTCTTTTATCCCCCTTATACTCTACTCTCGTCTATCAATACCAAACCCTTCTCTTTCCTTCTTTCCTTCATTCTTGCTCTACTTTCAACATCCACAACATCTACTCTACTCCTTTCTATCCTCCTATGCTCTTCCCTTCTCCTTCCCTCTTTTCTAGCCTCAACCGATGCATATGATCCTCCCTTGCAAAATGTCCAATCCCGGTCCCTCCTGCCTTATTTCATGTCAACACCCTCCCTTCCTTTACGCGCTCACCCACTCCTACCATCTACAACACCTCCATCTTCTTTCCTCGGTGACGGTGGTGGCGGTGGTGGTGATAGTGGTGCTGCTGGCGGTGGTGGTGGTGATAGCGGTGGTATATGGTCTATCAAGGAACGTTTTTTTTATCTAAAATATATATATACGGGCGCAAAAACAGTAATATTTTTTGCCAGATAAAAACCTCCCTTCCCTTCCCCTCCCTTCCGCCTCTCTCTCTCCCTTTCCCTCTCCCTCTCCCTCTCCCTCTCCCTGTCCCTCTCTCTCTCTGTGTTTGAAATTAAAGATAACCGCATTTGTTTTAGTCTACCTTCGCCAGTATCGCCGCCAAGGCCTTCTGTTACTCCCTATTCATGTATTCCATTATGTTCAGCCCCTAATCACGAAGCCTCACCTTTAGTAAGCTCGGATAATGCTTCCATCAGCGTAAGGGAGGGAAAGAGTATGGCGATTAATGAAGTGAGACGAGGAAGAAAACGGGTAAGGGAAGGAGGAGGGAGAGTAGAAGAGCTTGTATTGATGAGATTATCTTGTTTGAGTGTATGTTTTACTGGGGGATGTGTTTTGATGCTTTTTCTCTCTCTCTCTCTCTCTCTCTCTCTCTCTCTCTCTCTCTCTCTCTCTCTCTCTCTCTCTCTCGGTAAGGTATAAGGTAAGGTAAGGTAAGGTAAGGTAAGGTAAGGTAAGGTAAGGTAAGGTAAGGTAAGGTAAGGTAAGGTAAGGTAAGGTAGGGTAGGGTAGGGTAGGGTAGGGTAAGGTAAGGTAAGGTAAGGTAAGGTAAGGTAAGGTAAGGTAAGGTAAGGTAGGGTAGGGTAGGGTAGGGTAGGGTAAGGTAAGGTAAGGTAAGGTAAGGTAAGGTAAGGTAGGGTAGGGTAAGGTAAGGTAAGGTAAGGTAAGGTAAGGTAAGGTATGGTAATGTTCCTGAAGAGTAACAGATTCCACCGACTATGCATAATTTTCTGTTCATTGTATATCTGCTTCCGTGATTAATATTTTACGCACTTCCGAAGACACTACCATCAGTCGCGATATAAGAGACCCGCTGGTTTAAGGAGCTACGTACTTTATTCAATATACGTGGGAGATAGGACAGCAACCGGCGTGTGGAGAGACGGGAAATACGTATCCTTTGCATTTACGATACGGTAAGTGCCCTCACAATTTTCAACGCGGGTGTCTTGGCGGTGACAGTTGTTGAGGGGCGAAAACCCGGCAAGGCGAAGCTGCAGGAAGGAAAAGTAATGCTTGGGGAGGCGAGCCAGGAGGTGCCTCTTGTGTCTGAGTGGGCGTGAGTGTGTCGGAGTATGAGATGGTTCTGAAATGTCGCCCACTTTGATAGACAGTTCAATTTGGCCATTACTTAAATTTGACGTCTTTTTCCCGCAGAGTTTTGTGTGCTAACCTGTTTCTTCTGTTCTCCACGTCGCAGTCTGTAGCCCGCCTGTCTCTTCAATTCCTTCCACTTTTCTGATTGACCCTTCCTGTTTCTCCTCTCCTTTTCCATCCCTCCAGCCCGTTTTTCATCCCTTCCTACTACTACTACTACTACTACACACACACACACACACACACACACTCAATCATTCCACTTACACGCACTCACTCACTCAATCATTCGCTCTCTACGACCTTCCCTTCCTCCCTCCCTCTTTCACTCACTCACTCTCTCAAACTCTACATTCCTCCCCTCATTCAACACCCAAATCCAAACAAGCAAGCAAACAAACACAACAACGAAACACAAACGGACACAAAAACAACATTCGAAAAAAGAAAATTGAAAAATGTGTGAAATCGAAAAATGAAAAAAAAATGAAAATGGGCACCCGAAAAGGAGAAGGTCGTTCGCTCTTGCCCTGGAGGGACCCAACACTCAAATTTCTGAATCTCCTCCAAAAATATGAATAAAAAAAATAAAAAGTTTCTGCCTCGAGTGATGGGAACTCGTCGAGATGGTGGAGGAGGAGGAGGAGGAGGAGAGAAAGAGAAGGAGGAGAGAAGGAGGAGGAGGAAGGGGGGGAGGAGTGATGATTTCAGGAACGAGGGGAGGAAGAAGCAAAACGGAGAAAAGAAATAAAAGTCTGACTGATCGAGAGAGAACATGTGTGTGTGTGTGTGTGTGTGAGAGAGAGAGAGAGAGAGAGAGAGAGAGAGAGAGAGAGAGAGAGAGAGAGAGAGATGATGATGATGATGATGATGATGATGATAAAAGGAAGTAGGGGAGTTTATGGTAAAGAAAATTAGAGGAAATGGAAGGAAATTAAATCGCACGAATCCTAGAACGCCATTAAATATATATCATCACCATTAAGACGCCCATTAAGGCCACCATTAAACCGACCATTACCACTACTAACACCACCACAACGTACTACTACTACTACTACTACTACTACTACTACTACTACTACTTCCACTACTATAAGAACATCGACTCTGAGTGAAAAAGATAAAAAAGGTATGGGACTCGAAGAATTACTCTCTCTCTCTCTCTCTCTCTCTCTCTCTCTCTCTCTCTCTCTCTCTCTCGTTCGCTCCCTCTCCCACCGGTGTCCACAGAAATACACGGCTTCTAATGGTTGGCTTTCATCAGGACAGAGTGAGAGAGAGGAGGGAAGGAGGGAGGGAGGAAGTGGAGGGAGAGAGGGAGGAGAGGAAGACTGGCGCGGAAGAGAAGGAAAAGAAATAAGGAAGGATCTGTGGAGGCGAGAGAGGAAGGTGGAGGACAGTGAGAAGGGGAAACAAGGGACGGAAATGAAGGAAAAAAAAAAGGTAAAAATGAAAGAACAAGAAGAAAGGAAGGAAGGAATCGAAGAAATGTCAGACGAAGATGAAGGATATGATGAAGAATGAAGAGATAAATGAAGGGAGATTGACCATGAAATGAGAAGAATGATAAAGCAAAATCGGAGAAAAAGAGAAGAGGAAAAGAGAAGAGAAAGAAAGGCGAAGTGGAAAAAAATACAAGCAAGGGGAGAAAATGTCAGAGATTAAAAGTGTAAAAAAGGTTTTGAACAGAACGCAGAGTTAAGAGGAAAGAGGAAAGAAAGGAAGGAGAGAAGGACAGTGCAGAAGGAGGACAAGGTGAAAGAAAAAGAAAAAAAGAAGCAATGAAAACGAGAAAATATGGAGACACTGAAAGAATTGGAAAGTTCAAACGAAGAAAAGAAAGAAGAAAGGGAGACAGAATACACAGAGAGAGAGAGAGAGAGAGAGAGAGAGAGAGAGAGAGAGAGAGAGAGAGAGAGAGAGAGAGAGCAACGCCTCCCTCCTGGAAGTGCCAATGGCCCGCTCCAGCACCCACCAACGTGCCTTCTCCATCGCAGCGGTGGTGTGGTGGAACAACCTCACTGCTGATGTGGACGTGACACAACTGTCCACTCAGCAGATGAAGGTTGCGTCCCACAGGTGGCTACTCCTTCACCCACCGTAAACATGGATATAATTGTAACCTCGGCAGAAGCTTTTAAATAGCTCCCCAACGGTCGGGGGAACTTTAGCATAGAAAAATAATACTGCCATGTACTAATGTACTGAACATGTTTAAATAAAAAAAGAGAGAGAGAGAGAGAGAGAGAGAGAGAGAGAGAGAGAGAGAGAGAGACGTAGAATAAAAGAGAAGCAAACAAGAAAAAAAAACAAAGCTATATATATAGTAGAGACATTGAAATAAGTAGAGTTGAGAAGATGGAAAGACGGATAACGACGAAGGTAGAGAGGAGGAGTAGAGGAATAGAAGGAGAGATAGATGACCTGAGAGTGAGGAGCATAGAGATGACTGAGAGAGGAGGGAAGGGACACTAACAATAGGAAGCAATACACGCGAACCGTACAGGCAGAGACCATACAATCAGACCTTATATACGACCATACGAGATCAGTCTCCTCCTAAAGCTGGCTATTGAATGGAGCCAAACGATGTATGTGTGTGTGTGTGTGTGTGTGTGTGTGTGGACGGGGGGTGCGTGTGCGAGTGTGAGTGTATGAGTGAGTGTGAGAGTGAGTGAGTGAGTGAGTGACTAACCTGGGAACATACTCATGCTACCCAATAAGAGAAATAATATACAAGGGAGCGAGAGAGAAAAACATTGAAAGAAAGGTGGGTCAGAGGAAGGAAACAAAAGAAGAAAGAATATATGACTGGAGGGAGGAAGGAAGGGAGGGAGGAAGAGAAGGAAGGAAGGAGAGGGGGGAGGGAGCTTGAAGGAAGGAACCATAAGTATAAATGGCTCGAAAGATAAGAAACGAGAACTGATAAAGAGATAAGAAAGAGAAGTTAAAGGATCATAAAAATGAGAAGAGAGAGGAAGAAGGTGGACATCAGGAAGGAAGGAAGGAAGGAAGGAGGAAGGAAGATATATGAAGGAGCAAATACTGATAACACTTTTTCTAGACACTTTTCACACTTTTCACACCCTTCATTTTTTTTCTTATTTGTACGAGGCTCAGAGCAAAACATTTTTCTCTTATAATTATTACTATCATCATTATTGGAACAGTCAGAAAAGGGGAGAGGGAGAGGAGAACGAAAAGAGAAGGAGAGGGGAAATAAGTTAAAGGAAGGGGAAAATAGATTGCATGAGTAAGAGGAAAGAGGAAAGGAAGGAATGATAGAGGGGGGAATAAAAAGGATTGAAAATGTAGCAAGGGAAGCAGGAAGGAGGACAGGAAGAAGAGAGAGAAAGGAAAGACGAAGAGATGAAAAGATAATGGAGGAAAGGCCGGATGGGAGGAAGAAATGAGAGAGATAAGAGGTGTGAAGAGGAGGAAGAGCAAGAAGGGGAGGAGAAAGTAAGATGAGGAAGGAGTAAAGGAAATGTAGGGGAAGATAAGAGATAATTAAAAGAGGAAGAGGGAAATGAAAAGCCCGGGTGAGGAGGAAATATAGCAAAAGAAGAGGTGTGAAGAGGAGGAAGAGAAGGAGGGGTGGAGAAGGAAGGAGGAGGAAGGGGTAAAGAAAATGAAGGGGGAAGATAACTACTGGATCGCGCTAATTGGCAGGTAGACAGGTAGTGAGGCGTAATATGTGAGGGAAGGTAAGGGAGGAGAGTTAGGGAGAGGAGGAGGAGGAGAGGAGGAGAGGAGAGGGATGGAAGTGAGGCAAGGAACGACAAAATGAATTATAACCACAGGATAGTGTACGAGGAGGAGGAGGAGGAGGAGGAGGAAAGAGAATGGAAGAAAAAAAGAAAAAAACATGAACAATAACAATAAAAAGAAAAAGGAAAATAGAAAAGGATTAAAAAGTTGACGAAGAAGAAAGGGAGTAAGAGAAATACAGAGAAAGAGAAAGAAGAAGATGAAAAAGAAACAAAAGAAAGAAATGGAAAAAGGTTAGAGGTTGTGGTGGTGAAGGAGGAGGAGGAGGAGGAGGAGGAGGAGGAGGAGGAGGATTTAGAGTAGAAGAACCAGAATAAAAACAAGAAAAAGAAAAAGAAAAATAGAAAAAAAAGAATGAAAAGGTTGAGGAAAGGAAGAAAGAAATACAGAGAAAGAGAAAAGAAAGAGAAAAAGAAACAAAAGAAAAAAGGGGAAAAGGTTAGGGGTTGTGATGAAGGAGGAGGAGGAGGAGGAGGAGGAGGAAGAGGAGGAGGAGGAGGAGGAGGACAAGGAAGAGAAAAATATAGAGTAGAAGAAGAAGAAAAGTAGGAACATGAATAAAACAAGAAAATGACAAAGAAAAAAAAAGGAATAAAAAATGACGAAGAATAAAGTAAATAAGAAATACAGAGAGAGAAAAAAAAAAGAAAAAAACGATCCAAAGAAAAAAAAAGGAAAAAGGTTAAGGGTTGTGGTGAAGGAGGAAGAGGGGGAGGAGGAGTGGAAGGAGGAGGAGGAGGAGGAGGAGGGGGAGGAAGAAGTGGTGGCAAAAATTCTATTTCACCATGAATGTGTTGAAACTCAGGGATTGTTAGGAGGAAAAGTGACGGAGTGAAGGAGTGAAGGAAGGAAGAAAGGGAGGAAGGAAGGAAGGGAGGAAGAAAGGAAAGAAAAGGAAAGGAAAGAAGGAAGGAAGGAAGGCTGTGGGAGGATAAAAGTAGAACGAAACGGAAGGAGATGAAAATAACGGGAAACTCAAAAAAAGAAACAAAGGGATGAATGAAAGAGTGAAATCTGTCAAAGAAGAAAGAAAAAAATATATATATACCATTCTTAGGCGGATGAGCAGAAGGGGGAGGGAGAGCAGGAAGGAAATAGCATGAGGAAGAGGAGGAAGAGAAGTATGAGGAAGAGTAGGAGGTAGTAAAGGAGGAGGAGGAGGAGGAGGAGGAGGAGGAGGAGGAGGAGGAGACTAATAACACGGCTTCCTAGTTTAATTAAATACGAAAGAAAACGAAAAAGAATAGAAGAGAAGAGAAGAGAAGGTAAGAGAGAGGAAGAGAAGGAGTAGGCGCTGATGGTGGTGGTAATGGTGTTGGTGTTGGTGGTGGGGGTAATGGTGGTGATGGTGGTGGTGGTGTAATAATATATAACTGTCGAAGAGAAGCAATAAAAAGTGCAATAAAGAGCTAAAACAGCATAAAAAGAAAACAATAATGACTGAAGACTTCAAAAAAGGAAAAAAACTGTAATCATCATCATCATTTTCATCACTATCAACAATACAAAGTCACACGTCGCCTTCACCTCCCCGTCATATTCTTCTTCAGACATTTTCTCATTTCTATATTTCTTTTTCCTTCTCCGTCGCCTTCCTTTCTTTTCTTCAGCGTCGGCATGTGGTGGGTGTGTCCTTTTGATTCCCGTCAATTTTTCACTCCGTTCAAGAAATGACAATGAAAAACGGATGAAGAGACGAGGAGGAAGAGGAACACTGCGACGCGCTCCATTAGAGAGAATTAAGGGAGCACAGTCACACCGCTGCCTCAGGGAAGACCCAGATGCGGATTTCCCTTCTCTGTGCGGGTATGCAGGGCCGGCTCTTGAACTGGGCAGGTTAGGTTAGATCCTGGGCAGGTTAAGTTAGGTTAGGTTAGGTTAGGTTAGGTTAGGTTAGATGTGGTTGGAGCTATGACGGGTAATTTTGAGTGGGAATTACAATGAGAGTATTTTCCAGAACACCCCGTGGCTTGTTTCGAAGGTACAGCCAAGCATCTTCACTCAGGGAGCACATATCCGTAGAGAGACTGGGAATATGTGACCCGGCTAAGCACGTGTTCGGACGTCACACACTCAATTCATTAGACACAAAGAAGTGGATGGAAAAACGCAGTGTCCCTTACCCTCCAGCTGATTATGAGACGCGAATTAGCTATTGTCGAAGGATAATGAGGAGGATATAAAATGACGAACCATTTTTTTATATCAGTCACCCTGAGATTAATTATTCACCGGTGCAATAGATTAATTATTTATGAGTGTGGAACTAATCACAGGCGGACACAGTAAAGAAAAAAAGAGCATTGGGTGAAGTGTTTGCTCTTTGCAGGAAATTAAATAATGATAGGATTTTAAGATGCAAAAATAATGCAAAATCTAAAATCCCCCATTATAAGACGATTAGACTAGCAAGAAAGCAGAGATGAAGATAATTAGCTTAAAAAGTCTTCCACTCACCATACTTTAATTGGTCTCAAGATTACTAAGTGCTAGAGATGGTCTGCTTTCTCTCTCCCTTCTATATCCTTCGACTTTGCTGTCCTTCATCTTCCACCTTTAATCACCGCAAAAAATAGCCTTCCATTGTCTATACGCGTGTGGGTTCCAAGTATACGCGAGAACTAGCCAAGATCAACAGAATATACCAGGTCTTACCACGCGCAGAATTTGACGTCAGCAGCAGTATGATAGAGAGAGCTAGCGATAGTCTTCTCTCTACCTTACGTGGTCAGGGCTTGGCAAAACACAATATTACCAATGAAAAAGCCTTACATTGTCTATACTTTTGTGGGTTCGAAGGCTACGCATCTTATAGGGATGTTCTGCTGACGTGATCAATGCTTCGCCAGACAGAGTATCACCGCTGAAAAAAGCCTTCCTTTGTCGTATTATACTTTTGCGGGTTCGAAAGATACGTATTTTCTAGGGATATTCTGTTCTCTCTTCCTACTGTGATCGAAGTTTGCCCAGACACAGTATCACCGCTAAGAACTGCCTGCCATGGCGGGTGATGAATTACTAAGGGAGGATGATACACGCGTGATGGAAGGAGCACTTGGCTGGCGGTGATACTGTATCCTCCGCTAAGGTTGGATACACTCCGCGGGCTTGGGTCCTCAGGTTAATGGGATACACGAGGCTTTCCACCAAGACAAGAAAATGCTCTCCGTCTTACGCGCTCTCTGACAAACACATACACTCACGCACACGTACGAGCACACACACACACACACACACACACACACACACACACACACAAAGAGTAAAGTGACGTCCGACCCGTCTAGCGTAAATAACATCAAGGCAACCTCCCGTGGGCGTGTCTCTCTCTCTCTCTCTCTCTCTCTCTCTCTCTCTCTCTCTCTCTCTCTCTCTCTCTCTCTCTCTCTCTCTCTCTCTCTCTCTCTCTCTCTCTCTCTCTCTCTCTCTCTCTCTCTCTCTCTCTCTCTCTCTCTACCGCACGCAAAATTCCAGGTTTGAGTCAAGAATTTAATCTCCCTTGAAGAATGTGCATGCAATTTTTTTTTTTTTCTCTGTCAACCCACGTCACTCCCTCCGTCCCTCCTCCCACACGGTTTTTTCCCTCCCTCCCTATGCAGTTCATCCCCTGTAAATTTCTTCCTTGTCAATTATTTCCCCATTCCCGTGACCTCCTCCTGGCATTCCCATTATTTCCATTTCACCAACGACCGCAGACAATTTCAACACATAATCCATCTGTTTCCCTTGTCTTTCCTCTTTTCTCCTCATCATTCCCATGTTAACCTTTTTTCTGTGTTATCCTTCGCCGTTGATTTCGTCCTGCTCTGGGACAGTCTATTCTTGGCAACGTTCCTTGTTTAACCTTTCATCCATCATACCTGTGCAAACGTTTCCACTCAAGAGCCAAACGTTCCTTCTTTCCTCTGCGTCATTCCCTTGCGTTTTTCCCAACTTGCTAACCTTGCCCTAAGCCCGCCAGACAGTTGCCGCTCATCCCCCATTGCAGCTTTAAGTCCTCTGGGTAATTTAATCTTCCCTGAGCAACCTTTTTTTTTCTTTCTACCGTTTCACTTCCCATTTTTTTCCACTCCGGTCACATTTCACTTGACCAATTGTTTTCCTGCCTCCCGTTAGCTTTCCTTCCTGCATTATACCGTTGATAATTTCCTTTTCCATTGTGACTTTTCTTATAGACAAATTCCAAACTTAACTTTTTCCCCGGTCACTTTTGTCTCATTCCTATTACCAAGGTGAATGTTTCTACCACCCACTAACTCTTCTCTTAATATATTTTCGTCTTTTGTGGTCAGCTTTTCCTTTGCAACATTTTCAAGTCCTAACTATTTTTTACCACGATCATTCACTTGCCAACCCTCTCGAAGGCAATTGTATACTTACCACCCTTCCCTCGTCCCTCTCCAGCATTCTCCCCTCGTTAATTTCGCTTCCAAATGACAGTTCTTCCTTTGCCTTTTTCCTCTGTTCTCGTTTTCTCCTGAACATTTCATGGCCTGCCTCCCCTAAGCCTTATCTCTTTCCACCTATCCTAACTCTTCCCTTCCCAGCTTTCCCCCCCATGGTAATTTGTCTTTCCTTGGTCAACCCTTCCATTGCAAAGTTACCTTGTTTGATTTTTCCTCGATTTATCAGCTGTAAACCTTTCCTAACCCAGTCTTATGGTATTCCTTCCTCCCATCCTCCTTCCCTTCCTAACTTTCCCCCCCTTGGTCATTTCGTCTTCCTTTGGTCAGCTCTTCTGTAGCGACCCTCCCATCTATTTCACCTCTTATTTGACCCCAACAAGCATCTATCTCTGTCTTCCTCACCTCACTCGCCTTCCTTCATGTCTTCCCCCCTTTTCCTTCTTCTCGTTCTTCTGCCCCTCCACCTCCTATTTAATTTCCTCTTATCGGTTCACCAAATCAACGGTGGGATGTAGCAATATTTCCCTGTAACTAAGAAAACCAGCGTTAGCGTCTACAGTAACTAACGGGGGAGAATAATCACGCACGTATACGGAGGCCAAGGTTAGTATGGATGTCGTGTAGGGGGAAGAGAAACACGTCTAATAAGTCACCACAGCATGCCAAACATCTTCTGTCCACTGGCCTGCCTTAGGTATTGCCTCTCCCACCTTTCTGATATCCCGACAACCGCTGAATATGATGAAGCCCGTAGTTTCAGATATTCCCAACTCGTACCACAACTAATCTCAAGGTCCACACCTGAAATTGGTTGGGGTTTGATGAGCGTTTTCACGTCCAAAATTCTTTCAAAACTACCACTAGGACAAAAATACTCAGAGCAATTACCAAAACTTCTAAAAAAGACCAAATTCAACTGGAAACTCAATATCTCCTCTCTCACTAAATCAGCTTCCTCGAGGTTGGGTGTTCTGTATCGTCTCCGCCAGTTTTTCTCCCCAGCACAGATGCTGTTCATATACAGGGGCCTTGTCCGCCCTCATATGCGGTATGCATCTCATGCGTGGGGGGGCTCCACTCACACAGCTCTCTTGGACAAAGTAGAGTCAAAGGCTCTTCGTCTCATCAATTCCCCTCCTCATACTGACAGTCTTCTACCTCTTAAATTCCGCCGCCATGTTGCCTCTCTTTCTATCTTCTATCGATATTTTCATGCTGACTGCTCTTCTGAACTTGCTAACTGCATGCCTCCCCCTTCCCGCGGCCCCGCTGCACTCGACTTTCTGCTCTAGCTCATCCCTATACTGTCCAAACCCCTTATGCAAGAGTTAACCAGCATCTCTCTTTCATCCCTTATACTGGTAAACTCTGGAACAGCCTTCCTTCATCTGCATTTCCTCCTGCCTATGACTTGACCACTCATTATTTTTGTCTATTATGGGAGCGGTGAGTAGTGATTTTCTTTTCTACACTTTTTGTTGCCCTTAAGCCCTCTCCTTTGTTGTAAAAAAAAATGTGTGCTGTGGTCAGGTGAAATGATTAAGAATATGGGCCTCTGAACATCGAAAGGATACTCAGTGTAAGTGTTTTCCACTGTTTTTAAGAGGAGTAAAAGTTTCCAATCACTAACTTGGAATGTCGGTAAAATCTGAGTAATGTTTTCAGAATTAACAATTGTAATGCAGCAATATAAACGTTAACTAAAGTAGGAACAGTTAGGATCATACGTTTATATTCCCTCCATGAAGATTTTGTCACACTCCAAGAATGGGAAAGCCTCCATCTCTAATAATCCGCAAAAAAAAAACATCACAGTACTAATTGAGCTCACAGATAATATCCTCAACTTCGGCAACACAAATTACTAGAAAAAATAATTGCACTTGCAGTTCAAAAATAAATACTCTGCCTTTTACAGCTAATAAAAAATTATAGTCAATAAACATTTTTTCACATGTTAAATATTTCAGATGGAAAGCCAACCCAAAATTTTATTCAAGGACGAAAAAATAATGATATATAAAAAAACATGAAGAGAAAAATAATACGTTATGTTGAAAAGCAGTAAAACAAAGTGTTGAAACATGTATATTTAGCATTTACTCTGTCTGTCAATTTCTATTTGCCTGTCGGTCTGTCTGTGCCAATCTATCTGTGTCTATCTCTTTATCTATCTGCCTCCCTGTCTGTCTTTCTGTCTATATCTGTCTGTTTGCTATCTATCTATTTAACTCTCTCACTCTCTCTCTCTCTCTCTCTCTCTCTCTCTCTCTCTCTCTCTCTCTCTCTCTCTCTCTCTCTCTCTCTCTCTCTCTCTCTCTCTCTCTCTCTCTCTCTCTCTCTCTCTCTCTCTCGCAAAGGCAGAGGCAGGAAAAGGCTTATGATACCTTAACCCTCTTACCTGGCAACTCACGTGGGACTACCTTCATTTCTATGTTAGTCTGCCAAAGGGAAATATTTATACACACACACACATACACACACACACACACACACACACACACACACACACACACACACACACACACACACACACACACACACACACACACACACACACACACACACACGGGCAAACAAGGTTGAGGGCCTGTTTTACTGTAATGCATCACAGAGAGGGTTGACATTTACCTGACGTCCGGAACACAGCAGCAGGCGGAAAGCGATAGGAGTCAGCAAGGGGGACGGGGAAGTGGAGGGGGGAAGAATGGGAAGGGGGAAGAAGTGAAGTGGGGGGAATGGGCAAAGGGGGAGGTGATATCAAGTGATGGAAAGGAAGAAACATGTAGGCAGGTAGATAGGTAGGTAGGTAGGTATGGGATGGAGTCTGGTAGAGGGGAACGAGTAGGAAAGGTAAGTGGGTGATGAGGAGGTAGAGAAGGAGGAGGAGGAGGAGGAGGAGGAGGAGAGGTGTCGAATTTAAAGAGTGAGAGACTTTTTCCAGCACACGTATACACACACTCATTCTTTTCCTTTACCTCTCACGCTCTTCCTCCTCCTCCTCCTCCTCCTCCTCCTCCTCTTCCTCCTCCTCCTTCTCCTCCTCCTCTTCCTCCCCCTCCTTCTCCTCTTAAGTGTGTCTCGTAAGTGCTAAGACTCTCAAGAACTGCACTTAACACACCAATTACACTCACCCACGTACACACACACACACACACACACACACACACACACACACACACACACACACACACACACACACACACACACACACACACACAAACTAACAAACAAACATATGCAAACACGCAAACGCAATCATTTTTTCATCATCAATATTTCCAAATGTCTTCCTCTACCTATCTATCTGTCTGTCTATCTATCTACCTACCTATCTATCTATCTAAATGTATCTCTATCTTTTTTCTATCTATTTAGGTCTCATTGTGAACAGAATCAGTTACGCTCAATCAGTTCAACCCCCCAAAATAATATAACTAATTCAATTTTCCTATACACAAATATCCAACAAGTTAACTTTTGCCTCTCATGTTTCTTATCTATTTATCTTCTTTCCTTCTTCAAACACTGACTTTAAATATAGTCATCATCCTCTTGTTACTTCTTTTCATCTTCATTCGCATTCCTTCTCATCATATTCCTGCTACTCTCTCTCTCCTCTCTTTCTCGCTCTACCTGGCATCTCCATCACCCTTAGCACCTTTCCAATGTTTGAGCCTTTAAGTGAGAGCGAGGCGAGGAAAGACGGGGGAGGCAGAACGAAAGAAGAACCCGGGCAAGCGATTAACAGGCTGAAGGTGCGAGGGCAGGAGATAATAGCGGAGGAAGGACGCAGGTGTTAAGCTTCGCCACCTTGAGATAGAAGGAAGGGAAGAGGGAAGAAGGAAGGAAGGAAGAAGGAAGAGGGTTAGATGCAGGATTACCTTATCATAGTAGTCCCGCGCCGTCCCTCCAGAGTGATGATTTGGACAGTCTGTGAAGGATATGAACGTAAAGTGAGAAGCTGACACGGATAATTAATAGAAAACTTTCAACAGAATAACAGATAAACCAGAATGCTAATAGACAAATAACAAATATACTAGTGAATAAGTATACGACACGAGTAAACATGTTGATGCGAGGTAAATAGGAAAAGCGTGTATAAAATGTCCCATATATGTCAAATTTCAAGCCATATCACCTCTTCATATTTATAAAGCACACACACACACACACACACACACACACACACACACACACACACACACACACACACACACACACACACACACACACACACACACACACAATATTTACCTTCTTACTCATTTCCATTCTGCTCTTTCACTTATCATTCTCATCTCCTTTCTATCCTTCGTTCTCATCCTCCGTGTCCTCCTCTTCCCCTCCCTCCTCATCCTCTTCTTCCTTCATCTAATCGTCCTCATGTTCCTCCTCTTCCTCCTCCGACTCTTTCTCTTCCTGCTTTTAATTTCCCACTTCACCTTCCTCACGTTCCTGCCTCTTCCCGACAGAGGGCCCCAAGATCGCTGCCACGGGTTCTGAGTTCGCTATAGAAACGCCGCGGCGGAGCGAGAAAATGAACTCTCGAGCGTAAACGGAGTGCACGGAAAACGCAGAAATAGAAGTCTCATATTCTTGGTGCGCAAAAATGTTGGGCCTTGTGTTGATGCCCCGAAAGAAGAGGAAAAATAACATGTAAATGAGAGTATGGGTAATGTTACTTCTAACGTCTGTATTGTATGGGTTCAAGTGTTCATATAGTTCGTCTTTCAGAAGAGTAGAATTTATAGATTTTTTTTTTCGTGGGAATGTGGAAGATTCTCCCCACAGACATGCAAAAGAAATCCAGATATCAGTGGCCGGAAATGTGATACAGTCTATTTTCTTCCTTCTGCTCTTCCTCCTTTCTCCAGATCTCCTCCTCCTCCTTCTCTTCCTCCTGCTTCTCCTCCGCCTCCGCCTCTTCCACTTCACATTCTCCTTCGGCAAGAGCTCAATTTATCGTTTTTTTCCATCTCGCTCCTATTACATTACATCAAGTATTTGGGATCTCGATGAAATCTTAAATGAAGACGAGGAAAAAGTGAAAGCGAGTGAGATAGTTTTGAGAGGGAGAGCGAGCGCAAGAGCGAGAGCAAGAGCGAGAGCATGAGAGAGAGGGAGAGAGAGAGAGTGAGGAAGAGGAGTGAGTGGTTATACAATTGAAGTAAGGAGCAAAAAGTCAGGAGTTAGGAAAGTCTCATGCAAGAGAAAGGAGGAGCAGGAGGAGGACGAGAAGGAGGATGACAAGAAGGAGGAGAAGGAGGAGGAGAAAGAAGGGGAGGAGAAGGAAGAGGAAAAAGTTGAGAAAAATATGAGAGGAAGGCAGAAAATAGAAAAGAAAATAGAGAAAGACTGGAATGCGATATCGTAAAAACAAAGTGAAGAGCAAGACATAGAAAGTCATTTCCACCACAAACAACACCACCAACAACACCAATACCAACACCACCACTGCTTCCACCACCACCAACAACAACAGCAACACCAATACCAACACCACCAACAACAACAACAACATCAATACCAACACCACCACCACCGCCACCACCAACAACAACACCAATACCAACACCACCACCACCAACAACAACACCAACACCACCACAGCCACCAACACTACCATCACAATAACAACAACAACAACAACAGCAACAACAATGCAGAACTCCGAACCGGAAGCAACGAAAACAAAATATTTCTGCCACATCTCTCAACCTAACTTTATTGATATGCAGTGTGTGTGTGTGTGTGTGTGTGTGTGTGTGTGTGTGTGTGTGTGTGTGTCGATGTGTTGGTATCAGATAGACAGACATTCAGACACACAGACATATATACATACAGACAGACATAGATAGACAGGCAGACAGACAGACAAGGGACAGAAACAGAACAAAAGGAATATTGGCGATAAATACATAAAACGTTACATCAATTGCTACTCTGAATATTGCCTGGGTTCACTTTTTTCCATAGCGGGAGATGGGGAGAACATGGGAGGGGAGGTAAGGGAAAGAGGAGGGAAGGGGGAAGAGGAGGAGGAGGAGAAGAGGGAGGAAATACAACGGAGCTAAAATAGTGATATGAAATGGTGGGGAAGAGGTAGGGAAGCTATGGGAAAGGGAAGGGAGGAAGGAAGGAAAGGGGAAGAGGAGGAGAAGACGGAGAAAGAACGAAGGAGCGAAATGGCCATAAGAAGAGAAGGAAGGGAGCTAAGGGAAGGGAAGGGGGAAAGGAAAGTGGAAAGGGAGGAGGAGGAAGGAAAAGGGTCAAGAAGGAGGGAGGGAAGAGAGGGAGCTAAGGGAAGGGAAGGGAGAAAGGAAAGTGGAAAGGGAGGAGGAGGAAGGAAAAGGGTCAAGAAGGAGGGAGGGAAGAGAGGGAGCTAAGGGAAGGGAAGGGAGAAAGGAAAGTGGAAAGGGAGGAGGAGGAAGGAAGAGGATCAAGGAGGAGGGAGGGAAGGAGCTAAGGGAAGGGAGAAAAGAAAGTGGAAAGGGAGGAGGAGGAAGGAAGAGGATCAAGAAGGGAGGGAAGAAAGAGGATGGGATGAAGAGGCAGAGGTCGCAAGTAACAAGAGCCAAATAATATGACAGAAATAAATCTTAGAAACTGGCTCATAATACGTAAAAGAAAAATGAGTTCGAAACAATAAAAAAAAAGACGCAGCGAACTGTAAAGCAAAGAAAGGCGACGCACTGAAATAAATCATGACAGTTCGTCGAGGATAAAGTAAAAATTGAACATAGAAGTAAAAAAAAGAAGCAAGTAAAAAATATAATGGAAATAAAACTGCACTGACTGATGAAAAGGATTACAAATTATATATCCGGAGCTGAAACTATTTCGCTCAAATAACTGCGTGAATTTACATATTGCCAAAACGGGAAGATACGGTAGGAAAATAGTGAAAATGTGCGGAATGACAATGCTTTAATGAATGGATCTAGGAGGGGAGAGAGAGAGAGAGAGAGAGAGAGAGAGAGAGAGAGAGAGAGAGAGAGAGTTTATGAAAAATACAGATAGACAGAGGTAGACAGGCCGGCAGACAGGAAGGGGGACACAAAAGGCAACGAAATTCTAAAAAAAAAAATCGGAAAGAAACAAGTACGAGAGAGAGAGAGAGAGAGAGAGAGAGAGAGAGAGAGAGAGAGAGAGAGAGAGAGAGAGAGAGAGAGAGAGAAACAAACAAACAAGTAAACAAACAAACCAGCCAGTAATCAAACAAATGACGAAACAAACAAAGCACCACTCCACCGTAACAGTTATTTCACTTTTCTTTAACAACCAGAGAACACAGACACTGAAATGCTAATGAGTTAACAACAACAAAAAAAAACATCCTATACTGTTGTAGAAATCCAGCATCCAGTCATGACACTATTGACAAAAAGAAGACAAGGTAAAAATTCAGTTATCAGAAATTGCAACTCGCTTATAATTCTCCTCTTGGAAAAAAAATGCGTTTCACTCGAGACAATTCTCTCTCTCTCTCTCTCTCCAGTTTCACTAAGTTACTTTTCCGGCATTTTAATCTTTCCATTTTATAATATTTCTTCAATTCCATTTAAGTATTTTTCCGGCATTTTAACCACTCCATATTTCTATCTTTCTTCTAAACCAGTTAATTACTTTTCCGGGGCCTTACTTTCAATGATAGTATCGCAATGGCTACAAGCAATAACTTCACGAAGACAGCAGATTTACGTGGAACCATTAATGCTAACTCTTCTCTATTATTCCCCGGGCGTGTAGTTTCGCAATACAACTTAAAGGGCGACGAAGCGGCAAAATAAAGGAGAGTATTCGAAACGTTTCCTGGGCACAGTTTCTCTCAACGCTGATATTAGGTTCGAATTACTGGAGCTCCCAAGACCAGCAATTTTCCTGTTGGTCTCGCTCACTGTGTCTGCTCTGGCGCGTCGGTGTCCGTGGGAGGCTGTGGCTGTTAGTGATGATGATGGTGATTATGGTGGTGGTGGTGGTAGTGGTGATGTCAGTGTAGGATTTGTGGATTATAATACGGTCACTGTGGGAATGATGATGGGGGTTTGTGTTGAAATGTACTGATGAGGATGGTAATGGAGTGGATGTAAGACTATGGGACTGATGTTGATGGGGTTAGTGAAGGAATCATGGATGCTATTGATGATGATGATGATGATAATGGGGGTCTACGTCGGAAATTTTCTAGAGCTGTAACTGATGATAATACAAGATAATAAGGCAAGATACAGCGACCAAACTTGATAAATAAGAGAATAAAGGAATAAATGAGGATAATAAGTAATAAGCTGCAAAGAGGGTCTGAGTTCTACGGATGTACCAAACAGTTACACGGTTTAGAGAGCGTTGTAGTAGTAGTAGCAGTAGTAGTAGTTGTTGTTGTTGTTGTTGTTGTTGTTGTTGTTGTTGTAGTATAGGCAGCAAGACGAGAAGAACCGCAATTAAATGTGACAACGGAAAAGTTCAATGGGAAGGATGTTGAGTGAGGCGGACTATGCGAGGATCCTGTTATTTTGAGTGTTACACGGACAGAGAGAGCTCCCACCCTCCCTCCCTCCCTCCACCAACACAGCTTACTCAATAGCTCTCATCCAATTTGTGAGGCTTTGAATGCTTTTAAATTTAATTGCGGGGTCCACTTACCTCGCCACTCTACAAAGGGATCGAATTTATTTTCTCATCGAAGGTTAAAACGTCGCAATGCTTTCAGTGTGTATCGTCAGCCAGCTCAGCGGTAATCTCTAGCAGCAGGAAAAATAGCAAACCGAGTGTGTCAATTTCAGAAACTCGCCGCTGGTCACTGGAATGCCGCTCAAATTGTTCGTTTAGAATAACTTTCAACCTATTGTCTACTTTTATTTTTAGTTCCATTTTTATCAAACTTGAAAGCGTTGATCTAACTTTCTTTCATGCCTGCTGTGGTCGAATATTCTTCAAAATCTCGTGCGGTTTTTTAGCTTATTTACATATATCTTTTTTTTTACAGCAAAGGAAACAGCTCAAGGGAAAAAAAGGGATGAATTTGGTTAAGAAATATACAAACCATTTAAAGACAGACAATGAAGAATAAGTATATAATAACTTAAGGAACATAGTATTATTATTTCCCTGACACTCCATCTCTCAATAAAAAATAAAAATAGTGTCAGTGAAGCGAATAAAACAGCTTTCTTGACACAGCCTCATAAACAAAGGCTATGGAACGTCAGCAAATCCAATACAGTTATATCTGTGACCCATTACTATGACAACCATGTGGTGTCGTTAAGAGGAAAAAGTCCTTCCATTCAGCCGGAAATAATAAAGAAAGCCTTCCAGCTGCGTTAGGGTTAGAGGGGGATGCTGCCTCCCACTCACAGCATCAACACACTTATAAAACTATATTACGTAAGTTTCAAGGCATCATCTGTTTTCTTCATAGGCGCAACACACAGTGGACATTATATATTAGTTTGTTTGCCTTTTTTTTTGTGAGCAGCGTGCTGTCGACATTTCATTTTTGTTATGGCCTTAGTCTTTCCTTTTATCGTCCTGAGGGAGAGAAAGAGTGAGGAGGAACTCGAGCGTTGGGGGTCAAAAAGTTAAGGCCACGAGCGTTCCACTGTCAGGACCATTACGCCACCACGTCACCGTTAAAAGAATTATCGAGGTGCTGAAGGTAAGTGAGGTGGAGTAATAGGTTCCCGAGATAATACAAACCTTCTGTGTGTGTGTGTGTGTGTGTGTGGTAAGTAAATAGGAGCCTCGAAATAGATAATGACGTTGGTTACAAATCGAGGAAATTACTCTTGAAAATTGTTTAGGTAATCAACGTGAGTTATGAGACTATTAAATGCTTTCGCACAGACAGAGAGAGAGAGAGAGAGAGAGAGAGAGAATAATGGCGCAATGGTGTGGAAAGGTGTGGAAATGGGTTCGGGATGATGGCGGTGTTGTTGTTGTCTCGTGATATTTATAGGCGTGTCACCCCGAGCTGAAGGGCCATAATAAAGTTGGGTGAAGTGTCCATCTCTCTCTCTCTCTCTCTCTCTCTCTCTCTCTCTCTCTCTCAGGGGGTGATGAATGATGTAAGAGAAGTTGCGTTTTCATGTTCTCTAAAACAATTATCGCTATTTCTCGCCTTTTATTTTTTTCTTTCCCCCGACCACGCTCACCCTCTCACTCGCTCACTCCCTCACCTCCTCTCCCTTACTCAGTACCTCTTGACACATGCCTCTTTATGCTTTATTTCTCCTCGTTGCTTCACTTTCCTTTCCACCTATTCCTCGCCCTTTATAGTGCGTTCTCTTTCTTTATTTTCCTCACCCTAATGCTGCCCCACTCCCTTAAGATATATGCTCCTCTTCATTCTCTTTCATTCCTCCTCATTCTGTCGCTTTCATTTCTACTGCTTCTTCTTTTCTCGGCCTTATGCTGTTCCCCCTCAAATACATGCTTCTCCTCCTTCTCCTCTTCCTCCTCCTCTTCACTCCCCGTTCCATCACTCAGTTCCTTTCCGCCCCATTTCACTTCGTTTCACTCACCTATGTCTCCTTCTGCCTCGCTCTGTTTACCTCCGTTCTATCTACCGTCTTATCTACCACAGGGAAGCTGCGTCTCTCCCTCCCTCTCTCTCCCTCTCTCTCTGGCCTGTAACTTATTCTTCAGCTTCACTCAATCTTCGCCCGCACTTAGTATTCGCTGAACTCGACCGTACCACCACCACCACCACCACCTCCACCGCCAAACTCTTAATCCATTATATCCTTCCTCATCCTCATCCTTCTTCGTTTTACCTCTTCCTCCTCCTCTCCACCCCCGACTCCGTAACACCTCCGACTTACCTATCCATCTTTATTAGTTTTTTTTTTTTTTTTGCGGAGACCCAAACACACACACACACACAAGAGGGAGTCTAAAACTATAACTCTGGAAAGGATGAGATAAAATAAAAGAGAAGAAAAAAATACATTAATCGTTTTCCCCCCCATTACACACCTTTTTATTTCAGCGTTCCACCCACTCCTGAGCTGATGACTTCACTCCCCATTACCTCCTCGCCGTCAGCGCCACGAACCCGACGAAAAAGGAAAGGAAGAGGAAAATGAGGCATCTTCACACAAAGGCCTCGAAATCAACTGGAAATAAACCGTTTGGTACTTTCTTCACGGTACGGCAGACGCATCAAAAGTCGAACAGAAACATAAGAAAACGGTACTCTAAAAAATGCGATGAAATTAGAAAGAAATTAAGTATAAGATCACATTAATTATCCCGTTGTAGGAGTACCACGGCTTCTGGCTTTTTTTTTTCATCAAACGCCGAACAAAAGATATGAAAAAAATAGCGTTCCAACAAAGGCGATGAAAATAACAATGACATAATTAAAAGATCTTATAAATTATCCCGTTATTGGACTCGCACGGTCTGTTCAGCATCTTTATCTCACGGTTAAGTAGACACACCAAACGCCAAAAAAAATAACAAAAATCTATGGACCCCCAGATAAGACAATAGAATAAAAATGAAGATTAAACAAAAAAGGTCATGTAATTTATCCCGTTTTACGACTTCCACGGTATTTTCAGTACTCAGGGTAAGGCATACACACGCCAAACGCAATTACTATATATCAAAGCCAGAACGGGGAAATTAAAGAGATTAAAGTTGAAAATCATATGAATTACCCCATTATTGGACTTTCACGGTCTACATCTTCAGCCTCAATAACTGCCTACTTTACATACTTTAGATACTTATTGTTGGCGAGGGATCCCATAAAACCTTCGGCGGGGTTTCAGAAGAGCAGCAACAAAAATAACTCCCAAACCTTCTCCTCATCTTACCTTTTTTCTTTCACTTTTAGGATTTCTTAACAAGTTTATGTAATCCTACCGACCTAGATCGCTGGGAAATTCTATAGGCTTTTGGGAATGGAGTTTTTGTGGAGTTAGGCTTTCATTCAGTTTGTGCCCGAAGTTTTTATTAAAATTTATGTCTTCTACGGAATTCCTGTATAATGAGATTGTGATGTATCTTTTCTTTGGCTTGGTTGAGAGAAAACTTTGTGGCCCGTGGAATACAGCCAAGACCTTGTTCTGTTTGTCTGGCTAGTCACTAACTTTTCACCCTTCCTGCTTTTCTACCTCCTACCTTTCACCCTCTACCAATTTTTATCACTTCTAATTTTACTCCAGTTCACATTGTTCCTTCTGTGTTATGCCATACTTTTTTCTACCTCGTGTTTATAGGCAAGATTTGAAATTATGTAAATAATTCACTAAACTGATTTCATGGTTCCCAATCTGCCGCCAGAGTTCTCTAATGCTTGTCACCCCTGTCAAGTTTATGCGAGGAAGCAAGGAGGCTCGAGCTCCCAATCATCAGATCACCCCTTAATAACTTTGCCGCTGACCTCCGGCCCTCTATCCCTGATCAACCAGAGCCCACTAGTGACCACAGACAGCAAGAGGAGCGGGCAAAGTCACGCGCCTTAACAACGGGAATAGTACATCCTCGGTATAAGGGTATCCCGATATGCTTTACGCGGTACAACGCACCCGGCGGGTACAGCTGGGGTACCGTAGTGCCCAGACTGCAGTCCGCCTGGCTTTGATGTGCTGAATGCCGAGCAGTTGGTCCGCGGGCGACAACCAAAATCCATCACCTGCTCACGAGGAGGCAGTCGCGGGCTGGTGCCGCCGCGCGGCTACTCGGTGCCGCACACAACGGGGTCAAAACCCGAACCCTTGAGAGTTTGGTCTTCCAGTATGAGGGAATGGCATAAGTCTGAAAGTAGTTGATGTTCTCAGGAACTGAGCTGCCCCCACTGGCTTTATCACAAGCCAGCTGCACCATGGGGTGATATAAGAATAGTAGGGTCATTACTCCTACCTCTACGCCGGGTTTAGTGTAACTCTGGCCACCAATCCACCAATCATTCAGCACGGCACTATACAGGTGTCTCTCAGATTAACGCCCGGCGTCGCCCCATGGCTTATCGCAGACCAGCTGCACCAATGAGGGCACTGAGGATTGAGTATGCATATAAAGCGGTAGCCTAGACCGCAGCTAACGACGTAGCCCCTTGTCCCACCAAGAGTAGTCCGTACTTATGTAACTAAGCAAAGGGTTTTCGTCCGGAAGGAGTCAGTGCTTTGGCGCAACAGACTGCACCGAACACACATGAGTCCTATCTTCCTCTATGTTATTTGGTGCGTCTATCTTCGGTGTGCCTGGGAAGAAAAGACTATTTTCTCAAGGAAATGATAAACAAACTGAAGGCGGTGGAGCGAATTAACGAACAAGGGATCTGTGGATGCGATCAGAATCTATAAAACTTCTGAGACCTGCGAGGAGTTACGATGATGGCATTCTCTTTAGTCGCTTGAAAAGGATAATGCTTTAACCGATGTTGGATGCACGTGAATCAATCGCCACTGAAAAAAAAGCCATTAGCCAAAAAAAAATAATAATATGAAAATGTGGATACACACACTCAAATAAGTATCGTTACACATTCAGCACGATACAAACTGACAACAAGGACGAACCCATAGAATTTGAGCTGGCACAGTAACGTTTCATGAAACACACAGGTGGAGTATTAGTCGAAGTGAATTGATCTGTATTATATGTAGAACTACAATATTGTGTTTGGGTGATGAAATTTTGCTTTAACACTTCACACACAAGGGAATACTTCAAATTTCGTCCATTTCGGAGACAATGTGATAAACACTTTGCGTTATTGTTAGACATTCGCTGTATGTAAGAGCATCGTATATATTACACATTTAAAAAAAAAACAGCACAGGCATGGTTGCTTTTATTGTATTAGAATGCTATTAGCAATGCTTTTAGCATTGCAACTTGTTTTTTCAGATGCCCATAGCTTGTTCACGAGAGAAAAGACACGTTCAGTGGAAACATTAGTTCTAGGATGGCACATTATGAACTGAACTATATCTGACATGCGTTGATAGTTGATGTTTATGTCTTTGACATGGGGGAACACTTTTACCCACCGCTGTTACGTATATCATATGAACATTATTGTCTTATAATTTGTTAATGTAAAGCTTAAACAAGTGGCACTCAAATCACTCCGTTAACATTATGGTGATATCTGGTACCTCAGTATCTCCCTTCCTCTCTATCCCTTCCTTTCGGGGGTCCTCTCCTGCTCCCCCCAGCAGAGCTGAGGTGGTGGGGGTGATCGCACTTTTACCAACCCTGCCGAGATTACCGGGTTGCTCAGTGTGAAACTCGTCGGACCCCCCTGTAACGATACTTTTTTGAGTGTGTACATGAATACAACAATAACAACATTAAAACAATACCAAAGAACGATAACCAAATATTTAGTGCCATTCCATCAACAAAACAACATTAACCAACATCAAAATGGGAATATAAAAACACACCTCGGGCATAACAACAGCACAAGCCAGCCAACATACACACACACACATACACACACACGAGAGGGATCAGATGCCCCACTGTGTGATGCCGCTGAAACAGCAAGTGGTAGCGTGTGTGTGAAGTTTAAAACAGTAAGTGGGAGCGTATGAAGTTTAAAACGATATGATGAAAAAGCTTCGAAACACCCAAACTCATCAAAGTGCGGCCACAAAGAACGAGAGAGAGAGAGAGAGAGAGAGAGAGAGAGAGAGAGAGAGAGAGAATAATAATGGCGCTTTTTCCTCGTAATGTTCCCGTACAATCCTTAACACACCACAGGCCCACCACATATAACGTTTTAGGACATTGAAATCGCCCGTCACAGCTGTTCATATCCTTAATCTGAGGGTAACATAAAGACGTAACCCACCCTGAGCTCAGTCCTGGTTTGCACATTTGTTTTCCTGCCCTCTGAACCTGTGGCGAAGTGTTTACCTAATTAGAACTGCCTCCACGTTAACCTACCGTAGGGAGATCATACGTATTTAAGTCCCCAGTGAACAGGCGGAACGCAGTGGATTGGTTAGGTATTATTTGCACGTCATCATCTTGTCCTTTCTTCATCAAACTTAAAAATCTAAAGAGTCTGAATCCAATCAAAGTATTCTGATAAGCTTTGGCAATATAAAGGTCATCTGACCAATGCCTCCATCATACTCAAATAAGCAAAATTTTTAATGGCTTACTGACTGATAGACCACACCGCAACTCCTCAGCAGATGCTTAGAGGCGAGTCATACCTATCAGATCCTTCTATAACCAAATCCAGTACCATCGGGATACAATAAGCACTCCAAATGCGTCAAAAATATTGAATATCAAAGATCAAAGTCTCAGATTCAGTCACGCAGAATATTTACTAAGAAAAATTCGTCCGATACGTATTAGATAAAGGTATTCGATAACACTGAGTCAATAGGTTAAGCAATTATAGGCTTAAAAGCTGACCCCGCAGCTCCAGTGACCTTGACAGTGACATTGACTCATACACCTGCACCTCACGCGACGCCACTATAGGCCAAGTGAGGGAGGGACGAGACTGACCCATGCACTCTGTCCCGTCTAACACCGAAATGCATGTCGCCTGAGGGTGCAACGTAGGGGAAGGGTGTGGCAAGGCATGAGATGGGATGCAGATAGGTAGAATATATGTGGCTGGGGAACGTTTATTTTTTTTTTACAACTAAAGAGCCGGCTCACGGGCAACAAAAACAGTGTATGAAAAAAAAAAAGCCCGCTACTTGCCGCTCCCAATAACAGAAAATAGTAGAGTGGCCACAAGAGAGGTCAATTTCGGGTGGAGAGGTGTCTTGATACACTCTTCTTGAAAGAGGACAAGTCATAGGCAGAAGGAAATACAGACGAAGAAAGGCTGTTCCAAAGTTTACCAGTGTAAGGGATGAAGGAGTGAAGATGCTGGTTAACTCTTGCATGAGGGGCGTGGATGGTATAGGGATGAGCAAGAGTAGAAAGTCGTGTGCAGCGGAGCCGCGGGAGGGGGGGAGGCATGCAGTTAGCAAGTTCAGAAGAGCAGTCAGCGTGAAAATATCGATAGAAGATAGAGAGAGAGGCAACATGGTGGCGGAATTTAAAGAGGTAGAAGACTCAGTAAGAGGAGGAGAGCTGATGAGACGAAGAGCCCACTCTGTCTGAAGAGCTGCAGTGTGTGAGTGGAGGAGCACCCCCCCCCCCCACACACACACGTGAGATGCATACTCCATACGAGGGCGGACAAGGCCCCTATAGATGGATAGCAACTGTGCAGGGGAGAAGAACTGGCGTAGACGATGCAGATCGCCCAACCTCGAGGAAGCTGATTTAAAGAGAGAGGAGATGTGAAGTTTCCAGTTGAGATTTTGAGCTAAGGATAGACCAAGGATATTTAGTGTTGAAGAACGTGACAGCAGAGTGTTATCGAAGAATAGGGGATAGGTGTAAGTATAGGTGAGCTAAGGAAGAGGGGAGTAAAGGAAGGGAAAATGAGAATGGGGAAAAACAAAACACAGCAAGATGGGACGCAGCTAGGAAAAATACGAGGATGGGCGTAGGAAAGATGGGAATGAGGGAAGGGAAAAAAATCTGGAAATGAAAGGTGGAAAAAATCAACAACGACTATGAACACAGCGATGCGGCGAAAAACGATGAGATGGGACAAGGAACACAACAAGAAATAAGACGAGCAATGAACACAACTTACTTGGGCGAGAAACACAAGGAAACCGAACAGGGCAGGAGTGGGCAAGGGACGGTCGAGGGAGTGAATTACGGAAGACAGAACAAAGCGGGCACCCTATATAATTATTACAAGACAGGGACGGTAAGGAACAGTGTTATGGAAGGACGGAGCAAGGGACGGCTGAAGAAGTGAATTACGGAAGACAGAACAGAGCAAGGATCACAGAAGAGAGACGGGACTGTAAGGAACAGTGTTATGGAAGGACGGAGCAAGGGATGGCGGAGAGGGACGCTGCAGCTCCGGGATAGAATAACTCTTTATCCAATAACCGGCACCAAAGCGTTCCCTCGTTATCTATAATGATGATTCTAATGCACGGTTTCCTTTTTTTTCACCTGCACATATTCCCCATTTATAACGTATTAGCCAACTTCAACGATATTCCACTAATGGAACATGCATGCGATCCCCCCTGTAAAACATGATCCTATTTCAACATTCCACTAATGAACACACTAATGACTTGTTTGCTTAAAAAATCATATCAATTAAAACATTTAAATGAAGAGCATTAGCATGAAAGTGAATACAAGTGAATACGCGTTAAAAGGAACATAACCCTCTCCTCCCTTCCGAAATTGACCCCTCTTTCGGCCACCTCCTTGGATTCTTTTTATGAGCAGCGAGTAGCGGGCTTTTTTTTATTATTGTTTCCTTTTTTGTGTGCCCTTGAGCTGTCTCCTTTGTTGTAAAAAAATAAGCTATTATCTGATATTGCTCATTGAATACCTGTAATTTCAGAAGATTCAGGTATGCGGGACTTATCACTAAGGATGCACAGGTATTGGTTTACAGGTTAGTCATCTGACGCCGCACTCACCTGGAAAGAGAAAAGGAAAAAGAAACCTTAATATTAATGATAAATATTGAATCGCAAAATTAACGAGTTTACTTAATACAGACTTCCAGTCAAGTTTATCTGTCATACCAAGTGTGTGTGTGTGTGTGTGTGTGTGTGTGTGTGTGTGTGTGTGTGTGTGTGTGTGTGTGTGTGTGTGTGTGTGTAAGATCCTCTATCCATATTCTCTTGCTGCAAGTTGGATTTAAATGCATGAACTAAAAACACACAAAAACAACAACAACAAAAACAGGATCAACAACAATAACAATTACAACTACTACTACTACTACTATTACTAATATTACTACTACCACTACTACTACTATTACTACTACTACAGCAACAGCAGAAGCAGCAGCTGCAAACAAACACAAACAAACAAGGACACACGATTTAACTTGTATACATAAACAGCACAGTGCCATCACCAAGACCGATGCAACCACCACCACCACCATTTCCCCCTCCATTAATCACTCGAGCCTCTCCACAGAGCCACCATTCGTCATAAGGCTGAAAGGCCATAACTTCTCCACCTGAGTAATCTTCACAAACAACAAACCAAAACAAAGCTTATATTTCACTCGGCCGCCCTCCTATTAAAACATATATAAACAAATCAATCATAATAAAATTTAAAACTTAGATAAACAAATGAATCATAACCAGGGGAGGCGGTGGCTGAGTGGTTAGCGTGTGAACCCCGCGTTCGCCGCGTCATGGACGACACGGGTTCGAATCTGCCGCTACCACCTGGGATTGTTAAGCCATCGCGAAGTGGCCTAAGGTACCCACATGCTGTCCTGAACACCACTTATCAAGATGGCGCCACTACAAACACGTGCCTGCGCCACAACGGGCTGGGGCCGACCATCAGGCCCTAACCGAGTCTACCGGCGCCAGAGGCAAAAACGTACAAAAAAAATAGATCGATAAATGTACAAGTAGAAGCGTTAATAAAAGAAACGCTAATGAATAAACAATCAGGTGAGAAGCAGGAACCAGTTTGCTTTTAAAAAAAGGATGAATGGTAGAGATTGAGCAATCACACGGCTGTCATACACACAGCTAGAGATGTTAATAAAATAAAAATAAAAAGATGGGATTGATTCTTGAATGGTGAGCCTCAACGTTTACGTCAGCTATCTTTGTGCTGACCAGATCTGATGTAAACTCTATTTAATTACAAAGCGCCGTGTAACAGACAATAGCACACTTCAGGGCAATACTGAACAACATATCAAAACACAATATAACTAACAGGGAGGCCAGAGAGCTTCATTACACAAACATTCACCAAAAGCCACGACATATTCACCATACCGACATCACAGCACCACCACCACCATCATCACCCTCACCACCACCACCACAATCAGACACAAAACTAGACAACACATCAAAGCACAATATATCTATCAGGCAGATTATACAGAGCTACACTACACCACTCACCACTAACCACCACCGAACCACCACACCCACGTCACACCACCACCACCACTTCCAAGCCCGCACACCCCAAATCTTCATTAGCCCTAACAAAGCGGCAGCAGTGAGGCAGGCTGGAATATTACTCCCTTCCTACCCGCCCTCCCCGCCTTTCCTCTCCCGTTGGCAGAATCACTTCGAGCTAATTGAGCCTCGCGTTTCGTTTTCATACACCTGGCGGGACGTTACTCGCTTTGCTCATTACCTTAACCTCAAAACGTTTCGCTGTTGTTTCCCCGTCAGTTATTTCAACACTTAATTTACTGTTAGCTAATGGGAGCGAGGCCTCTTCCTCCTCCCTGTCACGCCAACACATGCGCTGAGTGGCTGATGAATGGCTCCTCGACTGTTTATTACATTGCCAGCTTCATCACTGCCACTCGACCCAGTCAGAGGCGGAAGGTAACGGCCTCCGTGTAACTTTCATTACCTGCATAGTGTACAGTTGTAACTTTTGAGGAATGTTATATTGAGAGGCAAAAGAGTAAGTGATTACAAAAAGATATACAAGTACCTAAAAATAAATCAGTAATGTAACCTACGTTTTTTTTTTTTTTTTTTTAATTCTCTCCCTGAGTAAGCTCTGAATTGTTTCTCTCCATTTTTTCCCATCGACAAATCGCCCGCATGATTTCAAGAAAGACATATGAAATCTGCGGTTAACTAATACACAACTGACGCCTTTTTCTTCACTCATACAGTTTCAAAAAGTAAAAATTAGGAATCATTATGTCAGCCAATGGCATGTTTCCTATGGCACAAGATATCATTAGAATAATCCCTTCCCAGGCATCGGCAAGGAGGGATGGTGAGTCGGGTGATCCTTGCAATGCCCACGGCGCACCAAAATAGCTCCAGACCCAGACGAGCATAACAAGCTAGACCACATGTGCAGCACGGCCTCCCAGCTATATTAATATCCCTTAACTAGACAGCAATAACAATATACGTGATTTAGTATTTGAGTTAACCTAAACAAATAAAACATGAAACCATAATACTGATACAAAACCGTGGTGAAACTATAATTCAGATTTATCTTTCGTTGTCACCAAATTTATCGTAATTCCCCCGGACAATATCAATATGCAGTATCGAGATGAGCGGCGATAAAAACACAAAATAATGGCGCTGCGTAAATTAATCAAAACACATTCAAACACTAATATTAACCTGAGCAGAAATTCCGACAATCCTTTCCATCGATCAACATCAAAAGGTTATCTATCGACAGCCCCGACGCGTAATATCAAGCCATCGCCAATAATATGCACGAAACATAGGAAAATTTTTGCTGAATCAAACAAAATAATTAATGCAAATTGATAGATATTTCAGGTAAATGATCTCTTCATTGAAATAGTCTCTATAGTGCAAACTACTATGGGATGCAGAGGACGATTATTAGCGATGCATAAATTAATGTTAATGACAATAATATACTAATAATTCACGCAATGACAAACTATTGGATTGCGAATATGCAAATAATAAAGTTATAATAAAAATACGCCATAAGCAATGATTATCTAGTTAATGAATGGGCCAGGGCAAGAGGGTCCGTTTGTCAATACATGCTAACACTAATCAGCCCAAGCCATTATTTCACGGCTTAATACTCAATAATAGCACGGGTGGAGGAAATACAGATCAACATAACTATTTGGGTAACACTAAATGCACACGAAACACCTGAGAGAATAAAAGCAAGGATCTCTCTCTCTCTCTCTCTCTCTCTCTCTCTCTCTCTCTCTCTCTCTCTCTCTCTCTCTCTCTCTCTCTCTCTCTCGTGTGTGTGTGTGTGTGTGTGTAATATAGTGAGGCCGTTTTGGGTTGTCAGGGACAGCGCTCTCATTAGTGAGGAAACAGAGCCGCCAGTGTCTTGAGAGAGAGAGAGAGAGAGAGAGAGAGAGAGAGAGAGAGGCATGTGTGTGTGTGTGTGTACCCTACTTCCGCAGTGACAAAATGTGGGGAATTTTGCAGCCATGGAAAAGTCACACTGAACATGGCACTTATATTGAACGTGTAAATTAATAGATCTATGTATAGGGTAACAAATATATTACGCAAGAGCTTAGTAAGGTAAAAACATCGCGGTGAGACAGTTAACTAAAAATCTACCGATAGGCAACATTCTTTTTTCCTTCACATGTACTTCGCCGGTAAAAATACAACAAATCAGTATTTTCTAGTGTATTGTGTGACAGCATTGATCCGTGGGTAGTAAGTGCGGTATTTTCAAACGCTTTTGGCTCACAATAACTATTTTTCAGACACATTGGATTAGTTGGGTACAACATGAGTGTTTTTATGATGCAGAACCTTGTCAACTGTCACTTGGCTTATAGAACTATCCATAGAAACTACCAACACAACCCCTACGAAAGTCTTATCAAATGTGAGTGTGTGAGCCCCGAAATATTTGTGAATACGAGCCTATAAAACTTTTCTATTAGCGAGGGTAAAAAATGTAACCACGGCTACATACATCATCCTTCACCTTTACCCCAGCACTGGTCATGATGAATCACCGTGCTGTGGGTCACCATTAGGCTAAGCACATTAACAACGCTGATCAATCACAGCGCCCACATCACAGCCCCGTAAAATATGATTAGTGGTGTGGATGGGTCATGCTAATCAGGCTATTTTGGCACATAATGGTTAGTGATTAAAAAAAGAGGACTGATAAAATGTTATGGTTGTTTTTGAGTGGATTACGACCGAGAGTACCTCAAAATATACATAAAAAGTGAGATAACACGGAAATTGTATAAAGTAATAAATAAATAAATGAAGTAGGCTAAATAAGTATAAGAAGATGAATGAAAAATGTCAAGTGGGGAAAATAAATGTATAAAAGGTAAAATTTAATTAATGGCAGACTGAGTTAACTCTAAAACTAGTGTAACAAGGATTATGTAAACACAGCAGTCGTTGTCACATTACGTAATTATAACAATATACCCTTATCACTATAAAAACTTCCCGGGATATGATTGACCTAAACGACATCTCCACATCATCATGACGGGTAAAATATCCACACAAAATACATAGTTATTGCAAGTGGAAATAGAGGTTAGTAAGACTTTGAACCACCTAGGAGACTCCAGATGCTCCAAAACTCTTGCGAGACGAACCCCACAACACACACACATCCTCCCTCCGTCCCCATCGCCTCTTCTTCCCACACACGGCAGCTTCATTATCTCCCAAAAGTGGTTATCATGCCTAGGATATCTTTATCGCTCCGTACGCCACACTCACCAAATATATAGGGATCGTAAATTTCCCCTGCCTCGGACACGACCTTACAACTCCTCACACAGTCGCTTAATGCCATGGTTTACCAGCATGACCAGACCGTTTCCAGTGGCTAATATCGTATAAATTTAACCAAGATTGTCGTATTGAATTATACAACCAGTATTTGTGTTACGAACATGTCTGCAGTACAGTTCATTCATGGCTGTTTTCACCTTTATTTTTTCTTTACACTATCCATATGGTTTTCCGAGAGGTTTGAAGGATAGTAGAAAAGACAATATATAACAACAGAGGAGTATTTCGTACGGTAGGAAGCGAGATGTATGCTTCTTAGTACAACCAATCTTTATTGTAATTTACTTGTTTTAATGATGTCAAGAAATCATCGTATATCCTATATCGTACAGACCCTATCGTTCATCATACCGACCACTATAGTTTGTCGCATTCATACAATAATTGTCGTACACCTGTAACGGTCCGAATGTGAGTGAACGAGAATGTGAGTAAGTCAGTGAGTAACAGAGTGAGTAAGTGTGAGTGCATGAATGAACGAGAGAATGTAAGTCGGTGAGTGACAGAGTAAGTGTGAGCGAGTGGGAGCGTGAATGAGTGAGTGAATGAGTGAAAGAGTGAATGGGTGGCTGAGGAATGTAAGTGCGTAAAAGGTTATGAGAAGATAACACGGCGAGCGAATGAGCGAATATATGAACGAGAGTTACTGAAGTCCCTCATCTCAAAGCCTCGAACCCCTCCAAGAAACCAATAACTAGTTAGTTAGTTAGGTAGGGTTTAATTGTAATGCCGAGAGGGAGTCACGTGAAGAAGGGGGAGGAGCTTAGCGAGGAGCAGAGGCGAGAAGGCGAGGGCAAGGAGACCCACGGGTCAGTGAGGAGACAAGCACCACTGCAGCAAGACCAGAAGCTTGAGAGAAGTGAGGAGACAAGCACCACTGCAGCAAGACGAGAAGTGAGGAGACTAGCACCACTGCAGCAAGACCCAAGCTTGAGAGAAGTGAGGAGACAAGCACCACTGCAGCAAGACACAAGCTTGAGAGAAGTGAGGAGACAAGCACCACTGCAGCAAGGCTAGAAGCTTGGGAGACACGAGGAGACGAACACCCCACCCACGGCCTGATGTGTGAGGCGGGCTAGTCAGGAGACGAGCAGCAGCCCTAGCAAGGAAAGGCAGCGAGTTGGAGTTGGAGTTGGAGGAGTTGAGTGAGAGGTGTCCATCTCTCCACTCAGCCACCCCCGAAAAACCACCCACGGCCTGCGGGGTGAGACTGACTACAGGATGGGAACTTGCATGGCGGGGTAACCTGCCCGTCGACAGCCCTGGGGGCCGAAATACCACTGCCAAGCTCTCTTACATCAAAAAGGGGCCCCCCTTCACACACCACCCGAGCCGTTCCATCTCCACATCAAGCGGCGCCCGTCTGTCCATCACCAGGACCCCCCATTCCCATCGTGAACGTCCCCTGCCGAGCCCGACACTCACGCCAGCTCCTTCTCCGCATCCAGCAACAAGAGCTAAGCATTGTGTATTCCCCAAATCTCCCTTGTGCCGGTAGCTAGCTAGATTAGAGGCCTACAGCCTGACTGTCATTCATTTTCTTATTTTTATTAGTACTCGGTTAACCTTTGCAAAAGGAAACCAAATACATATTTATATACAACCTTACTGAGTGTTATCATTTGGAGCTCTTTTTTTTACTCTAAGAGATATTTACCCTTGAGCTGCTTCTTTTACTGTAAAAACAATATGCATAGCCTGCTCCTTAGTTGTCATGTCTGACCTTCAAGCCTCCTGGGAAATAATTGTTTTGATGAAAATCAAGTGTTTTCAGTTTGTTACAAAAAAAGTGTCACCGTCCACCTGTTAATAAATTCAATCCTTACCTATTGTAGCGAGACCTTGTGTAATAAATCTTGAAGGCAGCACCATGGAAGTGTGCAAAAAAAAAAAAAAATGGTAAGGACAGTTTTCCTTTTCATACGAGTACCTGGACTTTGTTTCTTTCTTTCCACACACGTCACACTTCGGAGTTTGAAACTAGTTTTTCCTAATAGATCTTATCGTATTGTTCATCTTCTAACCGTTTTCTACGAAAATGGCTTGTCTCAGAGAAAAAATTAAGTTTCCTGCCGTCTCTTTTAAACACTGCGACTGGCAGCTTCATGCAACTAGATAAAAGATGTCTGCCTGTGCTCTGTATTCCGTTGTTTACCTGGACTCGCAACTTCCCTCCCCTGCACACTCGGCTCCCCCGTCCCCCCAACAGCCAAGTTGTTAACACAAATATGCGTGTTATGCACCTGTGCTGGTGCCCTGCGCATTATTCGTCCAGATCCAGATCCAAAATAACGCATCCACAATCAAACCTCAGTAGAACAAGTTTCGTCTACAAACGAGACAGGTAAGCCTATAGATGTGTGCTCTCCGAAAAACAATGGGAGGGGGCTTAAAGAAAATGAGGGGCGGGCTGTCGATTGGGGCTGAAGCTCTTCCGCTAGGAGGTGCACCGTGTTATTGTGAGACTCTGCTATGAAGTCCGGTTGGGCGGGGCCCGCTCGGGATGCCCAGGCCACAGCGCAAGCTTCGGTATACAGAATGTGTAGTGCACAATATCAAATAATAAACAGCTGACATGTGAGTGGTGTGTTAGGGGTAATGCGGCAGTGCTGTGGAGAGGCATAACTCGAAAAGTAGACATTTGCGACGGAAATGAGGTACAAAATCATGCTATTCACAACATCTATTACCAGAAAAATCATGAAACATGTGAGAAAATCGTTGGTTGGGTGAAACTGGATAATTTTAGGTATAACGGTTTATTAATTGTTATTATAGCATTGGAGACACATCTGGATGTGGTATTTATATTACAAACCAACTAAGCCATGTACTAATCAGGTGATCAACATGATTTTACAACTTTTGGCTGGAGCAGATGTGTGAATTAGGTCACTGATGACCATATTATATATCTTTAAAATATTCAAGGACCCCTTCAAGGGTGGGATTTAGGCTGCTGCTTAGGGGTCAGTCAGCCCCTGTTTATATATGTTTACCTGTGTATGTATTTTTTTTTTTTTTTTGTAATTCAGGAACTGAGCTTGAATTCATGCTTTCCTGTCTCAAGCAATCAATGAATAGGGGCATACGCTGAAGCTATGGGCACATTGCCTTGCCCAACCTATGATGTCAACCTTGAGGGTCTCTCTGAGCAAATCTCCATTTATCAGCTTGAGTAAGTTCAACAACAAATGGATGCAATTGGCCAGAGATACTTATGCACCATTGCTTGTGCTGGACCAGTAGGTGTACCTCGTACCACTTATCTCACCACAAACAGGCCTTCTCTTCTGAGTCCCACTATATCCACCTTCATCCTTCTGAAGTCATTCTCTAGGTACAGCAGTTGGTAATGCCCCAAGAGGGTCAGCATGTCCCAATTGCCTATACCCTCTGAAGGTTAACTGTAGGCTTAGTTTAGAAGGCACCCATTGCAGCTGCACTGCCATTTCCTTTCCAAAATAAAAAAAAGAAGGGTTAAGGGGCCTTTGCTACTTTGGGATCCTGGGGTTCTTTAGACTTTGCCCTGCACCCATCATAGGTGGCTGGCTCATCCAATGTAGGTGCTTTGAAGGTACTCGCCATGTGGTTGGATACCCCCAGTAGAAATTGGTCAGGGTCACAGCTCAGTGCTAAGGTCACAAGTGGCTTGGCGTATGCCCCCAACTTTATCTGTACCTTAAATATAAATAGTTGAGAGATTTCCAGTCCAAAAACCTCACCTGTTTGTTGTGTAAGAGCTATATGTATGTAGGTTTTATCCTTTGATGCACAGTTGAATATATAATGAACTGCATTCTCAATCTCCAGTTGATGAAATAGCACAGCTTCATTTCTGCCATAATATAAAAAAGACAAAAAGCAAAAGTGTGGTGTATTAAAATATTTTATATAAACCTGGTTGTGTGATATAACAACAAAAGCTCTATTGCTTATAGGCAGTTTTAAGTAGGAGAGGTGGTAGTTAAAATATTACTATCAGGAAAGTAAAATTCAGGGCAGATAGCACAAGCTTTATTACACTTATACCTGAATCAACACCTGGCAGGGTGGACTTAAATGAAATGTTGCTGCCTTATACTGACTATAACAGCTTAAGAAGGAAATATAATTTGTTCCCTTTTCATGTGATTGAAAATGAAAATATTTTTACAGATTATATATATATATAAGAACATAAGAACATAAGAACGCAGGAGTCTACAAGAGGCCGGCAGGCCTGTACGAGGCAGCCCCCTTGACCCTAAGCTCCCGTGTATCTAACCCCACCTAATGTCGCTGTCCATGAATTTATCTAGTCTATTTTTTAATGTGACAATTGTATTATATAATATATATATATATATATATATATATATATATATATATATATATATATATATATATATATATATATATATATATATATATATATATATATATATATATATATATAATTTCATCCGATGGGGTTGCTAATTACTACTGAAGTTGTATAGCATATTTCAACATAGCATACTCAGAATCTACCCAGATGTTGACCCTGCCTACCGGGTTGTTTCTGTACGGTACAACCCTGAGTGGAGGATGCAAAGGGGATGTCCATGGAGTACATGGCTTGAGCAAATTAATAGATCCTGCTGTGAGGTACTTGGGATGAAGGGGCCTGCCTGGAGACTTGCCTGGAAGGACCTCCAGTCCTGCTGGCGTTGTAGGGTGGGTGAGGAAACGCGGCGAGTTTGGCCATATTGACTGATTGATGGACTGATATTACCAAATAACAAAGCATGGAGCAAAAAGATACCTGTATTGCATTTTGTTCCATAGCAGTCTAGTTTATAAACTTACTAAGAACAATTAATTTGCTAAAATGATTAAAATTGCAGTAAATATCTGGCACTAAGTATGAAACTAGTTAGAATATTAAGATAAATATATTAATGTTTGACTCATAAGTGTTATTTTCCTTTATTTTCTTATCTGTTTAGTCTTTTAGTTCTCCATTTCAGCGGACAAAAAATAATGACATTTTTACAAGATAAATTTTACAACATCTCTACTAGAATTTTGTCGGTTCTGTTTGGGTAATTTCTTGTCAAATAATGCAGAGTAGAATAATTAGTGCAATGAATAAGTAATGCAGTTAATTTGAGAAAAAGGGTCACTATTGGGAAGCTTCTTCAAGGTTGCCTTTGCTAGGTTGGCCTTACATTACCTTCAACCTCTGTGAATGATTACAGTACATTTTAATTATGTATACAGAGTAAAATATTTCTTATTTAGCTTTCAAGTAAGAGCCCATACTTTTGAAACATGATGAATTGTTGTAGCTTTAGAAAGATTCAAACATATTGTTATTTTGTGTCAGACATGGATAGGGTGAGGGGTTGTTGGTCTGGGTATTTTGGACAACAGTACGCTGCAGCCCCTCCAACTGGGTAGGTCCCAATCACTGGGTTGCAAGTGGTGAATTTTGACCCACCCATTGACAAAGGCCTATCCCTCTCTTGATGGGGTCGAAGAGGCGGTAGCAAGGTTGAGGGGTGGAAAGGCAGCTGGTGTTTTTTACAAATTGGAAAAGCTGCACAGAGCTGGTGGTGCAGTCACATTCTGAGGGTTGCATATGGTTTTGACTTTTTGATCAGAATCTGGTACTATTCCTCGTAATTGGAAAAGGGAGATGGTTGTCCCTATGTGGAAAGGAAAGGAGGTCTATGAGGACTGCAACCTAACTAGAAAGTGAAAGGGGACTGCAAGGACTGCAACAACCTGAGATATTACCCTGCTCACCATGCCAGGTGACACTTAATTCCTCTTGAGGCATTGCAGAAGGAGGCAAAGCCACTGGAACTTCAGGTCTCCTGGGCTCTGACCAAGGTACTGGTTTTTGGAAGTATTCTTGAGATTATGGAAAACTTTGCACACCTTGGTAGTGTAGCAGTTCCATGTCATGTCCAGTAGTCATATGGCAGACTGACTTGGCCAACAGTGTTATTGACTCGCTTGTCATGATTACGTGGTGTTGTTGATGCATATGCTCCCTGCTTTATTGCTGTGAGACATGGGCACTAAATAGTGACTTTAAGAGGTGAATTGACAGGTTTCAGGATAATTTTGTAGGCAGAATTATGGGATATTGCTAGAATGAGTTTGTGTCAAATTGGTGATTATTCCATGAGACTTACTTGTAATCAAGGCCTATTACTTGTATAGTTTGACTACATAGGCATGTGATGCACTACCTAGAAGCTGATCTTGCTCATAGAGTTGTGCTTGTAAGAGATAATGCTGAGTGGAGGAGGCTAGGTGGCGTTAATTAAGCTTATGACTTGCACAAGTGGATTGATCTTGGCATGAGGTACTTAGTATGGGAAAGGAGCCTGCATGGAGATTTGTTCAGAGGAATTTGCAAGGATGGGATCATTGGGTGGTTAGGGCAACATGCCCTTCAGTGTATGCCCCCATTGACTGACAGATTGATTCAACCTTCTTTCTGATCACCATTACAGATACTGCAAGGGGTGTTCTAGTGGTGATTTTCTAGCTTTCCTACCGATTTGTGGTCATCCTCTGTCTTTGTCATTTCAGTCAGTTTAACTGTTGCCTTTAACATTTTGGAACCATTTGACAGTATGGCTTATACTGTGTCCCCCTGCGTATGCATCCATTGGCTGAGTGATTGTCATCTTTCACATACCTGCTGCCCCTCACAAGGGCAGCCTCAGCATCCAATCTCCCTCCATCTGTTCCCTCATCCTGCAACCTCACCATACTCCATATTCCTCTCCCTCCTGCTTCCTTCCTTTCTACCTGTTCCTCTAAAATTTGATTAACCCTTTCACCACTCTTCACTAAGGCACCCACATCTTTCCATCACCTTGTCTGCTCTCATTACCTTTATCCTGCAGCCCTTCTCCTCCCGGATATCAATCTCCTTTGATGGTGTTATATTGCCATCATTGCACTAATCTTCCATGTTGATTGATCAAAAGCAGGTGGGCAGCCTTGGTTTCCTGAGGGCCACATTGCAGTATGCTCCTGCTGTTCTCTGCTGTTTATATGAGGAGAGTCCTGGTTGTAACATGCCTAGCGTGCTCATCCATATGGTTTGTAAACATGGCGCCTCAAAATATTTAGAGAAAGCTAAGGAGCTAATAGGGAGAAATGGGGAGAAGGGAAAGAAGTGAACAACATGGACTAGAGATTAAGCAGAGGTTAAAAATAAAAATATTTGAATGATTTAATGATAATGATAATAATAATAATAATAAAATAGATAAATAAAATGAAATAATAATAATAATAATGTAATATTAGGGAGACGATGACTGAGTGGTAAGCATGTGGACGTGATGATCCTGGGGACGTAGTTCGAGTCCCACTGCAAGACGAGGGCAGGTTTCTACTATTGCCAAGTGGTGGAAGATTATCCACACACTGCCCAGATTTTCTGTCAACCCTGACTTAAGTTAATTTGGTTAAGAGGAGCATCGTGGGGGCAGCATGGGCCGAACAAGAGTCGTACATCACAGGTCACTCAAGAGAGCCTACCGGGGCTATCGGGCAACAGGTAGCACTTATAAATAAAAATAACATTGAAGGTAACAGAGTGACTACCCTGAAATTGTAAGAGAAGTCACGGCAGCCGGAAGACATGGGGGATAGGTGAAATTAGAGCATTTGTTGGAGCAAGATTCTTATAACTTAGACACAAATATGCCAAAATATCAAGAAAATGCACAGATTTTGGATTCATGAAAATCACGTGTCGAAAAATTCCTTGAGATTGACTCGCATTCCATTGTTTAGCTACAGCAAGTCTGCCAGGTACACTTAGAAAAATCAGTACATTTTCTTGCTGTCCGTGTTTAGTCATCAGATCTCCAACGCACACTCACTGATCAGACAAATCCCTTGCCACCTTTCTTTTGGCAATGCTTTTGGTTTAATTATAAATTTGCATTTTTGGTCTGGCTCAGAAAAGGAACAGCAGCCTTGTATCGATAACTCTATTGGAAAAAAATATGGATAATTCATGGATTATGCTGAAACATGTCATTATGATATGAGGCTATTGTGTATCAGTGCCATGACGAGAGTAATAATATTTTTTTATGGAAAACAGATAGTGATAATGACAGTGAGTGTAATGAATGCTGTGTGGTGTGTGTGTGTGTGTGTGTGTTGGTGTGGGTGTATGTGTGTGTGGGTGGGTGGGTGGCAGGATGGGTGTTAGAGAGAGAGAGAGAGAGAGAGAGAGAGAGAGAGAGAGAGAGAGACTTGTAGTAGGGGCGAACAGCATGTTAAATGGGGTTTTAGAAAGGAAGTGGAAGGGTAAGAAAAAAAGGATGAAAAGTGCTGTGAGAGAGATAAAGTGTGATGGGAAGATAGTGCTTCAAGGAGGAGGAGGAGCAAGAAAAGGAGGAGGAGGAAGAAGAAGAGGAGGAGTAGGAGGTGGAGGCAATAAAGTCGTCGAGGTGTTGGAGGGGCATGGGAGGAGAAGAAAATAATGGGTTTGTTTGGTACGGAAGGCAGGAGGAAGAGGAAGGAAGGGAGAAGGGAAAGGAGAGGGGAAGGGAGGAGAAGACGAGAGGTAGGGATGAAAAATATGGTTCTGAAGGAAGAGAGTGACAAGGTGCGTAGTAGAGAGAGAGAGAGAGAGAGAGAGAGAGAGCATTCCTTTTTTCCAGCATTCGTTCCTAATATTCCTGCAATAATCAGCCCCAGGACCCTAATTATCGCTAATTGAAATAAAACAGAACTTTTTTTTCCCCCACTGCCTCATAACATTTATTTTTTGGTAGGGGATGGAAATAAGAGGAAGAGAAATGATATTGTTTTCGTTTTTTTTTATCAGTTTTATGTTTCTGGTGCTCTTTTTCCCCTCTTTTATTTTATCTTTTATCGCTCTTTCCTTTTTTATCGTTTTCTTTCCATTCTTTGTCCCCTCCATTTTTCTTTCATTTACTACTACTACTACTACTACTACTACTACTACTACTACTACTACTACTATTATAACTTCAGTCTCGATAGTCTTTGTGGTATCTCAGCCAGAATCCAGAATCTATTGCTGCCTGCCTTTAGGTCTTACGTAAAGGCTACTGAATGACCCACTTGGAGCTGCAGGGCGCTACATGTTAGGGGCTCAGGATGTTGCTATATAGTGTCATAGTCTGCCACGAAAGGGAGTGTGGTTGTGTGGAATGGTTGCCTTGTATTGTACCCAGATATTTCTGACTCGGTTCCTTTTGTCTTGGTGGTGGTTATGCTAGTGCTTCTGAGTTTATTATTATTATTATTATTATTATTATTATTATTATTATTATTATTATTTTCAGGGGTTTTGGATGGGAGGGTTTCCACAGCGTGATTTATGCCGCCCCTTCCGCGTCATTAATAACACCACTCTCTCTCTCTCTCTCTCTCTCTCTCTCTCTCTCTCTCTCTCTCTCTCTCAGTGTTTTATTATTTGTTATTTGTCTTGCCCCTCCTCTGCTTCTCCGTTTCTCCCCTTTCTCATCTTAATCCTTTGTCCACTTCCTCTTGTTCTTTTCTTCACCGCCACCTCCTTCTCCTCCTCCTCTTCTATTCGTAAGCACCTTTCCCTCCCTTCGCGTGCTCTTTCTACTTCTTTTTTTTTTCATTATCATCTCTTGCTACATATCTTTTATCTGAACTTTTCCCATCATCTTCACCCAGCCTCTTTTTTCATTTTTTTGCCTTTGAATATTGTCCCTTTAGTAAGTGAAAGTATCTATAGCTGGCCAACTGGCTCTTAGATAATAGGATATCTGATATTTATGATATAATACCCTAGAGGAGTACCCAAAATATGCTCGCTGAATGTTGGTGTCTAGTTATAACCCTTATGATTTCATGTACATTATAGCATATTGTTTTTGTAGATCTCTCGTTTATTTCTATACTTTTATGAAGCTCGTATTTAGTTGTAAGTAGTACGACTGCTTTTATACTTTATTGTTGTTTATTTATTTATTTATACATTCATTTATGTATTCTTAGACCCTAAGGCTTGGTATCTGATAAATTTGATATTGAATTGTCATGTTTGTAAATATTTAGACTTTGGGGTGGATATTTCTAATCAGTCTAGAACAAATATTTTATTTTCTCTTAACAGACACGGATCGTGTGCGGCAGAGCCACGGCCACCACGACTTCGAAGGAATGGTAAGTACCACAAATGATTATTTTCTTCACATTCGTTGCGACAAAAGAATAAAAAAGATTATTTTTCGGTGTGCCTGAGCTCCGTCTGTTCTATTTCATCCCTTTTGGTCGTGGGGATAACGTCCAGCTGACTCTCGGCCGTCCATCAGCCAGGCCAGCGGCGAGCAGCTTATGAGTACCTCGGGGATCGGGGATAACCTAGAGGCGGACAGTACAGTGTGTTGTCCGATGGAAGGCCTTGCTTTGTGACACGCTTGGAGAAGTGTGGGAGATTTAAGATTTGACACTGATTTGTAATGGATACTGTTAATGAGTAACTGCTAGAAATAACTATTTTAATCCTATAATGCAAACCTCGGGTTAAAATCTCCAGGGCTTGTGAACAAGGCCGGGGCGCAACGCTGTCCGTTGGAGGAGAGTAATGGGATTCCCTGTATCTACTGTACACGCCGAGCTGTTATAGTGAGAGGTAGAGTGTAGCTCCTCCCTCAAAGATTTAATTTAGGGTGATCTTCACTCTTGGTTTGCATTTACGCAGTAACATTTCAAGGCATTGTGCGAGAAATCCTACCGACGTTTGCAGCAGGTTTTAGCCCAACGTATGTAATATAATATTTCTGACTTGTGTAAACAAGACCAGGAAACGTGGGAAGCCATTCATAAGAAGAAAAATACATGAAAATATTGGCGCTGGAGCTGATGAAGCCATCGACAGGAACAAAGCTCGACTCTCCACATACTTGTCTTTCAAAGTAAGTGTTAATTTGCTTATTGTTTGCCATTGATACTTATTTATTATATAAAAGTATTTATAGAAGATGAATGAATAGTAAAAAAGTAAGTTCAAATACCGTTTGAATTTATTCTTTGGAAAAAAATCTATTGATGTTTCCTTGTTGCTACCAATAAGCAGAGGCTTAGAGATGATAACGTAGCAATATGTACTGATTTATAAGTGAAAACAACTGTATTATAGAATGCTATTTACATGCAAGTAACTTTTTTACTAATAAAAATACACCTCCCAGAGATGATAACGTAGCAGTATGTATTGATTTATAAATGAAAACAACTGCATAATAGAATATCATTTACATACAAGTAACTTTTTTACTCATAAGAATACACTTCTCCAGCACGGTGCTGCATAAAGCCAGGGAGACAGTGAGTACCCTAGCTGAGGATCCAAGAACTCAGATTTGTGCCAATGCTCAACTCTTCACATCCAGTATTAACCAAACAAGATATATATTGGTCAAGTCACTGGAGAAATGACGTAAGTACTTTTTGTTACTTTACGTCACCGCTTTAATATTAGGTTGTAATTTACATTTTTTAAGGAATTTAAAGTAGAAGAGTTATTTTTTATATTATATGTTGTAAGGTTTAATAAAACAGCAACGATTAGAAACAAAAATATATGCCTGCAACTCAGAGAGTCCGGCAACGAGGTAAATTAACTTCGACCTCTCGAGATACAACCAATAACATCACCCACTAGAATGAGTCTCAGGTTGCATTCGCGGTGTCGTGGCACATGTTTGTTAGTGTAGGGAACACTGCCTTGAGTTGCGGGGGGCGGGATGGAGAAACAAGGAACCCCATCAGCCAGGGCTGCTTTCCTCAGCAAGAGGAAAGATTACCTCTTATAACTCAACCACTGTGTATATTATGTGGAAGGAGCATTACCCCTGCTTAACGAATGTACCTTAACCATTATGTAAAGCTGGAAGGGGCTTTACCTCATCTTTTATACCCCAACCTAGCTCTGTGTAAGGCGGGAGAGAGCTCTGCCTCGCCTCAACCACACTTTATACAGAAGCAGGGAACATTACTCCTATTTCTCAACAACTGCATTACTTCAAGCTATATACCCCAAACATTGTGTTAGGCAGAAGTTTAGAACACTGCCGCGCCTCAACCAACACTATAAGACCGTTGTGAGGTATACGTACAGCTCTGCTTTATGGTCCTTAGTTGTGGCAAGGAAGGGCGTATATAACAACACCGACCTTCATAAAGTGGAGAGAGAGAGAGAGAGAGAGAGAGAGAGAGAGAGAGACCCTAAACTCACTGGTCCGTATCCCTTACCTGTTTTCCTTTAATTAAATCGCATCCTCTTGTTGTATCTATAGTATGGACGCTTGAAAACGAGTCTTCCTAAGTCCCAGATACCGTATAGAGCTTAAGTATTAATGTCTGTCAGTGATTGAATTGGATTAAATGGCGTGAACCTGTTATTAAATGTTGAACCCACCATACCAGATCAAACTTTCTCATTCCCGTGCTCTTGGAATAGTTTCTGAAGTGTTTTTGGTGTGGCTGATATCTCCTGCTTCCTGAAGGGTGTTTGTTCTCTATGGTGACTAGTGAGTTCGCGTGGTACATTTATTACTTTAAAATAATGAATAAGAAGTAAAATTCGCATTCACAAAATCCTATTATATATGACCTCGTTTTTCGGCTTTTCCTCATCTTTGCTGGAGCGGTGATATATGAAACCTTTTTGTTATTTTCATTTCCCTTTTAGGTTCCTCCTTTACTGTAAAAAAAAAAATGTTATAAATGACCATGTCTTTAGGTCAGTCATACCTGACTTCTCTCCTCCTTCCCATGAACACATATGCACCACCATTGGACTCTCATTGAATATTACAGACCATTTATCACATTTGAGTCTGTAATGAAAATGTGTTAAAGTAATCACATTCAGGGGAAACTCTGCAGTCGCCCTAATCCCTCAAGTTCTTTCTTGTCGCCTCTGCTAATGGTTCAGCCCTTATACATCACACTAGCCTTATAAACTACGCTCTTCTCCTCCTCCAACATATAAAATTCAGTGCGAGCGGTGATTATTACTGAATACTAAATGGAACGGTCGCATAACGCACTCCTGTTACTTATATTCCAGGAGTGAAGTGTTCGTTAGCCTCTGAATTACTAGCATGCCAAATTATTCTTTAACTAATGCGACACCCTGGTTATTGCCACCCAATATTTTTTTTCCACATCTCATTAGCTTAGCTGGTGAGGGAATGGGCGAGGATGTAATGTTGGTCTATTCCTCTTAAACACACCAGAATAATTTGTTTTTCTTTAAAATTTGTTTTACAATAGAACGAATATTTTTTTCCCTCATCTGAAACCCTTTGTTTTGCATTATTTGTAATTTCATTCTGCATGGATTTGCATATTGGAAAGAGAGAGAGAGAGAGAGAGAGTGTCCTTTGTTTTATCTTATTTCCGTTTTTCTTTGCTTATATGAGAGTACTTATATGGGTTTGCATGAGAGAGAGAGAGAGAGAGAGAGAGAGAGAGAGAGTTAATTTTATAATTCCTTTTTAATATGCTAGAGTTCTTAGCTTTATCTTCATCCCCCTCCTGCGATTTATGTGGGTGGGAGTCGTATCAGTTTAGGGTACAGCTTTCGGCACATGTCGGCAGCGGACTCACGAAAGACAAATCGGGCGGAAGCTATGGAAATGCTGTCATGTCTGTTGCTGTCATGCCTATAGAAAACTTGGTGGAAAACTTGGTGGAAAACTTAGTAGGTCTAGAAAGAGAAGGATTAAAAAAAGGGCGGCAAATTATAATCTACAAGGTTTGAGATATCTAGGGCAGGTTATTTTATTTATTTATGCACTTTGTCGGTACACGAGACCTAAAATAAAAAGAGAGAATTAGAACTTCAGGTCATATGTTGGTTAACACACAAATATTATGTATTGCTAAATAGATTGATATTTACACACACACACACACACACACACACACACACACACACAGAGAGAGAGAGAGAGAGAGAGAGAGAGAGAGAGAGAGAGAGAGAGAGGTCATATGTTGGTTAACACACAAATATTATGTATTGCTAAATAGATTGATATTTACACACACACACACACACACACACACACACACACACAGAGAGAGAGAGAGAGAGAGAGAGAGAGAGAGAGAGAGAGAGAGAGAGAGAGAGAGAGAGAGAGAGAGAGAGAGAGAGAGAGAGAGACGTGATCCAGGGACCCAGAAGCGAGTATCTGATGTTAGGTTAGGTTAAACCTTAGTATGGTGTAGTTATCGATGTGTTCTTTAAAGCTGACTTCCGAACGAGGCACTCAGACTCGGTTAAAATATTCGCGCGCGGGCGTGTGTGTGTGTGTGTGTGTGTGTGTGTGTGTGTGTGTGTGTGTGTGTGTGTGTGTTTGGCCTGTAGTATCTAATTGTGTATATGTACTAATGCATTGATTGTGTTCTGACTCATTCTGCCTGTTATTGAACTTTCTGGCCCTTTCTGTCTGTCTCTGTGTTTATGCATGTTGTATTCACATCTTAAACAATATGCATCATTCTTTTATTTATATTTGATTCTCGATCTTTGTTTCTCGACCTACCTATGGAGAACAAAATCATGAAAGAAAATGGGAGGATATTTTAGTTTTCATTGTTATCTTCATTTTGCCTCCTTTGTTCGCTTTTATTTGTCGTTTTGCTATTCTTTCCTTCTTAATGGGTTTGCATAATTGAGAGAGAGAGAGAGAGAGAGAGAGAGAGAGAGAGAGAGAGAGAGAGAGAGAGAGAGAGAGAGAGAGAGAGAGAGAGAGAGATCCTTTGTTTTCTCTTTTCCTCTTTCTTTATTCATGAGGGGTATATGATGAAATTTACAGAGAGAGAGAGAGAGAGAGAGAGAGAGAGAGAGAGAGAGAGAGAGAGACTTAACAACATGACGAAATATTTAAAGCTGATAACAGAGACAGGCGGCGAAATTTTGAGTTTGTGTCAAAAGAGCGAATAAATAAGCTCTATTTACCCTTCTAGTCATTTACGTTGATGATTCAAGACTAAGAATGACAGCGAGTTCTCTTCTTCATTATAATGAAACATATTTTGAGGAGTATTTTTGTACCGCAATTAAGATAAATATCAGTTTAAAAACTTGCAGCTTCATGTCTTTTTATGTGAATTGTTCTTTTTTTTCATTATCTCAGATTTTAACGATTGAAGACTTGTAGCACGTGGCTCGTTCGCCATTCCATTAGGGTTCCGAATATGGATGTCGAAATTAACCAGAGAAAAAGTTGTTACCCCATCTAGTCGTTTTAAAAGTGAAGCACAATTGAAACAGATAAGCAGGGGACTTGAGCTGTGTGTGTGTGTGTGTGTGTGTGTGTGTGTGTGTGTGTGTGTGTGTGTGTGTGTGTGTGTGTGTGTTCACTTGCCTTCATCACTTCATATATACTGACATGACTAATGCACAAGTTAAGTATTTTTATAAGCTGATGGTCTTTCATCGGACATGCATTTTGGTATTATTCATCTCCACTTTTGCTCGTCATACGTAAATGCGAAAAAAGAAAAAAAATCCATGGTAATGCAACTTACCCTTACGAAACGACATCAGAAAGGTAAACATCTAGTATTAGTGTAAATGCAGTTCATCCCCTCTAATTCACCTATTCTGCACGGAGAGGAAGCAACGTCCACCTCGCCGGGCGCTGGGTCACGCAGGCATCCGTGATTTAGGGGGCAGCAGCGGAGGTGGCTGAGGGGAAAGTTACGGGTGAGCCCTGCGATGCCCACACGAGCTGAGAGTGCCTGTAGGCCATAACTCAGGAGGCGGGGAGGAGTGTGTGTGTGTGTGTGTGTGTGTGTGTGTGTGTGTGTGTGTGTGTGTGTGTGTGTGCATAGAGACCTTTGTTAGGCGGAGGGTAACAGGGTTCATTCGCCACCTTTTCTCTTTCTGCCTGCCTGTCTGTTTGCCTTTCTGTGACTGTCTGTCCCTCACATTTCAGCTAATAAATGACTTTGTTTCCCTTATTTCCTTCTTGAATCTTTCTTTTCTGTTTCCCTCGGTTTCTGTCTCCATGTTTCTCGGAAGGGTTATTCGTTTCTGTTCTCTCTCTCTCTCTCTCTCTCTCTCTCTCTCTCTCTCTCTCTCTCTCTCTCTCTCTCTCTCTCTCTCTCTCTCTCTCTCTCTCTCTCTCTCTCTCTCTCTCTCAACAATTACTCGAGGCACTAGTGCGCACATCAATTAATAATAAAAATGTTAGTGTCGATTGTGCAAGAGGCGTAAAGGAAGCAATTTGCAGTGAATGCGAGATAATTTGACGGCGCGTGTTAGGAGTGTGTGTGTGTGTGTGTGTGTGTGTGTGGGCACGCCTGTGGAATAGCAACTGCTCGGTTATTCAATTCACGCCGAAAAATACCCAAAATATTTACACTAAGGTATCCCTTGGTGTTTGGGTGTTTCCTTATTGTGTTTTTCTGTGATAAATTTATGGAAATATAAATTATGCTTTTTGTTTTTGCAGTAAGCAGAATCACGCCCCTTAGAAATGTAGTGGAGTGCCTTACAATATCTGTGGAAAGATAGGATGACCGATAAAATAGACAGCAACAAGCAAATAAAGGGAATGTTGCTTTTTCTCTGTTGTTGCAGAGAGAGAGAGAGAGAGAGAGAGAGAGAGAGAGAGAGAGAGAGAGAGAGAGAGAGAGAGAGATTGATTCTGGTAGGGGAGCTGAAAACATCCTGCAGCTATAACTTGTGCCAGGATCAAGAGAGGGGAGACGCTTAGTTCGAGGGAAGAGCAACAGCCCTGACTAGGAACCTGTACCCCTCACTTTCCCTTCCCCCCCGTTCCGTAATATGGGTAGTGGTATGGGCAAGGAATTACGTTCTCATATCCCATCTTTCCGCAGCCTCCACCATATCCTTAAGTAAATCGGTTTGTAGTGGGAGGGAGTTTCGTAGAGATCCCATTACGTTTTCTCTTCATTTATGTCTCAGTTCACCATGCCTTCTATTCCTTTATTTGTTTATCTAAATATTTCCTTCCACTGTATGTTTACCTTATTCCTTTCTCCCCTAACCCATTTCCATTATGGGCACTAGTGATCAGTCCTCTTCGGCCCCTCTCCCTCACGCTTCACTCGTCTACTTTTTCCTTCTTCGCTTTACTTCTTTCCTGTCTCCTTTCCTCGCGTATGCTATCAGCAGAGAGGTGATTATTCCACATCGCCTCCTCTTCTCCCCACATGCCCACAGGCCTCTTTTTTTCTCTTTTTTTCCTTCCTCCTACCACCCTGCTTCGCTCTTCCTCTCTTCGTTCGCTCTTGTTGCCGCCAGAGAGTTATCTGATCATTCTACCACGTCTTGTCACCCAATACATTCTCATGCCACGCTCTCCTTTCTCCTATAACTCCATTCTTTATTTCTTCACTCATTCCACTTTTCGGCACAGATCGGATCTTTCTAGAATTCTTTTCCCAACACTTTCCCTTTTCTCTCAGTCTAATTTCTTTCTCTCTCTTCACTCACTTCTGTTGGAGGCACAGAGATGATGACTTCGCTACTCTTCCCCAGCCACTCACTCCTCCCTTCCACAACACCATTCCGTTCTACTTTCCTCCACCCTTGCCCATCAGATCTTTGATCGAACAACCATTTCTCCTATCCCCGCATGTCCTCAGGTCCCTTTCCTTCCTTCCCATTCCTCTCTCTCCGTCTCCTCCTCCCCTCGCACTGCACCAAGGCATTCTTTCCATCCTCCTACCACTTACCGTCCCCCTACCCCCATAAGTGCATGAGGCAGGTCTCTGTGTGCTGCTGAACTGATAATAGAGGCGCCAAGGGACATCGACCTGGAATTGCATCTTCGCCATGTATATATTTTCCTTTTAAGGTTTTGGCGTTGGGAATTGGAAATACCTTCCACAACAGAGCCACCATTTCTAGCGTGCAAGCTGCCGCCGCCACGTGTGCCCTGTGTGTCGCCTCGTCCATGCTGCTGCTGCTGCTGCTGCTTCTTTTATTTTTATTACTATTACTATTACTATTATTTTTATTCTTATTCTTATTATTCTTATTCTTATTATTCTTATTCTTATTATAATTCTTATTATAATTATTATTGATAATATTAATATTATATAATAGCGATATTCATGTAAATCGTGACGATGGAAATGGCTGAAATTGCCTCCGGCATATGGGCTGATAGAAGCGTCGCGGTGGAGCTTGATATTAACTTGTTGACGGGACTGGCACGAGTTGTATGACTCCTGTAGCCTAGAGCTCCTATCCTGTCTACCCTGAACGGCAAAATAAGCTAGGAAGTCATATTTTTGTTTTTGGATTTCCATACCTAACACATTCCCTTGAGATCAGTTGCAGCAATACTAATGTGCCAGACCCGATGCCCAAGAAATTTCTACAAACCACTGGTGCAAACATGCCAAGGGAAATGTAATTGAAAGTGAAATATGTGGAGTTCAACGAAGAACATAATAGAAGCTGCCGTTTTTTTTATTAATATTTTTTTTGAGTTTATAATAGACTTCATTTATTGAGACAGAAATTGGAATCCGGCCATAAGTGTCAGCTTATTAAGTTCATCTTATTACTAAAATAATATACAGTAATTGTATTTTTGATTACCTGAATGCCGCCGCACGTCCTCAATATGTGTATTACATAAATCCAAAAATACATAGTGCTATTCAATTTCCCCTCGCCTTTATCTTGCAACATCATAGTTTCAGCCACTGCTGAATTCGAAATGCGTCTGAATGCGTTATTGAGCGTAAACCGGAAACTTGACATAATTAGAACACATCAAAGTCATCACGAAACAAACAGCGAAAGCCAATACAACAAAATAAAAAGGCAGTCTCAAACAGGAAACTGACTCGATAGAACAATAACGTAACTGGCTCTAGACCGATAAGATCAAACTTGAGTGCACACACACACACACACACACACACACACACACACACACACACACACACACACACACACACACACACACACACACGTTGCATTATATTTGTGAGGAAAGTTTGGCGTGTCCCTCAATTTGACAATTGAAAGAGGTTTACACGCATAAAAAAAGATGAGGGAAACAGCGATAGAGAGATACCTTGAAATTCATTCCCATAATTTTTCGTCGTGCGTGTTGGCCAAAGCTCTTTGTGAAAGATGTTCTCGGAATTGTTTAGAAGTCAAACAGAAAGGTCAACGATGCAGAATTGAGGCAATGATCTTTGTTTATTTTTACATGTTCGCAGACAATAGAACTGTAAAAAGAAAAAAAAAGCCCAATGTCAATTATTGCGATTCAGGAAAAGGAAGAAACGAAATCAGGGTTTCAATAAAACTGTTATTGGTTGATTGTTTGAAATATAAAAATCGAGATCTGAATTTTACCGCCTGGTAAATTGAAATTGAAAATGTCGGACAGTGGAACTATATATATATATATATATATATATATATATATATATATATATATATATATATATATATATATATATATATATATATATATATATATATATATATATATATATATATATATATATATATATATATATATATATATATATATATATATATCTATATATATATATATATATATATATATATATAAATATATATATATATATTTATATATATATATATATTTTTTTATATATTTATATATATATATATATAGAGATAGAGAGAGAGAGAGAGAGAGAGAGAGAGAGAGAGAGAGAGAGAGAGAGAGAGAGAGAGAGAGAGAGAGAGAGAGAGAGAGAGATTATTCCAGAGATAAAGAATTTGTAAACGAATAATTGAAGTTGTGCAAATGTTATAATTAAGTAAACTTGTCTTGAAATGTATAAACCGTAGTGTGTAGGTGGACTACTGAACTGCTTGTGCATATAAGAGTACTTGAACTCACAATATAACAATATAACAATAAAGAAGAAGGAATGGAGGAGGAGGTGATGGTGGTGGCAGTAATAATGGGATAAAGTAGAGTTGTTATTACAGAGAGGAGTGTGTATTGAGAGAAAACTGAAGGGGAGAGAAAGTTAGGGGAAGAGAGTGTATGTCGAGGTGTGTGTGTGTGTGTGTGTGTGTGTGTGAGAGAGAGAGAGAGAGAGGTATGTGAAGACATATTATCCTCATCAATACTGTGACTTTCCAGAGAGCCAATGAAGAAGGGGGAGGGGGGAGTGAAGCAACAAGAGAAATGGTGATGATGGCAGGAGATGACAACAAAAACATCAGAAAGAGAAAGGAGGAGGAGGAGGAGAATAGTGTAGATGATGATGATAATGATGACTATGCTAATGGTAATGATGAGGCTATGACGCAGAAAGGAAAGAGGAATGAGGTAAATTTGGTGATGCACGCAAATGATATAAAATATGACACAGACTAAGAAACGAATGAAGTAACACGTGAATGATGTAAGAGAAAATTGAAGTAGAAAGAATGGAAAAGATAAAAAAAGAGCACGGGAAGAAAGGCGGAAGAGGGAGAATGAATTGTAGGTGGATGATGTAGGCGAGACGAAAAATATGTAACTGTGGCACAGAATATTAAAGTGGAGGGAAAATATGCATACGAAATAAGAAAAAGATTGCAGAGGAATAAAAAATAATATAGCATAAGTAGAAAGAGAGCAGGAATATGAAGGTGAACTGGATGATACGCGAAAAAAAGGAGAACTGGTAAAGTTAAAAAAAATGAAGGATGATGATCATAGAAGATAAATAAAAATTAGGGGAATGGGGAAACAAGTAGGAGAAAAAAGAAGGAAGGAAAGGCTGAGGGAAAATAATGAAACAAACTGTGGAAGAAGAAAAAAGGAAGCGAGGAAATAGCGATGGAAACTAAAAAGAAACACGAACGTGAAGAAAACCCTCTCACCTGCAACACTTGACAGGCAGGTGCGTCGCTAATTAGGTACTCAGCTCACCTAAGAGCTCAGGCGGGAGAGGGAGGGAGAGGCAAGGGATAGGCGGTGTGCAGATGACAACAGTGTGTGTGTGTGTGTGTGTGTGTGTGTGTGTGTGTGTGTGTGTGTGTGTGTGTGTGTGAATAGGGCGACATGATGATAAGAAAAAAAAGACCTCTGACGACTGGAGACTAGCTGCACGAGGAGAAAAAGAGGTGGAGATAAAAATGGAGGTGGAGAAGAAAGAGGAAATGTAGAGAGAGGAAGAAGTTGCATAGTTATGGTAGACCTGATACACGAAAGGCGATGAAGAAGAAGAGGAGGAGGAGGAAGAAGCAATGACAGGATGATGACAAGATGGAACTGATGGGAAATTAATACCGAGTGTGACAGTGTCTTCATACGGGAGTACATATAGGTCGGTGAATTTCCTTGATTTCCTCAGTGGTTACCTGCAAATATTTACAAATCACGCGCTACCAAGTGATTGTGTTGCATATATATTATATATATATATATATATATATATATATATATATATATATATATATATATATATATATATATATATGAGTGGCTCGTGTTGGCCCCACCAGGGTTCAGGTGGAGAGAATACGGCACTAATGCAGGAGGGTAAAACTAACAGAGAGAGAGAGAGAGTAAAGTTGCAGCGAAAGAGAATTATGAGAAAAAAAAACTTGTGTAAACTGAAAATTTTGTGCAGAGAGAGAGAGAGAGAGAGAGAGAGAGAGAGAGAGAGAGAGAGAGAGAGAGAGAGAGAGAGAGAGAGAGAGAATTGGGAAATATTGCAGAGAATAAAGTTGAAAGGAAGGGAAAGTGAGGGAGATAGAAAATAAGATAAAACTGAATAGAAGGCGAGAAGGGAAATGAATCAACCAGAGAGAGAGAGAGAGAGAGAGAGAGAGAGAGAGAGAGAGAGAGAGAGGAAGTGGTGCAAATGTGGGCTAGGGTGCAAATATGGGCAAACTAGATTCTAACTTTGTGACGCCCTGTATCTTGAAGGGAGACAAATGAATCATTACTTTCAAGGCAACGAACTTTAGTATTCAGTTGGGCGGTGATCAGCCCACTGGACAGATGCGTGACGCTCATGATTATTTTTATTACAGTGTTAAAGTTTTTTTTTTAAGTTTTTTTTTTCCATGTATAAGCTACATTATTATTTTATTTTCTAAAGTCAAGTGATAAGTTTAAGAATTGAACTTTAAAGTCCGCATATATTTTATTCGTAAATATTAAACATCTGTTGATACTACTCATATTTGAAATATGGCTTGAAGCTGGTAATATGGGCTACCCTACCTGGTGCAAATATGGGCTACCCTACCAGGTGCTAATATGGGCTCCAGCCATCAGAAAGAAGACAAGTATCAGGGGTCGGAAGAGCGCTGGGGCGTGTCCCATAACATGAAAACCTTACAAGAAATCAGTAAATGAATCTCTAAAGAAGTCAAATGTGGAGAACCCGAAGAAGAGTTTAGATTTTTTGATTCAAGGAGGTGCAGACCAAAGATAAGACTATTATACAGAGAAACAACCAAATTGGTAGGAAAGTATATACTGAAGATTCAGACAGTGGGCCTGGTGCAGGTATTTTACAGGACGTTGACAGTGATACAGTGAAATAGAAATGCCTGTTGGGACACAAAATCCAGGAGATGAAGATGCTGCCTGAATTTTCTGTGACAGGAAATTTTCTGATGAGAAAAGAGGTGAACTGTGGGTTCAGTGTATGATGTGTTCATTGTGGGCACACATTGAATGTGCAGGAGCTGAGATGGATGCATATGTGTGTCGCTGTTGTAAATCATTACAAGTTAAAAAGCTTTTTTTTTTCAAACATTTTTTCATATGAAAATAATACGGGAATATTTTATTACAATATTGAAAAGGAGTAAGTTATCTTTCACCTGTGATTACTTACGATTGTGTATGAAAAAGTAATTAATTATAGGAATCTGTGCCATTCAGTTTCTTCACCTTTAACCCGTTTATATACATCATTAAATATATTAATTATAGGTAGCCCATATTTGCACCACCATTTCACAAACAGTGATTTTAAGTGACTGAATAAAAAAGTTATTTTACAGAAAATTGTAACGATATTAAAGGGCGTTGCTTGCTTAGCGTATAGTAAACATAACATATTTTGTATTGCACAGGTTCTGAGGCTACTGACAGCAATCTCTACTCTGACCCCTCCTACTATCTCTATCCGAAATATCAAGCCAAAGCTGGATGATGCGCCTACGTGCGCAACATCACCTGCTTTTGTGCCCACGACCTTGACTCTTCTGAATTTTCCACCATCTGGCTAAGACTTCATTGTCATTTTATTACTAAATACATCTGTGCTGTTTATCTCTCACCTAACTCTACAAACTATGTAAAATTCCTTGACTATTTGAACTCTAAAGTGGAGCATATTTTGACCCACTCTCCCTTCGCTGAAATCTCCATCCTAGGAGATATCAATGTTCACCACCAGCTTGGGCTTTCATCCTCTTTCACTGACCAACCTGTTGAACAAGCCTACAACTTTGCTCTCCTCAATGATCTAGAGCAGTTGGTTCAGCACCCTACACGTATTCCCGACCGTCCCCGAGACCGGCCCAACATACTAGACCTCTTCCTTACCTCTAACCCTTCTGCTTACTCTGTCAAACTGTTCTCTCCGTTGGGCTCCTCCGATCACAACCTCATTTTTGTATCCTGTCCTATTACTCTTGTACATCCTCTGGACCCACCGAAGAGGCGATGCTTCTAGCATTTTGCTTCAGCTCGGTGGGACGACTTGAGGATGTATTTTTCTGATTTCCCGTGGAATGATTATTGCTTCCAGGAGAGAGACCCCTCTGTGTGTGCCCAGCGCATCACAGAGGTGATTGTCTCTGGAATGGAGGCATACATTCCACGTATTTTCTCTACTTTTCATGCTAATAAGCGTTGGTTTAATCACGCTTGTTTTCGTGCTATCAAAGATAGAGAGGCAGCTCACAAATGATACCAGAGCCTTCGCACTCCTGCTGACCATGATCTTTACATTTCAGCCCGGAATCGTGCCAAATCTGTTCTTCGACTTACCAAAACCTCTTTTATTAATAGAACATGTCAAAACCTTTCTTTTTCTAATTCTTCCCGGTACTTCTGGCACCTAGCCAAAACATCTCCAGTTTCATTTCTTCATCTTTCCCTCCTCTCCTTAAACCTGACGGCAGCACCTCCGTCTCATCTATCTCTAAGGCTGGACTCTTCTCTCAAACTTTCTGTAAAAACTCCACCTTGGACGATTCTGGGCATATTCCTCCTACACATCCCCCCTCTGACTCCTTTATGCCTGTTATTAAGATTCTTAAGAACGATGTTTTCTATGCCCTCTCTGGCCTCAACTCTCGGAAGGCTTATGGGCCTGATGGAGTGCCTCCTATTGTTCTTAAAAACTGTGCTTCCGTTCTGACATCATGCCTGGTCAAACTCTTTCGTCTTTGTCAATCAACATCTACCTTTCCTTCCTGCTGGAAGTACGCCTTCATACAGCCTGTGCCTCAGAAGGGTGACCGTTCCAATCCCTCAAACTACCGCCCTATAGCTTTACTTTCCTGTCTATCTTAAGCTTTTGAATCATGCTTAACCGGAAGATTCAAAAGCATTCCACTTCTGACCTTCTATCTGATCGCCAGTATGGGTTCCGTAAGCGGCGTTCTACTGGCGATCTTCTTGCACTCTTTAATTTCTCCTGGTCATCCCCTCTTAGCCTTTTCGGTGAAACTTTCTCTGTTGCGCTGGACATATCGAAAACCTTTGATAGAGTCTGGCACAAGTCTTTGCTTTCTAAACTGCCCTCTTTCGGATTCTATCTCTCTCTCTGTTCCTTTATCTCCAGTTTCCTTTCCGGCTGTTCTATCTCTGCTGTGGTAGACGGTCACTGTTCTTCCCCTAAACCTATCAACAGTGGTATTTAACAGGGCTCTGTTCTATCACCCACTCTCTTCCTGTTATTCATCAATGATCTTCTTTCCATAACAAAATGTTCTATCCACTCATACGCCGATGACTCCACTCTGCATTATTCAACTTCTTTCAAAAGAAGACCCTCTCAACAGGAATTGCAAGACTCCAGACTAGAGGCTGCAGAACGCTTAACCTGTGACCTTGCTATCATTTCCGATTGGGGTCAAAGGAACTTTGTGTCCTTCAGTGCCTCAAAAACCCAGTTTCTCCACCTATCAACTCGACACAATCTTTCAAACACCTATCCCCTATTCTTCAACAACACCCAGCTGTCACCTTCAACACTAAATATCCTCGATCTATACTTAGCTCAAAATTTCAACTGGAAACTTCACATCTCCTCTCTTACTAAATCAGCTTCCTCGAGGTTGGGCGTTCTGTATCGTCTTCGCCAGTTCTCCCCCGCACAGTTGCTATCCATTTATAGGGGCCTTGTCCGCCCTCGTATGGAGTATGCATCTCATGTGTGTGGGGGGCTCCACTCACACAGCTCTCTTGGACAGAGTAGAGTTAAAGGCTCTTCATTTCATCAACTCCCCTCCTCATAATAGCAGTCTTTTACCTCTTAAATTCCGCCGCCATGTTGCTTCTCTATCTTCTATCGATATTTTCATGCTGACTGCTCCTCTGAACTTGCTAACTGCATGCCTCCCCTCCTCCCGCGGCCCCGCTGCACACGATTTTCTACTCATGCTCATCCCTATACTGTCCAAACCCCTTATGCAAGAGTTAACCAGCATCTCCATTCTTTCATCCCCTTCACTGGTAAACTCTGGAACAGTCTTCCTTCGTCTGTATTTTCTCCTGCCTACGACTTGACTGCTTTCAAGAAGAGTGTATCAAGACACCTCTCCATCGGAAATTGACCTCTCTTTTGGCCACTCTATACATATCACTATATGAGAGCAACAGTTAGCGGGCTTTTTTATTTTTTTTACGTCTTTTTGTTGCCCTTGAGTTGCTCTCTGTGCTGTAAAAAAATGCTCAGTTTACATGGATGTAAGAAAAATTGGAATGAAGAATAACGAGAAAAAGAAGAAAAAAAATGAAGATAAAGAAAAAGGAAAAAAATAACAAGAAAATCGAGTTAAGTAAAGTAAGAAGGAAAAGAAAGATATAAAGATGAAAAGAGGAAAAGTAGGACGAGGATTGAGGAAAAGCAGGGATGAGGAACTGAAATAAGAAAAATAATATAAAGAACTAGATGAAACCAAGAAAAACGACGAAAATAAGGAGAAGGAGGAGGAGGAGGAAGAAGAGGAGGAGGAGAGCAGTGGGGATAGTGATGGCGAGGCAGGTCAGTAATCTCCTTAGTCTCCCTTTGTAACTAGCGGAGCCCACTCACCTCCCAGCGCCGGGCACCTGATGCAAGGCTGATTAAGGGAGCGGCACGGGGCAACACCTTGATTGCTCGCTCTACCCACTACCCTCTCCCTCCTGCTTCCCTCCCTCCCTCCATCTCCTAGCTCTAATGAAGTGAGAGAGAGAGAGAGAGAGAGAGAGAGAGAGAGAGAGAGAGAGAGAGAGAGAGAGAGAGAGAGAGAGAGAGAGGTGAGGTTGGCGGACAATTAGCAGCTTGGGTAAAAGGAAACGGGTTATCCTTTATTTTATTCACCCCTAAAATCCTTTGACAACTTGCTCTTTCCCTTAGTAAATGGCTGCTCCCATCATCTATCTCTATCTGTCCATCTACATATACATCTCTTTTCAGCCAGTCAACCAGCAGTCTGTATATTTCCATACTCCCTATTCTACATGAATGTATATTTTTTGTCACTCAATCTTTTTATTTTATCATGTCTTTTACTGTTCTATTTAGTCATTCATTCATTCTTCCCTCCCTCCCTCCCTTCCTCCATTCATTCATACTTTCATTCATCCATTCATATATTCAGTTATATTATAGTTTTTCTCTTGGTTTCTCTCTCTCTCTCTCTCTCTCTCTCTCTCTCTCTCTCTCTCTCTCTCTCTCTCTCTCTCTCTCTCTCACACACACACACACACACACACACACACACACACACACACACACACACATTTACACGTATCGGATATTTGAGATATGGAGAACGTGAGTAATTATGCTAATGTGTTTTGCTTGTGTAGGAGTGCCATTAAGCAAACGATGAATTAGCAGAGAGAGAGAGAGAGAGAGAGAGAGAGAGAGAAACTTTACCATGTGTTGATAATGTGAGGAATTGGACAGCTTCAACATTCCCTCCCTTCCTTAAGCTTACCTCATTTCTTTATCTCTGAGAAGAAAGAAATATCCTTCCATATAAAACCAAATACGACCTATAGAACCTCGATCTTGTGCTTCATAATTCTCGTTATTGGTCAAATTCTTCTATCAAGGTAATAAAACTTCGTTATTTATATGATCCTTCACCTGATGTTTTTTGGCCTATCCCATTCCTTTTTTCGTTGCTCAGGTGATATGGGGGTGCGGTGTGTAAAATGCAGTGGTAGGATGAGAATGAGCTTGCTCGATATGTTTGGAACGCAGGAAAAAGACAAGAAGATATAAGGTGCAGTAGACGTGGGAAGTGGATGGAATACTTTTTTTTTTAACGTTTGAACGTTTGTCTTACTTCTCCTTGTTTTATTTTTTTCTTGTCCTTGTTCTTCTCATACTTCTTCGTATTCTTGATTTTAATTTTCTTTCCTCTTTTTTCTAACTGCCTCGCTACATCTATGTGCCTCCTCCTCCTCCTCCTCCTCCTCCATCTCTTCATCTTCCCCCTCTTCCTCTTTCTCTTCCCCTCTTCCTCTTTCTCCTAGTCTTCCTTTTCCTCCTCCTCCTCCTTTTCGTCCTGCTTCTTAACAAACAATGGTGTGCGGGGGCCACTTAAGCTGCAAAAGGAGGGAGAGGGGGAGGACTGGAATGGGAGGAGGGGCGTGTGTGCTTAATGTGTTTACCGCTAATGTGCAGGGAAGCGGGGAGGGAGGAAGGTATGGAGGCTGGTAGGTGGAGGGAGGGGAAAATTGCTTGAGTAGGGGAAACAGAGGGGGAGGGGAAGGGAAGGAGGGGAGTGGAGGGCAGAAAATATATGTATGAACTATTAAGGAAATGAGAAAATGGAAAGGTAATGGAACGAGAGAGAGAGAGAGAGAGAGAGAGAGAGAGAGAGAGAGAGAGAGAGAGAGAGAGAGAGAGAGAGAGAGAGAGAGAGAGAGAGAGAGAGAATACAAGCAGGTGATACAGCACGAGTAAAAGTGTGTGTGTGTGTGTGTGTGTGTGTGTGTGTGTGTGTGTGTGTGTGTGTTTTGGAGGGTGGAAAGACCCTCACAAAGACCGACTGCGAAATCATTCAGAAAGACCGCAATCATATTATCGAATGGTCGGAAAAATGGCAAATGTCCTTTAATGTTTACAAATGCAAAGTCATGCACATTGGGTCCAGAAATAGTAACCACACATACATGATGAATGGGAAACCTCTGCAGGCGATGCAGGAGGAAAAGTTTCTTGGAGTCACTATCAGCAGTGACCTGAAACACGCGAATCACTGTAAAAAAGCATATAACAAAGCCAACACTATGCTCGGGTTCATAGCGAGGAACTTCGAGTGTAAAACGCTAGACGTGATGCTATCCTTGTATAATTCCATGGTAAGACCGCAACACGAGTATACAGTACAGTTCTGGTCTCCTAATTACAGAAAGGACATTGATTTACTGGAAATGATTCAACGACGCGCCACGAAGATAACTCCAACCTTAAGGGGCCATCCGTACGAGGAACGACTCAAGCGACTCAATCTCTTTACATTGGAGAAAAGACGCTTACGAGGGATATGATTCAAGTCTTCAAGAACCTGAAAAAGTTCAGTAACGTCGATTACTCCAAATTCTTTGAGCTGCAAACCAACTCAAGAACCAGAAATAACTGATTACCCATTCAGTCGAGTCGATGTAATACAGACATTGGAAAGAGTTTCTTTTCAAAACGAGTCATCCGCCACTGGAACAATCTTCCCTCAGAAGTAGTAAATGCGAATACCATCAACTCCTTCAAATATCGAATCGACCGTCATTTCGCTGCGTCAGGAGTAAATTGAATATCGAGGTGCTTTCATCTGCTCCTGAAGCCCCAAGTGGCTGTCGAGCAGATCAAATCACCAAGGCGGGCAACCTCGCAATGAACCAAAAGGCTTTCTGTTGCCTGCATTTCCATTTTCCCATGTTTCCATGTTTAACATTCTTCCCTTCCCACCTCCCGTGCCTCAGGTGCGTGGGCAGGTAAACGCGAGAGCTAACGAACCACACGAGGGCCAGGTAGCACGGACTGAGGAGAAAGGACAGAAATGGTGGAATGATGGCGGGGTTGAAAAGGGGGGAGGAAGGGGAATGGTGGAAAGGGGATCGTCGTCCTTACTGATGTTGACACTCGGCGTCCTCATCCTCCTTCTAATTCTTCCTGTTCACCTTTTCTTCTTCTTCCTCTTTCCCCCATTCCTCCTCCACATTTCGTTTTCCTTTCTCCTTCTCCTACTTTCTATTTCCTTCCTCGTCCTCCTCCTCCTCCTACTTTCTTTTTCCTTCCGCCTCCTCCTCATTATCCTACTTCCTTTTTCCTTACTTCTGCTCCTACTTTCTTTTTCCTTCCGCCTCCTCCTCATTATCCTACTTCCTTTTTCCTTACTTCTGCTCCTACTTTCTTTTTCCTTCCGCCTCCTCCTCATTATCCTACTTCCTTTTTCCTTACTCCTGCTCCTACTTTCTTTTTCATTTCATTCCTCCTCCTCCTCCTCTCCTCCGACTTTTTTTCATTCCTCCTCCTCCTCCTCTCCTCCTACTTTCTTTTTCTTTCCTCCTTCTCCTCCTCCTACTTTCTTTTCCCTTCCTCCTCTTCCTCCTCCTACTTTCTTTTTCCCTCCTCCTCCTCCTCCTCCTCCTTGTTAGCTTGAGTCTGTTCGTAATGACCATCTACAGGAGATCCCCTTTGTGTGTGTGTGTATGTGTGTGTGTGTGTGTGTGTGTGTGTGTGTGTGTGTGTGTGTGTGTGTGTGTGTGTGTGTGTGTGTGTGTACGCGCTCGCGAGCACGCTCGGGTTTGGTGTTTTTTTTCCATTCATATGGCTGTTTTGTTTGATTTGGCATGACTGTTTTTTAAGAAACTTGTGTCACCTTTCAAATTCCACACACCCAAATCGTTGCCAGTACCTATGCTGAGTTAAGATCCATCCATCTACCCAAGGATAAGTATCGAAAACTTTCTAAATGTGCGTAGCCATTCTCCATTTCCTCCACAGACTTTGCATCTAAATATTGTTTCGATATATAGCATGCTCAATATTTTATTAAAAAAAATATGTATATGAGAAAGTATTGAAAAATGACGTTCCTTCGTTTTGAAAGTACACTATAATTATGTACAGAACAGAGCTGTCGTGTTATGATTGCGTCCTCGTAAAGAGAAAGATTACTTGATGATGTGTATGCTTAAGGAGTATAATAGAGATAGGAGGATGAG
>NC_066542.1:14587162-14619675 GCF_024679095.1 Eriocheir sinensis | reverse complement strand
TAAGTATATGTATTCGCCTCCGTCTTGTCTTAAGTTTCCAGTGTTAATGTAGAAGTTTCATATACTTCTAGATGAAATCGCAGCATTTAAAGAAAAAAAACTTTTTTTCTTCTTAACTTAATTGCTTAGGAAAACAACGGTAGCAAAGCAGTCCAGTGGAAGATTAAGGGTTGACTTTGGCCCGGGAAACACAACCATCCCTACAAACCTAGTATAACAATGCCCACTCGCTATTAATCAGAGGTAATATGACGGTTCCTTTGTGTGTGTGTGTGTGTGTGTGTATGTGTGGCCACCCAGGGCGAGCCACCGCACCCTTCATTGTACTGAATATCCCGGAAGTGCTTCCCAGCTGCATTGTTCCCAGTGGTGGCGCTGCTGGGGGCGGTGAAGGCTGAAGGCTGGCGCTTAATTTCCGTCTGAGTTATTTTTAGATCCTGGTAATCAGAGGAGAGCTCTGTGATGCAGGTACCCGTGAAGGGCCTGGCGTGACGAAGTGCGGTGTTGTCTCAGTGTTGTAATCGTCAATTCCTGGGCCCCTTAACTCTCCAAGCGTTAAAGAAAGAACCAAGAACTTTCAGTATATCTTTCCCCAGTACTAATGAATTTCTTCATGTTTTCCTTTCCTCTCTTAGCTTGCTCACTCTGCTGTTCTTCAGCCGTTGTGAAAGCTGATCATAACGGCTCATTTAATTCCTTCTGCTTTACAAGTAACGTCACCTATTTTCTTCGTCTCTATATCAAAAGTTGACTCATTTTTTCCTTCCCGTCCACTCCTATTACGTTAAATAAACCAAGAAACATCTGCTTCACCATTAAGTATTTATGACAAATATTACTTTCCTCTCAAACCTACATTTAATCCTGACCCCTCTACCACCACCATGAGCACCACAACCACCGCCTTGCTCTGTTTCACCTCTTCCTCACATCATGATCACCACCACCGTGACCCATAAAGCCTCCCCCTTGCCGTTACCATGCCATAGGAAAATTATCTCGGAACACCAATTATCTGACAGGAAGATTTAATTTTCCGCATATTCGTTTTCCTCGTCGGTGGGCGCGGCGGATTGGAGGAGGAGGAGGAGAAGGAGGAGGAGGAAGAGATAGTGGTGTAAGAAAGAGTCACGTTTTCTATTTGCGTGTCCCCAACTCGAGAGGTTCACTTAGATAAATTAAATGTCTTCTCCTCGAGTCAGTGATTTAGGCCCACCTCACCGCAGTGGAAGGGGCGGTTGGGCGGTTCCGAGTAAAGGGTTTCCGGTTGTTTGCGAGTTTCAAGTTTCATTGGCTAAGTGGATTCGGGAATTATTGTGTTTCGCCGCGCGTTAAGGAGTAACTCGAACTGGTAATTGGAATCCAGTTTGTACTTAAGTTTTTGTCACGTTTTGATGTGTGTGTGTGTGTGTGTGTGTGTGTGTGTGTGTGTGTGTTATGTGAGAGAGAGAGAGAGAGAGAGAGAGAGAGAGAGAGAGAGAGAGAGAGAGAGAGAGGGTGGGTGGGTAAGTGAAATACATGTCTTTATGTATACCGTCATGTTAGAATTTTTTTATATATGTATTCCTTGCATTTATAGTTTTCCTTACCTATTTTCCAGCATCCCTAGCTATCCCGCTTCATCTGTATTCAGTTTACTTCATTCAACTCCTCTCTCATTCGCGTTAAAATTTTATCATACTCTTCCATCTTCCTTATCCTGTCCGCTCCTTTATGTCATGGATTTGCCCTCCACGACACGTTTTATCTGCTGGGTCAGGATGATAACACGTTTTCTTTCTGCAATTCAGCGTGACTCATCCCTCGATGCCGCCCTGAACTCTTGTGATAGCCTCGTAAGTTTCGGTGTGGCGTTAAGTATCGTCCCCCTGATTTGGTTTGTTCCATCCTGATCTGCGCATGCCCGGGTTTTGCTATGCCCAGGTTGTGCTATTTTGTCCATTTCATTCCCTGCACTATATTTCAATAGCTTATGCTAAGCTTACCTTTGATCTTATGCTACTTTTCATGAAAAAATTGCCAAATTCAAGGCTGCCATGGATCCCGTAGCTCAGCTATTATTGAATGGAGAGTATCTCATAAACCTGACCTTCAATCCGAAGAAAACTCTGAGGAGACAGAAGGACAATCATACGATCAAAGGTAAGCCTAGTATAAGCTATTAGGTGACAGTGCAGTGAATGAAATGGGCAAAATAGCAAATCCCGCGCATGCGCAGATCAGGATTGGATAAATTAAATCAGGGCAACAAGACTTAATGCCACACCGGACCATCGCTTACAAGCAGCTTACTTTTATGTTTGAAGGATGTCCAGAGGTGTGCCTTGCTGTCCTGCTCACAGTCGCCTTCTACCTAATGTCATTATCTCACAGCAGCAAAGGAAGGGTAGTTTAGCATGTTCAGAGTCTTGTTGTACCTCTCCACGAATCCGTTGGCTTACGGGTGGTATGGTGTGGTGCGTTTTGTATCCTCCTTGTTCCTGTATTTAATCTTATTTTATTTGCTGGACACTATTATTAAAATCACTTTTATCACTTATTAATCATTCCATAAATGATCTTACCGTCTCGTATCCTTGGTAGCATGATCCGACTCGAGTTGTTATATGAGACGAGTTCGGGGATAAACAATGGAACATATATAACTTACATTATTTATTAAAATTATGTAAAATAATTTCTTCACTCGACATGTTACGCTCAATTGCAATCATAACATTACGGCACATTCATCAATCAATACGGCGTTCACAAACGACACGTCGCGAACATTAAACTCTAACTAAAAAATGCACGTAGAATTTTTACCAATCTACCAAAACTCGCTCAAGCACCAGAACCACACGCCTTGGTTTCTGTCTCTTCTCGACATCACAACAAATGTATCACTCCTCTCCTAATTACACAATCCTACACTATAATCTCCATGACAATAACTACATTTCGAAATTGCACTTTAGATTCTCGAATTTCTACTCACAAATAATATCACAACAGCCATCTGGCTGAGTGAGTGTCTGCTTGAAGCAGGAGCGAGGTTCCTTCTGACTACTTCACAAAAATCCAGCTCATACCTGTTTCGTTTGGGCTGGTCTAATAATACATGTCACTCCAATTTCTCTACATAACCAGTCGCTAGTATTTCTGGTACATTACCATTGGCTCAGTTTGGTTTGTTAGTGACCACCCACAGGACTAACTTTCGTTCTATTCGTTATTCTCCCTGAAGACACACATACTCTCACTTATAATCTCTGAGGGCGTATTTTCTGTCCTGTTATTATCTTTTCTGCCTGACTGCCACACTTATTCCCACGTTTCAAAGCCTTTGAATGGCTTTTTTTTTTTCTCATACTCTCGTAGCCACTCCTACTTTGGGCATCTGTTTTCGGCATCCTCCTTGCCCTTTTGTTATAAACACATCGGTATCTGTTTTTTTCTTTTTGACTTTTCCCCTCTAATTTTTTGACCCAAGATTGCTTTCCCACTTGAGTTTCGTCTTACTATTTATGTAGTAGTACTACGCTGTCTTTGCTGCTATGAAATAATAACAATAGCTGGAAGGTGACTGTGGACATGCAGGACAACAAGGCACACCTCTGGACTTCCTGCAAACATAATAGTGAGCGATGACCTGGAACTCACGAGACTGTCACGTGAGCTCAGGACGGAGTCGAGGGACGAGTCATGCTGAACTGCAGAAAGGAAACGTGTTATCATCCTGACCCAGCAAATAAAACGTGTCGTGGTGAGCAAACCCATGACACTCTACACGTCATTCTAGTGTCCGTATCACTCCCGTTGCAGTCGTCTTGATCTCCTGTGCTTCATCTTCCAGTGTCTTTACGGCCACTAAACCTTCGTCCCTCATTACCGGTCTTATAAATCCGGAGATGATTAATTTTCATAGAACGTCTAGCAGCCCGACCTCGAGGTGCAACTTGCTGCCTCGAGTTACATTTAGCTAGATTTTCATGAACTTCTTTATATTTTATTCAATTCATTGGTTGCTCCTTGCTTATATTCTTGGCTAACTTAACTTTATAAACTACGCCATTTCTTCCGTGGCCTTAATTGTTGCCTCTGAACGCTTCCCTGAGTGATGAATATTAGGACGTAATAAATCATAGCAAGTTTGGTTTCACCACTCATTCCTTCCCCGTGCACGGCCGGTCATCACCACACCGAGAAGCAGCACTGGCAGAAACACAATTCGCTGGGCAGCTCTTCTACTTCGTAAAGATGAAGAAAGGGATCACCTCGACCAGATCAATTCAGAGGGTACAGGCGAGGGCTAGAACGCGAGTCAGGCACGACGCATGGAGGAGTGACCCTGCATTATTTAGGGGAAGGCGCTGAGGTATAGTTATTCTATATACAATTGTGGAAATCTCTGTTTATACTGGGGAGTTGTGGCTGTTAAGTAGGCTGGCCTGTCTCATGTGTGGATCTTGGTAGGTAAAATTAAAGGCAACCCTTTCCGGTGTTCCCGGATGAATCTTGCGTGTATTTAGTTCACCGGACTAACTATCTCATTACATAGGAAAGATTAAATTCTTCATATATCGTTCAGGTACTGAATTAAGGATACGACTCACAATCTCCAGATAAAAAGAAATATTATGGTTACCACACGAAACTACCACACATTTACGTAATAGGCTACTAATTTTAGAGATTAATTATGCGAGGTAAATGGGTTAGTGTTTTATTAAATCATATTCTGTATCATGCACAAAGGAATGATGCATCATAATGTAAGGCCCTTCTCAGTATGGTGGCCGTGCATAAAGCTATATAATTTACGCTTCGTCAAAGGAGGATGGGCTGCCAGTAAGTGGTGCTGCCTCACTTGCCGGCCTCCATGTATTCAGTTTTTACCGGAGCAAAAGAGAGTGCACTAGCATCAGATAGAGATCGTGAAGATTGGGAAAGGTTGTCATGCAGTGGACTAGTAATTGCTGCTGCTGCTGATATTATGACGTCAATGCAGTCACATACCATTGAACCGTTGCCCTTAAATCACCACCTCGCCGCACACAAGGCTTCGGTCATTCCTGTATCAATGCCGACTCAGGGAACGCCAAGGTGAAAAGGGGAGCGAACCCACTCCACTTAGCATCTGTCAATTCCTATGAGCGTCTCCTATTCATGTCGGGGGGGCTTCGTGGTGCAGTGGTTAGCACACTCGGCTCACAACCGAGAGAGCCCGGGTTCGATTCCCGGGCGGAGTGGAAAAATGTGGGCGGCTTTTCCGATACCCTACGCCCCTGTCCACCCAGCAGTGAATGGGTACCAGGTATTAATCGGGAGTTGTGTCCCGTCTCCTGGGATCTGTTCCCTTCTCCTATAATTCCTTCCCCCTCCTGTCTCTCTCCGGCATATGACCTCAATGTTGCGCCGACTAAACGAAACTTTCCAACTTTTTTCCTATTCATGTCTGCCGTTTACACCCCACCACCACTTTTTTCTCCCTCAAGGTTACACTGGATATTAGATATTCAGGTTAACCGACAATACGTGCTCAACTCCTCTCCCGTATTATATGAAAGCAGCGGATATGGTTAAAAAAAGTTATGAAATGTCGTACTAGTAAGTTATTTTTCACCCAAATAGAAATGAATACATATAAATGGCATTTTATGTACAAAAAATATAAAAAAGCTATTATTATCTACATTGTTATCGTTTGTCATTATCAGCAACATATTTATTTATGATAAGGAGAAAAGGAGGAGGAGCAAATTTAAAAACACAAAAAGTAGCTAGAAAAAAAAAATCAGTAGCAGAGAAGAAAAGAAAATCTGAGACGGAACGAGGTAGGCCGGGGATCGGGGAGGAGGGGGGGTGAAGAGTTTCGAAGCTTATCACAAGAATTATTGACTCCCACGGATATCATTCTTGATCCTCTGATTTTTGGCTTTCTCTGGGTCTTGTCGAAGTCTCGGCCGCCGGAGGGAAGAGCGGCTCCGCTTCCCAATAAGACTTTAATGAACTTACTCTCTCTAATACCGTGGACACCGAGCGACTTGACTTGGCGAAATATTCTGGATAGTTTCACTCATTTATCCCTCTTAGGTTCGTTTTGATTTGGGGATTTGTTGAATTACAATCAATCTACTAGATATTTGACGTGATATCTAAGAGACATGCAAATTGGTGAAATAGGCAAGTGATCATTAGAAATGTTACTCTGCACGTGTTGGACGCTTCCTCCTTACGGGCAACGAACACTTTCAATATGTCAAATACTTGCTTATTATTCTGTTGTACATCATAATCATCAAGGTGTCTAGGAGGTCAAAGTAATAGCAAACGATCCCTCCTTATCCTGTTGATAGTAAATAGTTAGTTTTCAGGAGCCGCAGGAGGATGCAAGAGTATCAGTACCACATTATGTATAGAGATCGGGGCGTGCTGGAGCTTTATCGAGAAACTAGTAATCAACACGGCCACTAGTTTCCACGGAACCCTGAACCCGCCGGCTTCTGGAGGCCGTAATAATGGCACCTGCCCTTACTGACTGTTCCCAAGGTAATTACATCGCCTATGAGTTAATGAACCCTTTGATCACGCAACTTGTATTAATTTTCTAGGAAGGGCCTGGGAGCTGGAGGTCTGGGAGGAACGATACACACGAAGCTCTTCCACGTCAGCATGGAGGAACAGCTTGCAGAGGCAGGAATAACAGTTAGCAAGAATAGTAGTGATAGTAGTGGCAGTAAAAGATGTAAATGTAGTGGTAATAGTAATAGTAGGAGGAGGTGGAGGAGGAATTTATCTACGCCTGATTTGTTAAACGTCGTAAGAGTCACTAGTAACTGTAATGTGGCTGATTTGGCCTCTTCGATCCATTTGTCAAGGCGTTGTTAATTGTCTTTGTTGATTTTTTTATATAACTTTTTACACCCGAGTTTGTAACGTGTCGACTTTGTGAAAATCCAACACTAGTTCCACAGTCCTTCCCAAAAGTGGAATAAACAACCCAAACTAGCCACATAACTTTATAACTACTAATATGACGTTTAAACAATCAGGTGCTAGAACCAGAAACCAGGGCATCAACACGCGTGGTCCAATCAGCTTCCCTCCCAAGACAGTCACAAGTCCTTCAGCCCTCGAGTAAGGATCTTCCCCTGTTCTTTGTCTGTGTCTGCTGTGTTTGCGAGATTACCAGAAAGAGAGAGAGAGAGAGAGAGAGAGAGAGAGAGAGAGAGAGAGAGAGAGAGAGAGAGAGAGAGAGAGAGAGAGAGAGACCGACCGACCGACCATTAACTAACTTCAGCACACACTCATTTGCCTAAGTGTATGCATTCCGTTAGGTCGGTTCACTGAAAGCGTGCGTGTCGCCTCGCTCACTTGTCTTGTAGTGATCATCTCTTAATTAAATCGCTTGCAGTGCGTTGATAATCAATGCAGATGTAATATTTTATCCTTCCCTTTATTAGACAAGGAAAGGAAGTCGATGAGGCGGGCATACTCATAGTTTCAATAATCAGGCACCATGGGAATTAAATTAAAAAGAAAATAGGTATGTTTCCCGACCGGCAAACACAAAAAAATCGTAAAAGTGGTGGTAGTAGTAGTAGTAGTAGTAGTAGTAGTGGTAGTAGTAGGAGTAGCAAAGCAAAGAAAATTAGGAAGGCCAACTGGACAGATGACCAGACACTTCACCTACTGGCCCTCATAAAAGAGAGGATATATATAATCAAGGGCTCTCTGTCACCTGCCCTGACTGCAAGGATGAAGCAGCAGGCATGGGATGAGACAGCAACTCTCATTAACGCATCTCATCCCATGGTAGCCCGCACAAGGGCCGAATGTGAAAAACGGTGGTACACCGTTCAGTCAAAAGCCAAAGAGCGCATTAGCAGCTATAAAAAGGGAGTGGTAGGAACTGTTGAGTGAACTTTTCACTAAATATGTAGTCTGAAATGTCTGAAATCTTTCTGGTTAGGTCATATTGGACAGGCTTACAAGTGTCTAAGCACCCAGCTGGAGTTTGTGTAACAATACGTGCTGGATTTCGAGGGAGAGGCACATGCGGAGTTGAATGAGTTGTTTGTTGAGCGGCAGGCCTGGGAGGTCGACCATCGTAGAATAATTCTCCCACTTGCGCCTCCATTCCCTGAAGTATTGAAAGGACACGTCAGGGGTGAGGGTTGACGGGGAGGTTGATGATCCCCTTGGGTGGGGTGGGCGTTGGTGCTGGTTGGATGAGGTGTGTTGACCGGACGAGGATGGCGGAGGTGGTGGGTCAAGCGTGCGTTGCGTGACCAGCTGTGTGATGAGGGCTTGGAAACGAGCTGCCTCATCTGCCGCCCGTCGCTTTTCCCTCTCTACGCGCCTCTAGTCGTCAGCACGACGGCGCCCCTCCTCTTGGCGACGAGGCTCTTCCTTTTGCCGACGACGCTGCTCTTCCTCACAACGACGTCTTTCCTCATCTTCGCGGCGGCGTTCCTCCATCCACTGCAGCAGAGCTGTAACGTCCAACGCAGGCAGTGGTGGAGCAGGCTGGAGGATCACGAGGCTCGCGCCTTGGAGGGGTCAGTCGAGAAGCGGGCTGTCAATCAAGTCTGGTTGCCGGCCTCTTTCTCCTCATCCTGTATCGTCTTCTTAAGCTTCATCATGTTAAGTGTGGTGTTAGAACAATCCGTGAGCTATCAAGTGCGTGCGTGCAAGCATGTCAGTTTGTGCGATTGACGGCGTGCATTCTTGAGGGCGTGGTGGTGGTTGTGGCGGTGGGGTGGAGGTCACTGTTCAGCTGATGTGAGGCGAGGCGGGAAACGGTGGCGGGGGCAGCAGCCCGCGCCTCCGCGCGCCCCTGGGCCCGGATTCACAAAGCGTTTAGTGCGTAGTTTTGGGCCTCAACAACAAAAGAGGGATTCACAAAGCTCCGCGGTAATAACTACCAACTATTTGATGACGTCATGAGTTGTCTAGCTCAGTGGCTGGTTAGCCTGGCGCGAGAGTTGGTGTATACCGCTCCGCACTGGACTTCTGGACAGCCGGGAAGATCCCATGATGCCCACAGCTTCTCTGCCACCACCGAGAGCACTGCACGACACGTTACTCTCGCAGCACCAGACACTGACACTGCACGTGCAACGCACACTGGGGGGTGGCAATCACTCGCGTGTAACGCACTGTTCGGCCGGAACTCACTCGCCATGTGGGTGGTGTGCTGTGATGTGTGGGGTTCCAAAGTCTCACTACATGTCTTAAGGATCACAGGGAAACACCAGGTAGTTTCTAGGTTCTTGTTGAGGCCGAAAGAGTACAGCTACAGGGGAATGAGAGCGGGTAGCGTATTCCCCTTGTGAATGCTACCGGCTAGCTTGGGCGGGTGATGCCCGCGGGCTACATTGAATTGCCAGTTTACAATATTGTTCCCATATGGCATAACCCACGCTTTTGGCCTCTTATTCCGTTTACTTTTATTGGAGCAGCGCCTAGCGGGCTTTTTTATTGTTTTTCTTTTCTTTTTATTGCTCTAGCTTTCCCTTGCTATAAAAAAACGCTTTCTCATCAGTGCTGTTTCGTGGTATAGAAACGATTTATTTTACTTTTGCATTGGCAGTGGTTCCTTCCCTCTTCCTTCGCATTTTATTCTTTATCATTATAAAAGTTGAAAATTTCCACACCGTAGTTTACCGTTGTATTTCCCATCCAGCAAGCGCGCTCTGCTGTCTTTTTCGCTTCTCTCACTCCGGCACCAAGAAAAATGTATTGTTCCTTGTGATGGCGAAACAAGGGAAGGCGAGGCACGCTATCTCGAGACATTTTTTATCCCTTCCTAGCGCTTCCAACAACACTGCAGGGGAGCCTTGTCTCAGGATTTTATGACCACTATTACTCTTCCGCCCTGCAACCCTTCCGCCTCCGCCTAAGCCCTCTAAGGACGGCTGGATCAGAGCACCTCGTACTACGTAATGACCCGGAGATACTTCCTCCTGCGCGGGGCGGACGATGGAAACAAAGAGAAAGATAAAAAAAGAGGAAGATAGAGATGGGGTGGAAACGGAAGAAAGCATAAACTGCTGTTGCAATACACAAACTTCATTTCTCATTAGATTAGTAATGTGCAAGAACGAACTAAGTCTGCAGCAATACGTACAAATTAAACAGACGAAAAGATCTTAACGTCGACTCAACTGAATTAAAAACAAGGCAAATGAACGCCAAGATTAACAAGCAAGCAATCACGCAGCCGTAATGCAAAGAGCAAACTCTAAGGGGTGTACTCTAACAAGGAGGAACAAGAGACGCCACCAGCAAGACAAACTTCGAGAAACAAGATGCCGTTTATGAAATTGATTGTAATTTTCCGCCTTCACGATATTCTGCAGGAAAAAAAGAAGAAACTGTTTCCTTCTACTTTGAGCGGAACTTTAATCTTTTTTTTTTCTTCTTCATCTTCTGTTTTTGCTGCCGCTGATTATTATTCATATTGTTGTTATATTATTATTATTATTATTATTATTATTATTATTATTATTATTATTATTATTATTATTATTATTGTTAGTTTTATTAGTTACATCGCCTCTTGAGTTGACGAATCCTCTAATCAAGCAACCTGTATTAATCTTCTGGGAAGGGCCTGGGAGGTGGAAGCATGGATAAGTTTTTGTTTTTGCTGATGTTCATGTTGGCACTTTTCCTGTTGTTAAAAATTAATATTAGTATTTGTAGCAGTGTTGGTAGTAGTAGTAGTAGTAGTGGTAGTGAAAAGTAAGTTCGCCACTTGTGCTGTCATTTTATTACTTCTAATAACATGCAAACCACAGCACGCACTTGTGAGCTGATCACTCCAAGCTTTACATGTCTCGGCACTAATCGTGTGAGCACTTCCTTCAAAATGTATGCTGGTATACCTGAATGTCGGGGTGTATTATGGTTATTATTCGTTTATTCTTTATACATTAAACAAGTTAAATATTATGCCTAATGTGAAAGTGTCTCCCACCGCTGCTAATGTCGGAATAGGATTATAATTTAATAAAAACGTAATGCTGCAGCGCACCTACAGCCTCCGCGGGTGGAGAGTGTGGAGCAATATGCTTACACAAATTTCCCGAGGGATTCCGAGGAAAGTGTTCCCGCCACATGAAGTCTTAAAGATACGAGTCTTGCGTCGCTGCTTCAGTTTAGCTTTGACATTTTGGTTTATGTAAAATGTTTTTTTTTTTTTTTTGTGTGTGTGTGTGTGTATCCCGACATACATTTACTACAAAACTATCCGTGATATTGAAGTTCCTATGAAACTTTTTATGTATATAAACGCTTTAGGCATTGGAAGAATCACCGTGGATGGGAATGGTGGCACAACCACTCCCAAGTTGTATAATCCCAAAACAAGCACGTTTGTTTTGTTATTCGCACTCTAATACACGCAAACCACAATAACTTTATATTTGGTTTAGCATAAGCATTTTTCTATTCATAAATTGTTTTAGGCAACATTAAATGTTGTATATATCTGTGTTGTCACGGCTCAACGACAAACCTAGAATCGAATTATCACAAATTCCTTCGAGCTGGTCAAACTGCATTGCCAGGAGAGGCTACATGCCAAATTGCAGCCTTCTAGAGGCAATAGCAATGCCACACTAGACAAAAACAGCAAAGTGTCTGGAGTTCGTCAAAATCGCTCTCAAAAGGATTTACGTTTCGAGCTATAGCGACGAAACTACTAGGAGTAGGGAAATGTTATGCATCATATTGGAAAGCACATTAGTAGGGCTAAATTATTTGTTAAATAAGTTTTTTAAATTAAAAAAAGTGAGTGGGTTTCGAGATTGGGAACTCAAAAATAGTTTATTTTTAGTCGTTTTTTGCGAATTTATTCGATTTTTTAACCCTTTCGAGTCGGTGTTTGATCCTGGTCGCTTATTAACAATATATATAGCTTTTATCATTTTGATATCATAAACATATATATATATATATATATATATATATATATATATATATATATATATATATATATATATATATATATATATATATATATATATATATATATATATATATATATATATATATATATATATATATATATATATATATATATATATATATATATATATATATATATATATATATATATATATATATATATATATATATATATATATATATATATATATATATATATATATATATATATATATATATATATATATATATATATATATATATATATATATATATATATATATATATATATATATATATATATATATATATATATATATATATATATATATATATATATATATATAATGTGTGTATATATATATATATATATATATATATATATATATATATATATATATATATATACATTTTTGCTCGTCTTCTCTCAACTTATATGGTGTATTTCAATTTATATAGCTTGAACCCACTTGCGTAACCCCTATTATTTTCTTTTTTAGTTAGTACATTTATGATATGCAGGTGTTGCATCTCCTTAATTAATGTATCATCCCAAGGGCAGCTGTGTTGGATAACCTTGAATCCTTATTCAAGTTCACAGTTTTTATTCATAATCATAAATCGTCTTCATCATCTTTGCCACCATCACTATCGTCATCAGTAAAGGTGGAAGAGTTAGTAGTAGTAGTAGTAGTAGTAGTAGTGTAGTCTGTTTCATTCCGTCTGTCCACTCGCGAACGTAGATGTGGCACCCGCGCTTTGTTACTTCGTTATTGCGTAAAGATCAACTTTTTTTTATTTTCAGTGATATATTTGAATGTTTGTGTATACAAAGAACCCTCAAGCCATCTTACATAAACTGCAAACATGCCGATTTGGATCGATAATTATGTACAATACAAGCACACGAAAGACAAGCTTGTATCAAACAGTATAGTCAGATTATACTCGAACGATTTACACTTTTAAAGACTTTTAAATATCTTAATTCATCTCCTTTCAGATACATGAAATTAAATCTGGCTCTGCAAGTGCCTATTCATTCAAGTTATATCGAATATTAATCGTTATTTACATCCAGTAAATTATTAAAATACCCTTCATTTGCATTTGCAGAGCCAGATATCTTTTAATGTACAGTACCTGCAATGAGATTAATTATAGGTAAGTGAAAAACCATACATAAATCGTTCGAGTATGATCTGACTGTACTGTTTGATACAAGCTTGTCTTTCGTGTGCTTGTGTGTTATATTATCGATGAAAATCGGCATGTTTGAGAGTTATAAGAACTGAGGTTACTTTCTATACATAAACATTCAAATATATTATTGAAAAATTAGCTTGAATATTCGTCACAACCGTTAATTTTCACGTATTCATGAGCTAGAAATGCGCAGGTGCCACATCTATGAAATTCCCGCTTTGTTGGTGGACAGATGAAATGAAACAGACTAATAGTAGTAATAGCGATTGTGGTGGTAATGGTAGATCCTAGGAAATTAATTGTAATAGTGATTGCGGAATTAGCATGGTGATGATTGTGGTAGTAGTAGGTAGTAGTAGTAGTAGCAGTAGTAGTGGTAGAAGTTGTTGTTGTAATAGTGGAAGTTCCTGGCAAATTATGGTCACACTTACGAAGGATAAAATGTACTCTGAAAGTTTTCGTATATATTCCCAGAAAACGTGAAAACTCTTACCTTGTTTCCAGGGAGGCGTGCCGAAAGTTTTACTTTTATCTTACTCTCGTCCTCTCTCACACCTCCCCTGGTACAGAATCCTGCCAAATAGCCCTCTTCTACCGCCTCCCCTTTAGCGTCTGACAGTCTGCCCAAATTGCCTGTCGCTGTAGGTCCCTCACAGCTACTATCCTGCGTTTCTCAGTCTGTTGTGAGCATATTTGTACTGTAGAATCATATCGTTTCTTTCTTTTTTATTTGAATTCTCGTTGAAGTGTTCGGTAATGTCTTTTTTTTCACTTCCTATTAACTATTTAAGCTTCTAATTTTTTTTTGTGGTCTCATCGAAATCATTAATGATTTCATTAATATGGTTCTCGATTTTATTATACCAGCACGCACGCACCCAACCAAAAAAGTTCACATAATATGAATTGGAACACATCGGGTTTCATTTCATCATTATTCGGTATTGCTTCTCATATAATCAGTTAAGTCACATAATTTCACGCCAGTCCCATTTTTGGCTTCGGTGCGGGTGCGTGCCTTCCCTCATGCAATTACCCATTAATTAACTCCCATTTCCCGTCATTCTGCAGGCCGCTGCTTGACCCGCCTCCGCCACCATCTCAGGAACCCGACACCTGACCTTTCCCTCTTGTAAAACATCCAGGTAGGCTGCATTTTACCTTTACCCTTTTCACGCATTGAAGTGCTCCTCTACCTCACCCTTGGGCACAGTCTTCATGTTTGATAGAAGTAGTAGTAACAGCAGTAGTCGTAGTAGCAGTAGTAGTAGTGACAAAATGGCACTTCCTGTTATATTATGCCAGTTATATTCACACTTACGAAGAAGAAAAAGCACTCTTAAGTTTTCGTATATATCTTTAATCTCGCGACCTCTCATGATTAAATCGCTTCCCTCGTGGGGGCGTTGATCTAGTGGATTAGAGGGAAGCCATTGAATTAAAAAGCCAAGGCGAGGAGATTCGAACCCTTGTGCGCTGCGTTATGTCAGGAAGGCGATCCGATCTTAAACTCCGAGCAACGACAACTAAAAGAAAAACAGTCGCTATGGAGGCGCATAGGGGAAAAAGAGAAGCCAGGGGGAGGAAAATCGAACCCCTGTACCACCTCAGGATGTCAGGAAAGAGATCCAATCCTAAATCCGAGCAACAAATCTCAAAAAATCAGCCGCTTTGGAGATACTTGGGGAAATAAGTATCCCTGCCCCCTCCCAGCAGACACACACACAAAAAAATGTATATGTATCTCACTTTTTAATATGTAGAATAAGTACTCTCACTCCACAGCCAAATAAACAAATAATTCCACTTTTACAGTAACGATGACCTGACATTACGTACTTCACAGGAGGGGAAAAAAACATATCAATGCATCCGTTTTTAGTATAGTACTCGGAGTAGAGCTGCATTAGTCGTCTATGTCCAGAATCACACGCCATAAAACACTATGTAACAACAACACGCTTTTGTTAATAGACGATATTTGTTTTGTTTGTTTTCCGGCTTTCGTTGTTGTTTGGTTCGTGCGCAGTGTGGCAATGCGGACTGAGGAAAATACTAAAAAAAAGTAGTATGTGGTGTATATCCCTGCTCAAATAACAGCAACTAGCAAGGGTAGTGTGGAAAGCTGAAGGTATTCCAAATATTGCCGGGGAAAACGGAATGGAATAGTTTGATATTAATGGACAAATTTGGCAAGACTCGTTGAGCTTATTCAATATTCCTCTCTCTCTCTCTCTCTCTCTCTCTCTCTCTCTCTCTCTCTCTCTCTCTCTCTCTCTCTCTCTCTCTCTCTCTCTCTCTCTCTCTCTCTCTCTCTCTCTCTCTCTCTCTCTCTCTCTCTCTCTCTCTCTCTCTCTCTCTCCTCTCTCTCTCTCTCTCTCTCTCTCTCTCTCTCTCTCTCTCTCTCTCTCTCTCTCTCTCTCTCTCTCTCTCTCTCTCTCTCTCTCTCTCTTTTTCTCTTCCCCCCCCTCCCCCCTCGTGTTAGGGTCCAGGCTAACGATGCAGGGCAAGGATTAAGTATCTCTGTCAGTCACCGGAAAATAAAATAGGAAAAAATGACGGAAGAAAGGAAACCACTGCGCCAAAATCCCATTCATGCTTCATCACGATATGGAAAAAGAAAAGTAACGTCGCTTCAGTAACCTTGTCTGGCCTGAAGCCAAGGACAAATAATAAAGTGAGATACATTTTTTTATGTCTAGTCAACAAAACTACAACGGCTTTGCAAACGTATTACTACCATTACGAGTTATGGATCGCAGAATATGTATACCAGTTGTTTAAATACTTGCGATCAGTTCCACGATGAAGCAAACGAAGAGAAAAAATCTTACTGACTTTACATTTCAATTACGAAACGAGAGACTCAAAAGAAAATTCAGGGCATTATTTTTTTCTGTATATCCAATCGGCTGTTACGCGAACAAATGGAACAAATCATTATCAGTCTCGCGGCCTCCCTAATGAACGCAATTTTTCGCGGTTGAATAATAACCAAAAAATTTAAATTAATTAATGGGAATTTTCGGTAATGGCTCGGCATTAATAACTCTCGCTGACATTCATACATGTGCTGGAAAGAGGAGTATACACGTAATGCGACACACACACACACACACACACACACACACACACACACACACACACACACACACACACTTTCGTATTTCGTGAGCAAAGGTCATTATTCTCGTTTTGAAGTTGGGCATTAAATTAAAGAACTCGCCGTAAACATGTATTCAACTGACACCATTTCCTTCAACGGTTGCTGATCTCATAAAAAAAAAGATGATCACGTATGGCGTCGCTTATCGGAAGAATCGTATGCTTAGTGTCTCCAGAGTGATCCAACGTTACTAGATTGTCGAACTCAAAACATTACATTATCGGTTGCCTCCCCAAAACTGTCGTAGCCACACAAATGACAATATTCAGCTAAAGTCATTGTTAAAACTGTTAGTTATTGATGTTCTTTTGCATTCATAAAGTGTCAAAAACCGGTAAATATAATATGCGAGGTACTATGATCTGGTAACGCGGGTGCAGAAACTCACTGTCTTCCGTCATCAGCTACATCCTGCCCGTACATAATTTGCTGATGGGTAATTATCTGAATGTAACACGTAATTAGATAAATGACAGGACCTCAGTCACAACATTTAGCGATATAAATTAGCTCGCTCTTTACATAAAACCTTTGGGCCGGCCGATTATTCCTTATGCCCTTCGCAATATACTAATTTCGTTTATGACATGAAGAACAGAATTTTACACCTGATAAACAAAATATATCTAACTTAAAATTCCAATTAATCTTAAGTGCAAGCTAAACAATAGATATTTTTCTGTAGAACCTTAAGATCAAAGGGTCTCAAACCAAATCAAACCTTGCTCAAAGGGCCAACGGGACGGATATTAGCACCGCTGCCACGCGTAGCTGTAGCTTATGCTTCTAACTTTACCTTTTTGGGGGCATTCCATCAGGCGGTGCCATGATGGAATGCCCCAATCAGTCAATTAATTTACCTTTTCCTTTGCATCGGTTGTAGGACACCAACAATGCCTAGCGATAGTCCTCTCGGATCCTCGAAGACTGTTCCTGGGGTGGAGTGGGAGCACCTCGAGGGTCGGGTCCTGGCTCTGGATGGCCGCCCCACCCTCCTGTACGAGGCCTCATTAGTGATGTCCGGCGGTACGAGGGAACCTGTGGAAGTCTGCTTTGCGCTGAGCCCGCGTCGAGTTGCGTTGGTGTTGTTGGAGCTGGACGGCGTTGCGGGAGTGCCCAAAATGTACGGCGTGACTGCGCGAGGCACGGCAGCCCTCGTTCTGTCCCGCTGCTACGGGTTTCCATTGCACGCTTTGGTAGCGGAAGGCAATGTTCGGGCGTCCCTCCTCGCCCTTATATGTGTATGTAAAATCATGTATCGAATCCATAGCCGGGGCATCAGCTACGGGAACCTGAGGGCTCATAATATCTTCGTTGATGTTATGGAAAGCAGCGACATTAAAGTGTCATTGGTGGACTTCCACTTGGCTAAGAAAGGTGCTGAGGAGGTGGATATCAAGGAGGACGAAAGTATGATGCTCATCCTTGCAAAGAACGTTGTCTTTTGCTTAAATGAGGCTTGTGATAACAGCTTTCATGAAGAGGTAAATCAGATCGACGTTGCTGAAGGACTCACTTTAGTGGAAATTGCGATGTTGTTGTGTGGCTTCTTAAACCACCACCCAACTGTGATCCTCCCCCCACACAAACCAGTTTTGCCCTCTTCATCGCCATAACTCATCTGAATCGGCCATCCTCCAGCCGCTCAGCCTCTTCTTGGTTCCAGCTCATCGTGGAACTACTAAACCCTGGTCATTATTACCTGTTACAGCAGACTTTACACCCAGGACTATTTTCATTTGTGGTTCGTGAATATCCTAAATCAAACTTATTATCGAGACTTTGAGTGCTTTTTTGAACTTCTGCGACTTTGAGGAAAATCTTTAGGCTAAGTGTCACTAAGTTCACTGTTATTGATTTTTAAAAGATCTCTAAGCATAAGCTCGCATTGTTGGAAAAGATAACGCAATAGGAAATGTAACTGTGATGGAAAATGGGAGGTAAATCACCGCCGAACTTCTGGGTGATTGTACAGGACCCCGCACACCAACAGACCGATCTCCACCAGCGTTAGGTGCTGATCAGCGTGGCGCAGAAGCTGCCCACGCCTCTGGTAAAAGTCCCCCTCGCTGTCTTTGTTCAGGCTCAAGACAATGACTGTCGCCAAGCTTTGTACCTGTTTCTCGTCCGCCTTGATATTCTCCTGAGTAGCGTGTTGATGCGCCGAGTGAAAGCCCACCAGGAAGACCTTGACATCATCGTTATTTTGAACGTCCACCAAGATGTTGTGGAGCGTCAGATCCCCGTGAGTGACGCCCATGGAATGCATCCGACTAAGTGTGGTACAGATGTTCAGAAGCGCAGACAGGCAAGTGCAAACATTGCCTTCGGCCAGCCAGGCCCTTAATGTAGACCCTTGGCAGGAACTGATAACGAGGGCTTCTGGCGCTGGCTCCGTCACGCCGTACGCCCTGGGCACTCCGATCAGCCCGTCCAGCTGCTGCATCGCCAACACCTCCTGGTGCGGGTTCGGCGTTGTGTAGACATCCACGGGCTCTTCTTGGCCGTCCGGCATCGACATGGAAGCCCTGTACAGGCAGTCTGGGTGACCGTCAGTCGCTGGCTTCCTGGCTGACAATTTGTCCCAGGCTACTCGGGGCGCCTCTCGTGTGGAACCCTCGACGCCTTCTGAACGTTCGCCGGACTTTTTCATTTATGGTACTTTTATTAAGATATATTTGCCTCCGCCGACAACAAGCAGGTTATGATTTAGATGCTGAATGTTTGTTTTTGTCAGCGATATAAAGAAAAAAAAAACCTATTCATTATTCCTTCATGAAACTTGGTTAAAATGTGTGGCATCGGACAAGGAAGAGCCCATTGAGTTTAGGAAAAATTTTCATAAAAACTGGGTTGATGTCGGTGAATTACCTATAAAATGAAACTGACTGAATCAATGACAAGGCAGACATTTGGAAAAACCTGCCTGTTATCGTCACTATTGCCATAAACTCCACCATAAATATACAAATAAAACGCAGGGTCCCGTAAACAAGATCCCCCAACCCCAGCCCGAAAAGAAACCAAAATAGTGGGCCGTAATGAATGAGGCAACGCGTCCTTTCACACGGCGCAGCCCATTCCAAGTTTAATTAATGGTTGTGCTGTGACGGAGAGAGAGAGAGAGAGAGAGAGAGAGAGAGAGAGAGAGAGAGAGAGAGAGAGAGAGAGAGAAGAGAGAGAGAACAGTGCTTGAGGTGACATCGGAAAGCAACACATCAGATGCTTTCGTTGCCCTCCGACGCACAAATAATTATTGAAGAGAACCAAGGCAAATAATGGCCTGTGAAAGACGACCTCCGTGACCTTGAGTAAGAAACCCTCCTCCGTTCGTTACTTATTCCTCTTTCGTTCGTATTTTTTTCACTTGTCTCGTCCGTTAGATGCCGTGAAAGGTTTATGGCGTGCTTTTGGACCAGTTTCCCGGATGGAGGTCCCGTTCTATCCCTTCTTCGTCACTGCCTTCCGCCGCTGCACCGAGCATTCACGCGATCTAAATCAGCGAGTGGCGAGCGTGCATGGCGAGTGTTTTGCCTTACTCGATGGTGGTGTGGAGGAGGAGGACGAGTGGGCGTGGAGTTACGAGTGCGGCAAAGCAATAACCCAAGGAGTATCGGGGTAAGACAACAGATAATCATGCAGCAGTACAAAAAAAATATAAAATCCATGCCTATTGAGATTTTCGTTTTCTTGCTTTTCCTGGGCTTTCCTTTAAACAAATTTCTTCCTAGTTACCAACATAATAACCCAAGAGAGAATAAATGAATCTAAGGTGACCGACAACCGAGGCCACGCGCAGCTATACCGTACATCCCATTATTGATAGATAGATAGATAGATAGATAGATAGATAGATAGATAGATGGATGGAGAATTTGACAAATATTGAGAACCATCACAGTAAAGTGTTGTGTGATAACGAGGTAATGGCAAGTGTTAAAAGTCTGCAGCTGTGATTGTTATAGCTTACAAGCCAAGTGTTAGTAAATTGCCAACATTTAAAGGATTATAAATAGCATGAACTCGCCCACAGGTAGTATATGCGCCTCGGTTTGTCACCATTTTTTCAACGACGGGAGGTGAATGGCGCCTCTTTATCGCTGACTCTTTCGGAACTTGGGCGATTTTTCTCTTTGCTAAGGTGCACGCGAGTGAGGTGACTTCGACTAGAGGCCTTTGGAAAGAGTCCCCGATACACTGCGCGAAACATTTTGAGGCAGTTCCGCAAAATGACCATGTTTTCGTTTTCCGTCCACTATCAACAAAAAAAAAGGTAATATGAAAGTTGTAAATGTTTAAATGTGATAACCTGCACCCCTCGTATGTCAGTAAATGTGTGACCTGCACCCTTTGTATGCCAGTAAATATGTGACCTGCACCCCTTGTATGTTAGTAATGTGATGACCTGTACCCCTTGTATGTTAGTAATGTGATGACCTGTACCCCTTGTATGTTAGTAATGTGATGACCTGCACCCCTTGTATGTTTGTAATGTGATGACCTGCACCCCTTGTATGTTAGTAATGTGATGACCTCCACCCCTTGTATGTTAGTAATGTGATGACCTGTACCCCTTGTATGTTAGTAATGTGATGACCTCCACCCCTTGTATGTTAGTAATGTGATGACCTGTACCCCTTGTATGTTAGTAATGTGATGACCTCCACCCCTTGTATGTTAGTAATGTGATGACCTGCACCCCTTGTATGTTTGTAATGTGATGACCTGCACCCCTTGTATGTTTGTAATGTGATGACCTCCACCCCTTGTATGTTAGTAATGTGATGACCTCCACCCCTTGTATGTTAGTAATGTGATGACCTGCACCCCTTGTATGTTTGTAATGTGATGACCTGCACCCCTTGTATGTTAGTAATGTGATGACCTCCACCCCTTGTATGTTAGTAATGTGATGACCTGCACCCCTTGTATGTTAGTAATGTGATGACCTGCACCCCTTGTATGTTAGTAATGTGATGACCTGCACCCCTTGTATGTTAGTAATGTGATGACCTGCACCCCTTGTATGTTAGTAATGTGATGACCTGCACCCTTGTATGTCAGTAAAGTGATGACCTGCACCCCTTGTATGTTAGTAATGTGATGACCTGCACCCCTTGTATGTTATTAAATGCGATAAATATGATGACCTACACCCCTTGTATGTCGGTATATGTGTTAAATGTAATGACCTGCACCCTTGTATGTTGGGAAATATGATGACTTGCACTCCTTGTATGTCAGTGATGTGCTGCCCTGCACCCTTTGTATGTTAGTAAATGTGATAAATGTGATATCTGCGGGTAATATATCGTCTAAAGTCAATCGATCTCGCGCCAATCAATCTTTAGGATGGCACTCGTTCAGGAGAGGATTCAAAGTCTTCGGGTGGGTGAGGCATCGTGGGTTTGTCGTCCTCTGCAGAAGGACTCCCAAGAGTGGCCATCAATTGTCATGCAAAACTTGATGGCAGAATAAATACGGCCATGTGATCGTGGTGGGATGGGGAGGGGAGAGAGAGAGAGAGAGAGAGAGAGAGAGAGAGAGAGAGAGAGAGAGAGAGAGAGAGAGAGAGAGAGAGAGAGAGAGAGAGAGAGAGAGAGAGAGAGAGAGAGAGAATCTTTTAATCTCTCACGTCTTGCGTTTGTGAGACAGTAAACCAACTTTAATTTTTCCTCTGTCAGTCAATCTGAAGGCTTGGGGACAACCTCCAGTGAGCAAGATAGATTGGCCTAAAAATAATTGAGGAAAAATACCTCGAAGTCCAGAAAGAAAATCGCAATCATTCTCGGTCCACGAACTGAAGACGTATTCCCATTCTTTTGAAATCGCAAACTGGTTATTTATCGATTCCGCTGTTGCAAGGCATTACGATTGGAAGTTAAGTCATCCATCGAGTCCACCGAAGGGAGAGCCTATTCTTTGTGTGTCCTTGAATACTGAAGCTTCCCGTCCTTCATTAGACATCAAAAACATCCTCCTTATAAATATGTTTCCCTTGTTTTTCACATTCGTTCTTCTGTTTCTTCTTCCTTTTCTCGCTTCCTGCTTCCTTCTTTTCCATGGTCATTTTTTGTTCTCCCTTTCTTCCTCCTCCCCACACCTCTTTCCTCGTTTTCCTCCTCCGTCCTCGGCCATTTCCTTCCGCACCCTCCTCCTCCTCCTCCTCCTCCACCTCCCTCTCGTTTTCCTCCTCCTCCTCCTGCAACTCCTCCTCCTCCTCCTCCAACTCCTCCTCCTCCTCCTCCTCCTCCTCCTCCTCCTCCTCCTCCTCCTGCTCTTCATCCTCCTCCTCCTCCTTCCTCGTTTTCCTCCTCCTCCTCCTCCTCTCCTCTTTCCTCTTCCTCCTTCTCCTTCACCTCCTCGTTTTCATCATCCTCCTTCCTCGTTTTCCTCCTTCTCCCTCGTTTTCCACCTTTTCCCTCCTCGTTTTCCTCCTCCTCCCTCTTCGTCCATTCTCCTCCCCCTTCGTCCTCCTAATTCTCCTCCTCATCCTTTGCCTCCTCCTGCTCCTCCATTTCCACTGTTTGCGCTGTCGCTTTATCTTCGTCTTCTTTCATATCTTCCTCCTTTTCTTCCTCTCTTTCGCCCGTCCGTGTCGCGCCGCCTCTGCAGTTCCTGTGTGTGTGTGTGTGTGTGTGTGTGTGTGTGTGTGTGTGTGTGTGTGTGTGTGTGTGTGTGTGTGTGAGAGAGAGAGAGAGAGAGAGAGAGAGAGAGAGAGAGAGAGAGAGAGAGAGAGAGAGAGAGAGAGAGAGAGAGAGAGAGAGAGAGAGAGAGAGAGAGAGAGAGAGAGAGAGAGAGAGAGAGAGAGAGAGAGAGAGAGAGAGAGAGAGAGAGAGAGAGAGAGAGAGAGAATGTGTGCGCGCTGGCTCTCACATGTGGGCCCTGTTGCTCAGTCCAATTATCAGGCTAGAATTTCGTGAACGAAAAAAAAAATATTATATACAAATAAATCCAGTGACATTAAACCCCAGTCAAGGGGTCTGACTAGGCCGTAGCGATGGATTACTCCAGTCGCCATGAGACGTGCATGGTTTAAGATCTTTATTATACTGATTATCCACAGCAAATCTGAAGATGATATCTCAAGAATTTTTTTTCAATAAATCTAAATCCTTTTTTTTTTTCGTATCATCACTTCCATCGGTTAAATGAGATGAGATCTGCTTTTCACTCGAATTTAATTTTCTTTAGATAGGATTATAAAATAAACATTCCTTTACTTTGTCGTGCCACAGAATCCATGGATTCGAATAATCATAATACTTACGAATTTTCAAATCAACGTACTCATTTTCCACTTTTTTTTTTAGTTTCTCCCTTCTTGTGACTAAACTATTGAACCTAGATGGAAAATCTGGTAAGACAATAAAGGTCTTTTAATGCTCTCTCCAAAACTGCAAACAGATCTAAAATCGGTTGAAGACTTTCCAAATTCAGGAATTTTGAAGTTAGGAAAATTACTTTTTGAGTTATGGGCATTTAAATTTTTAACTTACTCCGCCACCCTTTCATCTTTTTTGTAGGCCTTTCTTTTAGCCAACAAATATCATCATATCATTATTCATTGTATTCTACAACAGTTTGGATGACAGCATTTGATACTGATAGCTACTGGTCCCCTCCTCTTGATGAGGATACTATATATCTGGTGTCAACCTCAATCACAAGACCAATACCAATGTGACTTGTGTGGCCTCGAGTCATCCAGGAGCCGTCATAGCTTACGTCGATGTCCATAAGGCCATTATCCCTCTGCCCAAGCCTGGCATAGTGTTGTCTTACGGATTTGTGCCCTTCCTTGATGGTGGTGTTGTAGAATTCTTCAATTTTCTCAAAGAGATACTGTGCATGGGAGTCGTACCCCTTAGAATGTAGGCCTGGCCGCTTCATTGAAGCTGTCAATGCAGAGAAGCCATTGTAGCCTTGGTTACTGAGCATGGTGTGCAGTACTAGGGCCAGGTTGTTTTCTGTGAAGCCTTCTTTAGTTGTAATGGCTGGTGTAGTGGATCGTGGGGTGAGAGTATGCCTTTTTTCGCACAAACATTCAACTTCAAGACTGCAATCCATCCCCTGGTTGTCAGCTTTTACAAAAAAATCTCCTCCACACTCCTTGTACTGTGCTTTCTTGAATAATTCTTGGAGCTGAACATTTGACACGATGTATATCTCCTCGTCGCGTCTTGGTGGTGGGAGAGAGCAGCTTGGCCTTGAAGCTGCTGCTGCTTCCCTCAGGCCACCACAATCACATTTATGGGCCACAGCCAGCTACCTAGAGGCGTATGTAAAAAACAAACAAAAAAATAGGGAAAAGTAATATTTACTAAGAAAACGGGATATTCAAATGACACGCGGTCCTTTAAATAAGAGCGTGGGATGCAATTTAATGGGCTTAAAAATGATCACTAAGAAGACATAAATGTCCCATGACACTGTACATACATGGTTTTCTCTTATGTCAAAATAAAATAAAATAAACATTTTTTGAGAGTAAACTGACCTAGTCAGACCCCTTAAACTCACAAATGTAATTGCATAACATTCAGAAAAACGCAAACTATATTTTCTCGTTTGGACAAGACACACACACACACACACACACACACACACACACACACACACACACACACACACACACACACAAACAACACACACAACTTTGCCTGAAATCTTATCCTCCTTTGCCGGAAATGTCGCCTTGGGATGCCGCCTCGACTCGATGGCACCTTTTTACAGTGTTTGAAGGTCGCTCGTTCCTCCTGCTGCATACCAGGCATTCTGCGGGGGGTAAGTGGCTCTGGTGACTTGAGACGGACTCGCTCGGGGCTCTGGAAGGAGGTGAAGGCCAGCGAGGTATTAGGTGAGCCATAGTTCATGTGTGGTTAGCTAGGCGAAAGAGCGGACACGTGTTTAGAACTAGCATGCGAGTCTCGTGAAGGGGGTACATTGGGCAGCCTTTCCAGCGTCTCTTCCTCCATGAAATTCCACACATATTTTCTCTCCTCTCCTCTCTTCTCTTCTCTCTTCTCCATTCTCCCGCCCAAGCTAACTCCTCACCTTCGTCTCCTACCCCGAGAAAGGACCTATGTGCAGTTTAGGATCCTCCCACAGTTACGTTCCCCGAGATACGTTACCCGAGTTACGTTACCCGAGTTACGTCACCCTCCAGAGGCTTTAATCAACGCACTCGCCATTATAACCCCGACGTAGGGGAAGAGAATCGGTAGGGAAATGTTCGTCTGCTATGTTCCTCGCGTGTAATTTCAAACTTTCAAACACACACACACACACAAAGAGAGAGAGAGAGAGAGAGAGAGAGAGAGAGAGAGAGAGAGAGAGAGAGAGAGAGAGAGAGAGAGAGAGAGAGAGAGAGAGAGAGAGAGAGAGAGAGTTTGTGAGTTTGTGGGTGAGTGAGTGAGTGAGGTGGGGGAACTGCAGAGGCGGCGCGACACGGACGGCGAAAGTGGTCGTTCTCAAGCCCTCACATACCTTGCAGGAAATCGCATAGTCTTGCCTTGTCGAGGAAGGAGGAAGGTCTGTTTGATAAAGTTAGGCTGCTCGAGTCAATATTATTCCTGCTACACGCGAACGAGTGGCAATGGAGCGAGCAAGGGAAACAGAACGCGCGCGCGGTAGAGAGAGAGAGAGAGAGAGAGAGAGAGAGAGAGAGAGAGAGAGAGAGAGAGAGAGAGAGAGAGAGAGAGTTGACTGACTGACTGACTGACTGACTGACTGACTAATTGACTTACTAACGCATACAGAGACCTAGGCATATATGAACAGAGACAAACAGACAGACATATGAGAATAACGACAGACAGGCAAACAGATGGAAACAGACAAACAGATAGAAACAGAAGCAAAAAGACGAACGAAACCAGAGACGCAGATGGAGCAACGGACGAATAAAGCTAAAAAAAATACATAAAAAAAGCTGACGGACGAAAACAAAAACAAAGAAACAGCGACTGAAATCCGACCTTGCAGAAAGGCCCCAAAATAACGGAAACTCGTCCGGGGTCGTAAAACAAAACGAAGTAATAAAAAAAAATTCACAAACTGTCTGGACGCTTCGAGCAAGAAAGAAAGATAGATACAGAGCTCACCTTCCCTCAAGTTTGGAAGGCGATTGTTCTAACTCTGGGCAGTGGGAGGAAGTCGAGGCCACCCGTTGCCCCTTGTTGCTGAGGCGCCCGTCCGTTCAATACATCGGTGATAATAATTACACATCTGAGTCATCATACGGAGATTTTTACGGGGACACCTGAACTTATGCGTCTTAGCAATAGTTGCACGCGAGCGAGTAATTGACCGTAGTTATTTGCATAGTGTGGCTATAAAGTTGAAATTAGTATCATTATTATTAGTAGTGGTAGGAAGGAGGAGGTGAAGATGAAGGAAGGTAGGAGGTGGGGGAAGCAGTAGTCGGAGTAGTAATAGTAATAGTTGTGCTAGTAATCGTGGAATTAAAAGTAGCAATATAGCAAACAATAACAACCAAACTCTTAAATAATCCTAATCATTGGGTAAAAAAAAATGTGTTAGAATGATTACTGTTGCGGACAATAACTCGCACACGTTTGTGAACCGTATCAGCCGTGACAAGTAAAAATGGACGAAAACTTGTAGAGATGGATGGGGAAATTTAAGCTACAATATCTGAACGCTAGGAAAATGGAAAAACCTGTAAGTTAGGGAGAGATAAGGAAGACAACTGAACGAAATGTTTGGGTGGAGGGACAAAAAAAAAATTAGAGAGATACATCTGCACTGGACACTACCTCGGATAGTAAATAACTAAAGGAAGAGAAAAAATGGAATAGAAAAATCCAGCTTGAGAGCTCGCAACACAAAGAAAACGGAGTGAGAGTTACGAGGACTAAAAAATTAACGTGCTTTCCGCTTCAAGTTGTCAGGCCATCGGAGCACTAATGATGGACCGCCTCTTTCTTCGTATCTATTTCAAGACTTGGCTGCCGAAGTTTCCCAGCAGCACAGAGGCGCCAGACGCACTGCCATCCCTCTCATGCCCACTTCCTCTCCCAAAACCATTCTTAGTTCTGCAGCTCAGCCGTCTACCTTCACCAACCTCCCTCAGGACACAAACGCTCTAGACCCACCACCATCCCTCTCATGCCCACTTCCTCTCCCAAAATCATTCTTAGTTCTCCAGCAGCCGTCTACCTTTACCAACCTCTATACACAAAGCCGCCAGATCCGCTACCATCCCTCACACGCCCACTTCCTCTCCAGAAACGATCCTTAGTCCTTCAGCAGCCAAGCCATTTTTACACACCATCGTACACAGAGGCGCCAGACCCGCTACCTCACACGCCTACTTTCTATCCAAAAACCATCGCTTAACCCCTATTTCACCCGCCCACTTTAGAGCATCACCCATCTTCGTACACTCCTACTACCTCACTCTTCACACTCAATCCCTTCTGTTCTCTTAACCCTCAGCCAAATCAACGTTATAGTCACTTTCTGTCTATACTTCCCGCTATATACCCACCAACTCCGCTCCTAAAATCATCCTTAATCCACCTTCTGTCCTCCGTTAACCCCCCTTTCAACCCCTTCTGTCCTCTCAACCTTTAGCCAAATCCCTGTTGTAGTCAGTTTTCGTCTATCCTTTCCGTCATACACCCACCAACTCAGCTCCCAAAAGTATCCATAATCCACGCACTGTCATCTGCCACCCCGTTCCCATTTCCTTCTTGCCCGTCGCGCCAGACTAAACCAACCACCCGACCCTTCCTTCCTTCCTTCCTCTACGTTGCTCGACTCGCGGCCAAATTCACGTTGTACTCAGTTTTCCTCTATCCTTCCGCTCCCAAAGTCATCCATTATCCACCCACTGTCCTCCATCAACCTCCCCCCTCCCCCCCCCCCGCACCCTTTTCCTACTTGCCCCACGCTGAACCAACCCAACCACCCTTCCTTCCTTCCTTTACGTTGCTCGACTTGCGGCCAGATTCACGTTGTAGTCAATTTTCGCCAACCCTTTAATCTCGCGCAAAGTCAGTATAAATGATGCGCTTAGTTAGTCGCTGGAAAACTGTCCCTCATACTTAGTACATAAAATTCCTCACGGCGCATATTCAGCCCAGCCGTAAATAATTTCCCTGGCGCGCCGCCCTTCCGCCTGTGACTCTGTGTGAACTTATAAACCAAATAAATAATGAAATGAAAGGATAAGTAAGTAAATAACAGCAATAATAGTAATGATGATGGTAGATCGTCTAGTGGAAACAGGTTGTGCTTCGCGTGTGATAAGGTTTGTGCGCGACATGCTACGACGACACTGAGGTTGGTATTGTCAGACGCTTCCGCCTCTCACATCAACTATTTCCAAAGGCCAGAAAGGACAAAAGTCGGGTTCTAATGAGTGGGGTTTCTTTTAGGTTCATGGTACAGGAGAAGGGTCATTAAACTACCTCTGGAAATGCCCAAAACTCCTACGAAAGCCTTGTCAAACATGTGTGTTCAGGCGCCGATCTGATTAAGAATATGGCCCTGAATCCTTGGCAGTGCACAACGCTACACAAGGCCACGACGCACGTATTCCACGGTTGACAGAGATCAGGAACGGTCTACGCCGCCACCAGGAGCGTTTAGGCGGCATCTTGTCTGCGGCCAGTCAGCGGATACAGAGCCCGCATCCTCATTATTCCTCCGTTGCCCCGACCACTATATACTGTGCTGAGTCCCCGCCCTCTCCCCCTTATATCCTCCCTGACTCGTTGTTTAGCCTTCCTGGCGCCGGGCATCCTCAGCACCAATAGACTCTTACTCGTGCTGCCGATTGACCCAATATCGAATGCTTTATGCAGTGTGGTGCCCGCCTGACCGTGCATCAGCAATATACGTACTAGAAAATGAAAACTCTTGCCACAGCTGCTTAGTAAGTATACAAGCTACCTCCTGTCCTGCTCAGCGATACTATGCGCCATTATGATATCGAAATACACGTGCCTAGTGGAAGATTTATCTCGGAAAAGCGCAATGCATGTAATGTGCTTGGAGACGCGTAATAGAGCAATAGAAATAAGAAGAAAGCATTGTCGTCTTTGATCACTAAGACACACTAAGAGAGAGAGAGAGAGAGAGAGAGAGAGAGAGAGAGAGAGAGAGAGAGAGAGAGAGAGAGAGAGAGACACACACACACACACACACACACACACACACACACACACACACACACACACACTGATCCTCGTCACTGGTGCACATTTGGCAACCCAGTTTGCGCTACATCAGCAGGAAATCTTTGTCATCTGTTTGATCACCCTCAATGAAGAGAGAGAGAGAGAGAGAGAGAGAGAGAGAGAGAGAGAGAGAGAGAGCGCAGTCTTCCCCATCACCATTCTCGTTATAATGCCGTGAGAACTGTTTAAAATTTCAGCCATAGTACTTAGCACCCCTTACGTGTTGCCCTTATGTTTTGTTTATATCACCCATAATGACCAATGGAGGACAGAACAATATGCCCGGCAATAGCTATTAGTAGTTGTCCATTAGGCAGTGCAAGGAGGAGGGATCATTTGGAGAGAAAGGTTGGGAGAGAAGTAAAAAGTGTCGGCAAGAGTTATACCACGCGGCGCAACATTACAGGAAACCGCGGCCAGGTTGAGTCTCCCCTCTCAGCAAGTCTTCCCGCTCGCAGAAAACAGACGTGGAGGGGATGGAGAAGTAGACTATTATGATTCCTGTTACGACCATTTTATGTAACCTACGGGAAAAAAGTTCCACAATTCATTTCCTCTCCATTACCAGTAGGGATTATAGTCCTACGTGGATGCTAAATGAAGGGACACCTTTTTCCCATTTTGTTTCTGCACATCCACTGCATTACGTTTAATCTCCATAGAAGTAAGAAGTAATACCCATGAAAAGTAGAATAGTAATGACAAACAACAACACAATTCAGATGGTATAGTGATTACGATCCTAAGCATTTTCATCCGTCTGGTCGACTCACACTTTTGATTCCCTTGGTAGTGTTACTTTCCTTAGCCGGCAAAAACACGGGGAGGTAAGAGCGTTTTTACAGGCGAACAGAGAGGCTTTGTCTACCTCGACGTTAATTAATTACTCCCTCGGCAGATCTTAGTTACCTCGAGAGCAAGAAATTCGGACGCAGATGAGGGTGGTTGTGTTTTTGTGCTTGTGTATTTAGGCCGTATTATTAAACATATCGGCGTCCAGGCACACATATTTGACAAGGCTTTCGTTGGAGCTGTGGGCATTTCCAGTAGTAGTTTTATGGCCCTGATGGTAGTTTGACCCTTCTTCCGTACCATGAACCAAAAGAAACACTCATGATAACCCGACTGATATCCTTTTTGGACTTTGGAAATAGTTGGTTCGAGAGGCGGAAGCGTCTGAGAATACGGCCCAAATTTGTGTTCTGATCCCTTGGTAGTGTCACTTTTCCTAAATCCATGGCTGCCTATCATCACTGTCTGTATCTCGTATCACGCTCATCTGGCCTATCCGGTGAAAAAATGTGTTCATAGTCTGGAGGTTGAAATTATGCTGATCCCTTGATGGTCCCGAATCCCTATTCCATTAGCAGCAGACCTCCCAGAAACGATGGGATCAAATGTTGAAAATCTTCGTCCTGGGAAGACGACCCATTCACGCGGTAGGATGTTAGAGGCTCTCCCCTACGGCGTGGTGTGGTTTCGTGAGCCGCTGCCCACAACCTGCCCGGCCACTCGATGCAGACGGACGCTAAAGAGATTCGTTCTGCTTTCAAAGACTCTCAGTGATGTGTTTGAAGTTTCCACATCATTCGTTTCGCTCTCTCCAGATCCTTATGTACCGGGACGGATAAATAGATAGATAGATAGATAGATGGAGGATAAGTACTTGGATAGAGGATAATAAATGGATAGATAAGTACATAGGCAGATAGATAAGTGGATAGATAGAGGGAGATTGAAAGACTATAGGGAATGAAGTGCAATTAAACTTTCAACAAATCCGATAAATCCTGTTAGAGTAAAGGAAAAAGAGGAGCAAGGTCTCACGCACTGTGTTCCTCTTCTCCAGCGAAACTTACGGAGGAAGGTGAATAAGCTAAGGGTCCTCGTAAGCAAATAATTGTCCGGGGAAGATAAATTGCCCCCATTTTCTATAGGGATTCCCTCTTTTGTTAGCCTGAAAAAAAACTTACAAGGAACTGCGTCACAAGTCCCAGAGGTGGAATGCTATCTCTCTTTAATGCGCATTGTTAGGGGGAAATAGAAGATAGCTTTTTTGTGTGTGAGGGAGACGAGGAGGGGAAAAAAACACAAACACTAAATAGAAGAGACTTGTTTTTTTGTGAGGGGGACTAGCAAAGGAAGCTTGTACATTCTAAATTAAAGATAGACTCGTGTTTCTTGTCAGGAGTACGAGCAGTGGAAGAAACATATACACGCTTGGCCACTAAAGAAATAATTCGGCTTGGCTGGACCTGCTTCCCGGGTGGACAGGTGACAAATGGGCTGCGGCTGAACGGCCAAAGAGGAAAGAGGGGAAAACAGACGGACGGCAAGGGGAGCTGTTGTGAGGGGGAAAGAAGTGACTCTGAAGGGATCGGATAGAAGGGGAAGGAAAGGCCAGGAAGGAGCAGGAAGGGACAGCGTAGAGACCAACCAGGAAGGACAGGAAACGGAACGATGATGAACGGGAAGGAAAGAAAGAAAAGTAGAGATTTGAAGACGCAAAGAAGAGAAAAGCGAACGAATAGTAAGGATTGATTGAAGGAAAGGGAACAAGAAGGAAGAGACGAAAGACAGACAGTTATCCAAGAAGGAGGAGTGGCTCATAGGAAAGTGAGGAAAGGAAGGAGGAGAGGAGGGAGAGGAAAAGTAACTGTCCAGGAAAAGGAAAAGGGGGAAAACTGAGGAAACAATAACCATTAAGAGATGGAAATGGGCAGTAAAGAGAACAACAAAGAGAGGAATGACATTACAAAACAAAAGAAAATGCGACTTTTACGAGAGAGAGAGAGAGAGAGAGAGAGAGAGAGAGAGAGAGAGAGAGAGAGAGAGAGAGAGAGAGAGAGAGAGAGAGAGAGAGACGAACAGACAGACAGACAGGCAGAAAGACAAACATGGGCAGAGAGAGAGACAGAGAGGGAGACAGAGAGAGGACACTGCAAGAAGGGGAAGGTAAAAGGAAATAAAATGGAAGGGAAATGCGAAGG
>NC_066542.1:14409662-14582162 GCF_024679095.1 Eriocheir sinensis | reverse complement strand
TAAGGATTTTTAGTACCTTTTTATAACTTTGTTTTTTACGATTTTACCCAGCTTCGCACTCTACTCCGTGACTTTTTTTCTTGCATCTTAAACAGAAACTTTCTTTTTACGCATAACTTTCAGGCGTGCGGTTGCGTTGCAAGTACGGAACGTGCGGTGTGAATATGACAAGTGGCTCACAATACTCAGCATCACTTAGTTGTCTTTGTTTTTTCATCTCTCTTTCTTCTGGGAATATTTAGACCAGACCCGGGGGACCCTTTTCGAGGGCACCCCAATTAAATGACGCTGGCTCGCCTCCGGACAGGCCATGCACGTCCCACACATGGTTAGCCCTTGTCCCGGGCCGTCCAGCCGTGTTTTGATGGTGCCTCGCCCCTCTGACGGTCTGGCACTTGCTGGTCGATTGTCACCACGCTGGAGGGATGCATCTCACGGCGTCAGAGGAAAACACATTACCAATCTCTCTGAGTGAAAGAAATGCCTGACTGCGGACAGGAGATGCTTTGTTTTATGTAAGAAAATAGCGTTTCTGCACCAATAGGAAGACCTTTTTATTTACATGCACTCAATGATATATTTTTTGAGAATCTTTTTAAGCCTTTTTTTTTTTTTTACATCTTAATTACTTTGCTCTTATCTCTTAAATCTACGACGTTGTTATTGGTTAGCGCTCAGTCTAGTTTTTCAGTTTTATTTAATTCCAAATGACTAAATTGCTAGAAACTCGGAAATTAAATTTTAAAGTCAAATGGATCCTCCTCCTCCTCCTCCTCCTCCTCGTCCTTCTCTTCGAGGAGGAAAGTAAGCCCACGGGACCATCCGCCTCATGTTTCATCAAAAGCTTCTCAGCGATTCAAATAAATTAAGCTTCAAAAGTAGTTTATAATTATTTTTAGGTTAGAGAGAGAGAGAGAGAGAGAGAGAGAGAGAGAGAGAGAGAGAGAGAGAGAGAGAGAGAGAGAGAGAGAGAGAGAGAGAGAGAGAGAGAGAGAGAGAGAGAGAGAGAGAGAGTAGACTCTTGGTAGCTACTGGGAAAGAAAGATTTATATGAAGTATTTATGTCGTCTTTCGGGGGAAACTTTTAAACATAAATCCCCCCACCCCCCCACTCCCACCCACCCCCCGTTTAGTCGGGCTGGGTGGCTGACATTAAAGCGTAACCCAGAAGCTCTGTTTATTGCATTGGTGTGGCGTTACTCGATGTACTGATAGTTAGTTTTGTTTTGAGAGCTTCGTTTTGTTTCCAGAAATTGATTTTCCTTTTAGCTAATATGAGCACTCCAATTCTTTTACATCTAGCATTGTCAGGTGTGTGTGTGTGTGTGTGTGTGTGTGTGTGTGTGTGTGTGTGTGTTTGTGTGTGTGTGTGTGTGTGTGTGTGTGTTTATATATATATATATATATATATATATATATATATATATATATATATATATATATATTTTTTTTTTTTTGGGGGGGGGGTAATATCATAGTCCCGTGAGGCTGTGACCTGAGAGTAAGGAGGAAGAAGAAAAAAAAATGAGATTAAACAACTTTGCGAAGCGAGTGAAGCGTTGAGGCAAAACTCCGTGAGTGGAATTAAAAATCATGTAGCAAAAAAAAAAAAAAAGAAATGGAGAGAAAAATATCTCACAAAAAATCGCGCGCGCGGTAATTAAAAAGTCTGAGTAAAATTTAATTGAACTTTCCCAACAGGATTCCTGGAAATTATTAATTTATAAAAGCCAGATTCACCGTCAAGCCACCGTGAGCCTCAGCCTTGCCGGAGGGCGCAGCTCGAGGCCTAGCACCAGCAGTCATCAGCGCATTCCAACACCACAGGGAGTCGACTTATGCTATTGTCTGGCACGCTTCCAACAGCCACCATAGCCGCTGCTCCGGACGGCTCTAACTGGCTCTTGAAGGCTTCTAAATGACACTTCACGGATTTTACCAGACACTGAGAGGCTTAACACATGTCGTGAACCGCTGGAAACTGTCCCCGTCGGCTTTTGTAAACTGGAGAGGATCTTGGTGGCCTAAGTGAGCGTCGGCATGAGACTGGATGGCCCTCGCCTGACGTGGGAGCCGATTGGTAGTGTGAATCCCATGCGAGGAAGCCGCCACCTCAGCACACCTCACCCAGATTCATTGCCTACACAGGGAAGGCGACGGCGTTCCAGAAGTCTTCAAAGTATCCATGACGAGGAAGGGTGTGTGGGCAAGACGCAAAGGGACAGCGGGCTCTCCTCCACTAGCAATGCAATGAAGCAGGCCATGAAGGGAAGCCGCGGCGATGCAGGGAGGAGGCGGAGGTGAGTGTTCGCTCCTTCATCAAGCCGGGATGTTATTGGGTTTGAATGTTGCCTGGAAGGTTATTTATTGTAGTAATAGTAGTGGTAATAGTAGTATCAATAGTAGCTGTGGTGGAGGTAATGGTGGTACCAGCAGCACTAGGAGCAGCGGCCATGCCCATGTTATATTAATCAAGTTAGATGGTGAATGACTAATCCCCTATCGGAACTACACTCGTCAGCAGACAACTCTAAACAACGCCACCAACAATACCTCGACCAGTGAACCCCTGCACACACCTCAAGACACCTTCCCAACGATACCTCGACCTGAGAACACCTGCAGGACGCGGCTAAAATACGCTAAGCCTGAATTAAAGATGCAGCATTGATAAGCGGTAAAAATTCCAGCGGCAGAAAAAGACCCGTTTGCGAAACACTGCATAAACCATTTTCTCATTAGAGTTATCAAGCTCTTGGGTCCGGACGTCAATTATTCAAATGTCCATTGCGCTGAAAGTGTTGCTTTTTAGCTCACTCAGCAAACACACTAAACGACGAATTACACTGCACGTCAAGTGGACTCCCATTATCCATAGACAACATAAATTTTTATCTTTAAATTTCGCGTTTTCATATTCTTTTGCAGAAAACAGTTCCACAGAGCACCAACTCACAGATATCGTGCTGGTTAGTATTCACAATGTATGCTTATATTTTCACATTTGTAGTTTCTTAATGCTGTTTCTTAATTCTGCTTCCTCCCCCTGATATATTAGTGCGGATGGCATACGTTTACTTTCCTTTAGCCGCGGGAAAACAGGAGCAGGGAATCGATGCTTCAAGAGCAAGGAAATATCATAGAATTTACGTAATTTGTCAAGCTGTACGACGTGGAGTAAAAGCCAAGCAAAGGAAACGACCCAAGTATCCATGTATGCATATTATAGCACGGGACAAAATATTTCCATGGCGTCGCTTTAAATATTTTAGCTTAGTAGTAGGTGGAGGAATGTGTTGTGTGGAGGTGGAGTGAAAGTGATTCAAGATAGATATAGATAGACCGATAGATACAGACATGAATATAGAGACAGATGGATAGGCACAGCTAGATAAGTAGATAGATACGAGAGAGAGAGAGAGAGAGAGAGAGAGAGAGAGAGAGAGAGAGAGAGAGAGAGAGAGAGAGAGAGAGAGAGAGAGAGAGAGAGAGAGAGAGAGAGAGAGAGAGAGAGAGAGAGAGAGAGAGAGAGAGAGAGAGAGAGAGAGAGAGAGAGAGAGAGAGACCTTGTACTTGGTGATGTGCTATGACAAAAACTAGCGTCGTGGTTGCTACAAGCTGTCAATCGTTCAGGAATTTGACGTTGCACCCTTTGTCTCTTCCAGTACTAACCAGAAATGTCCGCCTTTCCTTGGTAAACTTTTTTTTGAGGCAGAATTATTCGAAAACACCTTAAGAAGAAAGTTTGATGTAAATTTTGTACCACATCTTCGGTATTCTTTATTGGGGGGGAGGAAGTAGCGTTTTGCAGGACTTTTTTTATCTAATCTGGTTTTGATTTTGTCGCCCTTACCGTAGGAAAATGTAGTGAATTAACCCTAGAACGCTAACCATGGGTATGAGGTACCGAAGCGAATGACGTCATTGCCATTGTGTATGGTTCCGGTGCTCTGACCACCTCCTCACCTCTTCATAGAGCTTCTTGTGCCTTGACAGTGTGGTCACGTTGTTGTCCCTAGGATATTGTTTACGTACTTTTTAGTGATCACCTGTCACGTGGGATCAGGACCAGTTTGGAAGCCATCGATGATAATTTTTTTTTTATTTTTTTTTTTTTTTTTTGAACATTTTTTTTTTTTTTAGTAACATTTTTCAGAACCTGATTTTTTTTACCAAAAAAATACGTTTTCTTTCATTTCTTATTAATAGTCAAGATAAAGTTTTTGAAGTCCCATTCTTGTTATTACTTTATTTAAAACATTTATTTTTTTTATTTTTTTTTTCAAAATCAAGTATGTAGGGTTAAATGGAGGCTCCTCTCACAAAGCGACTAAGCAACTGAAAGGATGCCTATATATATAAACAGCATTGGGTATGGTATCGAGACTTTAGTGGCATTGTGACTTAAGTGTAGGATTTAAAACCACCAACACCACCACTCTACAGTATAACACCAACAGCACCATCGACACCACCGTAGGAAACCACAATAACTCTATGGTGTATTACTGACTGTATCGACACGTTTTCTTTATTTTCCTGCTTCTCGTCGGGTGAGGATATCAATAACGCAGGAGAGTAAATAAAATCATCAGTCAGGTTGTCAATAATATACTAGACTGACTATATTTACGTGTTAAGGAAAACTCTATATACTTATGGAAAACGAGGAACGAGTAATTGGGAGAAACATGAAAGAAACTGAGAAATACGGGAAGAGGCAAAGTCAGTTAAGGAAAGAAAATTAAGGAACACGTGTAAATAGCCGCCATTTCCTTCTAATTATCTCCTCCTCCTCCTCCTCCTCCGCCTCCGCCTCCTCCTCCTCCTCCTCCTCCTCCTCTTATTTTGCCTATTCCTCTTCCCTTTCTAGACTAACTTCCTCTAAGGGAAGGAGACAGCAAGTGTAAATTGCTTTGTTAAATTTTTTCCTTGGCACTTTGCCCAGTCCTCGCTTTCTTCTGTAGAATTCCTCCTCCTCCTCCTCCTCCTCCTCATCCTCCTCCTCCTCCTCCTCCTCTTCCTCCTCCTCGTTTTCTTCTTCTTTTCTTTCTTCTCCACTATTTCCTAATTACTGTATTTCCCTCGTGGTCTCTTCATCACCTTTTTCCGTTACTCTTTTGTATTTTTCCCCTTCAATTATCTTCGTTTTTATTTCCTTTTTTCTTCAATTAGATATCCTTCTACCACCATCTTTTCTGTTCCTCTACCTTCTCCTCCTCCTCCTCTTGTGATGATAAAAAAGAATAGCTTCCTGCTCCTAATGAGAAGGACCTCATTTCCATTTCTTTGCACAATTATTTTTGCCTCGCGCAAATTATGTTTCCTTGCTCTTAATTTTTAATACTTCAGTCCTCCTCTCCTTATTCTTTTCCCTCTTTTTTATAAGACGATGTATTAAGTAAGTTTTTAAACGGAGAATTTATATTTTACCAAATATTACTTATAGTAGTGGTAATAGTTGTAGTAATAGTAGTAGTAGTAATAGTGTATTAGTAGTAGCAGCAGCACCGTCTTTCTTCCTCCAAATGCTCGTATTTAGTAATAAAATATTTTGTTTGTTACAGAAAGCTTCCAACCACTTTCTATGCTCACGCGTTTGTTTTTTGTTTTTTTGTTTTGTTTTGTTTTTACAAAATATTTCAATTTAGTTCAACACACAAGTCCTTGGAAACCTTGGGCCATATTTAGCGCCAGCAGACTAATCAACAGAAGGTTTTATTAGCAAGATTTTTCACCAGACTTACTCTAAATTTCAAATGTCTACAAGACATGCTACGAGCGGAACTTTTAGCGACACGAAAATCTCTACGGACATAGCGAGCCGCGTTTACATTACTCAACGGCTGCCATGATTGGCAGTGCGAACACCCCAGTGTATTCCCCCCCAGAACATTATTATTCTGTATCACTATATAGGTCAGGACGATGGATGAACACGATAATCATTCTTTGTACCATAATGAGCTCTTTTCCTCGCAGCCATTCATTCCTCCTCGCTCCGCTGTCCTACGTCCACTTCTGCCATTATCACATACTTTCCTATCTTCCTATCACTCCACTTGCTCCACTTTCGTTATTCCCAATTTCAAATCTGCACCCAACTCACAGCCCTCATCATATGTAGTTTTCTCCTCATCTTCTGTATTTTTTCTCCTCAGTTCTCCATCGGAGCTGCCTTTAATCCACGGCTGTTGTTGTTTTTCTATGGGTCCACCTAGATGTGTTTTCCCCTCCCTACCCCAAGGCCCCACCTCAGTCTTTCTTTTTTTCCGTTTTCCCATCCCCAAATAATCTGATTAATATGAAGGAAATGGAGGTCATGTTTAACAATCATTTGGGAGGACAGCAAATGATAGTCGGGAACGGAACAGTTAGATAAAATAAAGGAAAACACATGTCTAGAATGAATATTAGATTAGATTGAGAAATACTTTCGTCCTACAGTGGACTCGTAATGACTGAGGGTAATGCTGATGATGCCCTATCTACCTCTTATCCATTGGTCTTCTCTCATTGGTCTTCCACTGTACCTATTCTCTGGTGTCCACTCGAACCCTGTCTTCCCTTGAGCCTCCATTCCCTATTCTCGTCCTTGCCTGTCCTTGTGACCTTCAAGCCTCGCCTCTCCTCGCCCTTCACCTCCACAGCCTCTCCTCACAGCGGGTATGAAAAATTCAGCCTCGCGTCCATTGTCTCCGGCTCCAAAAGTCTGTTGACAACTTGCCTCTCTAAAGGCTGTTCTACAAATTGATATTGATTGGAAGGGAGCGACCGCCTGTGCTGGCCTGGAAAAAACTCATGAATTGCAAGTGAGTGCAGCAGAGGCAGGAAGAGTATTTTGAATCATATAAGTAACTGAAGTGGAAGTTAACATGTTCAGTTAACTATTTTTGCAGTGATCACCATCGGCACGGTGAAAGGACATCGATTCAGCTTAAAAATAGTGCGACAGGCTGGTTTCCATCCGAGTCTCTTTCGCTCACAACGTAAAAGGTCCGCTCTGAAACGTGTTGGTGTTTCAAGTGGCGCTCCCCGTCTATGGAGTGAATTAGATAAAACAAAGGTGAAGCGTTAAAAAGGATCCTGATGGAACGATACGGAAGTCTGACGAGTTACGGAAAAAAACTGCCAATTGGAAAAAGAAAATTTAAAGGTTGTTCAGTTTCAAATAAATAAGAGGGAATAAGCTTAAAAGGAAAGAGATAAAGTGCAAGCGTTGGTAGGAGAAACAAGCCTTCCCCTCAGGCCAGCAGAGGCGCGAGTCTTGGCCCCGAGGCTCTGCAGGTCCCTGAACCCCACACCAGGAAAGTTTTCGAACAGATTTTATTTCACCGCGCCAGAGTAGAGCCAGAGGGACCATGGGATTAAAAAAGACAAACATTCAGCAACAAAAATCAAGCAAATCTTTCTGTTATTTGTCTTCCACTTTAGAAAGTTGTTGATCTGTGGATTGATAGTTGTCGGGCGTTGTGGAGGACGTATTTCTTAGAAGTGATAAAAATAAGTCTGCTTTTATAAGATGCTTTTATATTTATGGACTTCATCAGAATAAGTGTTTCGACGATCTATACGAGGGTAATGTAATCAACCAATCGCTTCTATATAATTAGGGCCTTTGGTGAAGCTTTCTTTCAATTAGCTTTATTATACTGGAAAGACCATTGCCCTTATATATATAGTAACTACTAAATCTTATCTTCGTCGAGAGCTATATAAGCATCAAGTGTCTTTCGATCATTAAAAGCACGCTCCTCAACACCACCATAAACAAGTAAAGGGCTCACTGTGTTAGATTGAAAGTCTCATTATCGAGGGTGCATATATGAATTTAGCGAGCGCACAAATATGAATAACAAAGTGAGATCTTTCTTTGTTGACTTTTTGCTATAAGTCGCTGTCTGTCTATGTGAGGGTCTGACTCTGTATTAAAATAAGGTGCTTGGTGGTCCCTTCCTCCCGAGCCGATTCACGTTTTCCTCTTCCTCCCATTCTTATTCCTTCCCAACACATTAGTCCTCTTCAAATCTCCTTTTCTCGTCTATATTCTCCTCGTCTCATCTCCCCTACTTTCCACTTTCCCTCACCCAAACTCCCCATAATTCTCTCCCCTTACAAATCATTCCACCCGCGTCCCCACCATAGACCCTTAATCCCAAGCACCCTTCTCCTGATCTCCCTTTTTCATCTCCAACCATATACTTTTCATCCACCCTCCCCGTCGTCTCCCCCCTCTCATAAATCCTCTGCCTCACCCCCGCCCTCCAAAACTCGCCCTAAATCACTTTCTCTCTCCAGCACCCACCATCCTCCCCTCTCCCCGCCACACCACCAGTCTACACCATCTCTTCTTGCCCTCTCTCCTCGAGCCCTTCCTCTCTCAGAATCTAAAGGAGGGAGAGAGGGAGGGAGACGAGTGAAAAAGTGAGATTTATTCCGTGACTTTTCTGTTCTTGGCTAGGGTAAAGCAGAGGAGGAGGAGGAGAGGAAGGAGGAGGAGGAAGAAGGCAGAGCTACAGGCCGACCAACTACCGCGTATAAAAAAGCGGAAGGGAAGAAATAGTGAGTAAATGGAAGAGGGATAAAGACGTGGAGGAAGTGGAAGGAGGTAGAACACGATAATCAATTGCTAGTCGCCTGTTGAGGGCTTCCAGACGTGGTTAGTCAGGTCTTACCACTGCTTAAGTATTCCCATTATTTTCCGAGAGAGAGAGAGAGAGAGAGAGAGAGAGAGAGAGAGAGAGAGAGAGAGAGAGAGAGAGAGAGAGAGTGTGTGTGTGTTAGTTCTGATGTTTTCTTTACTATTAATGGTGTGTAACTTTATTCTGTGTGTGTGTGTGTGTGTGTGTGTGTGTGTGTGTGTGTGTGTGTGTGTGTGTGTGTGTGTGTGTGTGTGTGTGTGTGTGTGTTTTGTTTACGTTTGCCATTTTCCTTTTCCCAAACGTTTTCAGTCAGCCAAAATACTTGAGTCTGCCTCGCCCTTCATTTCCCCCTCGCGTTCTTTTATTCATGACAGGTCAGTGTGTGTCCGGGTCAGTGTGTCCGTGTGTGCTCTGAGCCGCTCCTCTCCTCCTCCCTTTCTCCCCCCTCCCTCTCCCTCCCTCCCTCCTAGACCCCCCGTGTGTGGACCGCTAATAACGAGGCAACTTTTACAATTTTCTCACACGGAAAAAAAAAAATCCCTCTCCCCTCCCTTCCCTTTCCTCTTGTCCCTCTCTCCTCCCATTCCCTGTTCTTCACTCTCCCCTTCCCCCTTTCTCTTGTCCTTCTCCCCTCCCATCCCCTATTCTTTCCTAGCTCCTTCCCTCTTCCCCGTGTTCACTCTCCCCTTCCCCCTTTCTTTTGTCCTTCTCCCCTCCCATTCCCTATTCTTTTCCATCTCCTTCCCTCTTCTCCGTGTTCACTCTCCCCTTCCCCTTTCTCTTGTCCCTCTCCCCTCCCATTCCCTATTCTTTTCCATCTCCTTCCCTCTTCCCCCTTCCTCGTGTTCACTCTCCCCTTCCCCTTTCTCTTGTCCTTCTCCCCTCCCATTCCCTAATCTTTCCCATCTCCTTCCCTCTTCCCCGTGTTCACTCTCCCCTTCCCCCTTTCTCTTGTCCTTCTCCCCCTCCCATTCCCTAACCTTTCCCATCTCCTTCCCTCTTCCCCGTGTTCACTCTCCCCTTCCCCCTTTCTCTTGTCCTTCTCCCCCTACCATTCCCTAACCTTTCCCATCTCCTTCCCTCTCCCCTTCCCCTTTCTCTTGTCCTTCTCCCCTCCCATTCCCTATTCTTTTCCATCTCCTTCCCTCTTCCCCGTGTTCACTCTCCCCTTCCCCTTTCTCTTGTCCTTCTCCCCCTACCATTCCCTAATCTTTCCCATCTCCTACACTCTTCCCTGTGCTCATAATTTCCTTTTCTTTGACTTCTTTCTTCCTACATATGTCCCCTTTTTTTCATCCCATTACATTTCTCCATTTTTTTCACACTCCCATATTTTTTTTTTACATTTTTTCTCTTTTCAGTCTTTCTTTATTTGAGCCTTGTGACTTTTTTATGCAGTTTCCTTGACTTACACCCTTCTGTTTTCTTTTTCCTTTCCATTCTTCTGTATTTTTCCACCATTTCCTCCTCCTCCTTCCCATTCTCCCTCCTTTACTAGATTCTTATTTCCGTTTCCTTTTCATTCCCTCCTTATTCATAATCCTTTCCTTAATCCTTGTCCAGCTTCATCACTGTAATCTTCTCTCCCACCATTTTTAACTCTCCTCGGTTTATTTTCGCTATCTTCCTCCCTCCCTCCCTTGTTTCCACTTTTCATTGTTCTGTTTTATTAATTTTCCTTACACATCCATTTTCTTTATTTTCCGTCCATCCTCAATCTTTTATTCCATGTTGTACCCCATCTTTTCTGTATTCATCCCTCGTTCTCCTCCCCTTCCTCCCTCCCTCTCTCCCTCTCCATCCTTTCCTCAGCCCCTTCCACTCTGAATTCTTCAATATCTCCTCCTCCTCCAATATTTCTTCTCTTTTTAAATCTTTCCTTTGCCTTACTTCTATTCATCTCTCCTCTTTGTTCATATTATCCCTCCTATCACTGTCCTTATCTATTTATCCTTACTCATCCGTTGTTTTACCTTTCCCCAATTCTTTTTTTTTTTTTTGCACATTCTTCCGTTTTTTTTTTATATTCTAGCGTCTCATTTTTCTAATCTTTATTTTTAACCCTGAGCTCGTCCCCGTTAGTATTTTTTTTGTAGGAAAGGGGTTCTGGTTATATTGTGTGTGTGTGTGTGTGTGTGTGTGTGTGTGTGTGTGTGTGCTTACGCGCGCGTTTTACACGTTTGATAATGTAACTTTCCTACTTACCGTCTCTCAAGCATCATTTCCTCTTCTCTGGCTATATAGTACCTCATTCGGGTTCGCCTCTCGCTTCGTAAGTCAAGAGTTCGCTGTGTGTTGTTAGGCACTTAGGGTATGGACTCGTATACTTTATGTGACCTTTCAAATCACAGTGTTTCTACGTGACATTATATCGTTCTAGTTAACAAAAAAGCTGAGCAATTTTCGATACTCCACTCTTTACTAGTTCACGTAATCTCTCTCCTCCTCCTTCTTTTTCTTATCCCCTTCCTCATCCCTCTCCTCCTCCTCTCCTTTCCTCATCTCTCCTCTACTCTCCACTTCTCCTCTCTTCTTTACTCCTCCCCCCTTCCCATCCCACTCCCCTTGCTTCCTCTCCTTGGCACAGTCTCGCCTTCCGTTCTGGTCTGGTGTGTGCGGTCGGACCATTCACATTCCAGGCACCGACGTAGCCAGCATGTCTTGGCCTTTCTTCTCCGTTATCTGCAAGCGTCCATGGTTTTATTTCCTACTTCATATTCAGTTGGCGCTTCCTTCCCCCTCTTGCTTGCTTGCCTGCTTGTTCGTGCTATTGGAAGTCCGCATATTGTGTTAACTTTGCCGTGGGTTCAGTGATGGCCGCGAGGTCTGTCTGGTGCTTCTTGCCGGGTAAGAGGTTTCTTGGCTCCATTCCGCAGATATCGGTGCCCGCGGCCCTTATGCTGCTTCTAGGGTGATCATATCTGTGGGAAGGGGAAGAGAGGGGGGAGGGGCTGTCCATCACATGTGTGCTGGGCGAGTGGGCTTGTGGAGTGGTTATCGAGACGGTCTTAGGTCACTGGTGGCGGCGGCGAGGGAGTCAGTGGCGCCTAGGACTGCGGCAGGAAAGTTTGCAATATTTGTAGCATAGTACCACTGATGTTACTGTTGTTAATGGGAGTCACAGTAGGAGGAGGAGGAGAAGGAATACGAGAATTAGTAGCAGATGGAGGAGGAATAACAGGAATAGTAGATGAGTTAGCAGTAGTAGTAAAAAGCAGTAGTAGCACAAGTAGCAGTAATAGTAGCAGTAGTAAGCGTTGTTGTTGTTGTTGTTGTATGCGTCCACACGAGCCACTCTACTTCCTATTGATCATGTGTGTGTGTGGCAGGTGCTTAATATTGGATTAGGCGATCTCTGCTGGGAACGTGTCTGTGTCCTGAGCAGGCGTCTCTTCCTCTCCCGTCGGTTCCTTTTCTTATACTCTTTTCATATGTGTGTGCCATGGAGAGACAGACAGGCGGGCAGACAGACGGAGAAGAGGAGAGGGAGCTTAACTCGAATAAATAATATCTGAAGTATATTTAGACTTACCAAGAAACAAATCTACTGGCATGGTTGAGTAGTAATTTCGCTATATATTAAGCCCCCCGCCCCTGCTCCCACTTAGGCAAATTATATGGTTCGCCCTTCATCAGGAGCACGACTGTAATCATGTATTCTTGCTTCTAGGAGGTCACCGATTAAGCCTTATGCAACGAGACCAAAAATACCGGGAGGTGAGTGTGGGCGGGGCAACGGGCGGCGAGGAGAATAGAGGGAATAATAATAATAATGGATAAGGCAGGGAAGGCAGTAAAAATAGTATCATCAAGGTTAATTTTGATAACCGCATGAGCCAAAATCCGTTTATTGATGCCTAGACTCCAGAATGACTCGGTTTGCCCTGAAGAGCCGCATTCTCCCAAATTATTCACCCGTTTTCTGTCAATTCACTCAGACAGGTCGTGCAGGTATTGCCATAGAAACGGGTCTCTCTAGCAGGGTGTATTAACGAACGCCCAGTGTGTGTGTGTGTGTGTGTGTGTGTGTGTGACCTTGGCGTGAGGTCAGGCCATACACCTCCACTTAATAGGCGCCTCTTAGACAAGCCTATTACCTGGGCGTGGAGGGAGGGAGAATATGCCGCGGCCGCAGAGACGAGACGGCAAAAAATGCAGAAAAAAATGAGAGGAGCGGGACGGATAAGGGTCGTAGAGGGTAGCATTAACGGGGGAGGGGGGGCGGAGGAGGCTGGCGAGGGAAAGAGCAGGGGGAGGCTGGCGAGGGAAAGAGCAGGGGGAGGCTGGCGAGGGAAAGAACAGGGGAAGGGAAATGGAAATGGTAAGTGTTGTGAGGAAAAATTATCAGTGTTCCTACTTACCAGGGAGGGAGGGGTAAGTGTGCCGCAGCCCAGAGGTGAAGGGGAGGAACAGCAGGAAAAAATGTTTACACTGTGGCTTAGCTGAAGATAAGCGTGCGGTAAGGGCTTTTGAGGGAGAGAGCCGGCGAGGGAGGAGGGGGAAAAGAGTGGCAGGTAAGAGTAGAAAGATATAAGGCAAAAAGAGGCTTAGGTAAGAGAGTGCCGGCGAGGGAGGAGGGGGAAAAGAGTGGCAGGTAAGGGTAGAAAGATATAAGGCAAAAAGAGGCTTAGGTAAGAGGTGAGGGTAATGGAGAGAAAGGGGAGGCGATATCGTGGGGAAGGGAAGGGCGTGGCAGATGAGAGGAAATGAATGAGAGAGATGGGAGGTTACATGAAATTAAAGAGTATCAAGACACCTCTCCACCCGAAATTGACCTCTCTTTTGGCTACTCTTTACTATTGTCTGTTATGGGAGCGGCGAGTAGCGGGCTTTATTTATTTATTTATTTATTTGCACTCCTTTTGTTGCCCTTGAGCCGTCTCCTTTGTTGTAAAAAAAATGAAAAGGAAGTGAGGTCAGAGTGAGTGTTGAAGGTAACGGAGGGAAAGACGTTTAGATTTTGCGGTGGGGGAAGGGCGTGGTAGATGAGGGGAACCAAATGGAAAGAAAGGGGGATCACAGGGAACTATATGGAATCAGAAGGGAGGTGACAGGAGGCTTGGGTAAAGAGGTAGGTAGAGATGAAGGTAACAGATGGAGAACGGCGCTGAGGGTGGAAAGGGGAAGGACGTGGCAGGTGAGAAGTAAATGGAACGGAAGGGAGGTCACAGGGAACTAAAGAGAAGGGAAGGGAGGACACAGGATGCTTCGGTAAAGAGACAGGTAGAGGTGAAGGTAAAGGAGGGAGAGGGACGTCCAGGGTGTGAGTGAGGAAGTGTGTTGCAGGTGAGGAAAACTAAATGAAAAGGAAAATCACAGAGAACTAAATGAAAGAGAAAGGAGGTCACAGGAGGCTTAGCTGAAGAGGTAAAGGAAACAGTGGGAGAGGGACGTCGAGGGTGTAAGGTAGGAAAGTGTGTCGCAGGCAAGAGGAAGCGAATTGAAGGGAAAGCAGGTCACACGAGGCATAGTTGATGAGTAGGTAAGACGTAAGATACCGGAGGGAAAGGGGACGTCGAGGGTGTAGAGTAGAAAAATGTGTCGCAGGTAAGAGGAAGTGAATTGAAGGGAAGGCAGCTCACAACAGGCTTGGGTGAAGAGAAGGGAGAGTTGGCGTAGAGGGTGAGGCGGGTGAAGGGCGTGGCAGGAGGCGAGGGGAGCTAAATAGCCATGTTCGTCTCTCCAGGCCGCCGAGGCACAAAGGGCCGTAAATACGCAGTCGCGCCGAACAGGAAGCAAGGAAATGTGTATATGTTATTATGCTTACTGCTAAAGGTGAGATGTTAGTGAGCAGCCACGGCATATACACTTCTCTCTCTCTCTCTCTCTCTCTCTCTCTCTCTCTCTCTCTCTCTCTCTCTCTCTCTCTCTCTCTCTCTCTCTCTCTCTCTCTCTCGAAAATGTTAGAGAAAAATGGATCGGAGAGGAAAAAATCAAAACCTCTGAGAACTCGCCTCCATAAGTGTTCACAACTGGAATGAGGATGCAAACTGTGGCGGGAAAGAGACAAAAATGGAACAGTAAAGATTAGAGAAAGATTAGAGAAAAAAATAATTGAAGAGGAAAGTATCAAAACCTCTGAGAACTCGCTCGTATAGGAATGGAAACTGGAATCTGTAATATGGCGGGAAAGAGGCCAAAGGAGAACGGTAGAGGTGGTGAGGGCGGAGGAAAAGGAGAAATAAGTAAGATGTGAAGAGGAGAATAAGAAGAGGCGATGGCGGTGGAGGAAGGGGAAGAATGAGTAAAATGTGAGCAGGAGGATAAAAGAAGAGATGGAGGAGATGAAGAAAGAGGAGTAAGTGAGATGTGAGTAAAAGAATAACGAGAACGTGAATAGAGTAATGGAAAGGAAAAGCCTAGGTGTTGAAAAGCTTGAGCTCAGCCGGAAGACGTGGAAAGACATCAGAGGAGTTGCGTCCGAGAGAGAGAGAGAGAGAGAGAGAGACTGACTGACTGACTGACTGACTGACTCGCCCAAGGGAAACATAACTCTATTCTAGATATACACACGAGCACTCTATATACATTTCCAGCTGTCTGTGAGTATCCAGTTTCCCTTTTCAAATAGTTTCCTCATCTCCCTTTTTTCCTCGTCGCGTAAGAGATTCAGAAGGGGGCAAACTATCCACATATAAGCAAAACATGGATATAAAGTAACTCCATACAGAACACAGGGGCCGGGAACTGAATTACCCATACCGAAAGACTTTTTTGTGTGTGTTCTGCCGTGTTATTTTCCTTACGGCTCTTCTGTTTGTGTAGAAGAATCAAGTGGAAGACTGGTAAGAGCGCTTGAGATCTCTACGTGGAAGGGATTGGTGACAGGAGGAGAGAGACGTTGGTTATAGTGTTTGCGTCCCCTGTTCCCGCAGAAAAGACGAGTGGCAGTGTAAATAAAACTATACGCACGACATCTTCGGAGAGTAACCTATTGTCTTTTCTCTCGATAAATGGAGGGTCCGCCCGACTATAAAGTTTAGGGACGAAAGTTGGGACGAGGGCCACGCGGAGCAGAAAGTTGTCATTGTTTATCCTCCCTTCCTGTCTGGCTGCGGGTAAATACGGGAAAAGACGTCCTGTTATATGAAATGGGAGTGGCAAACATAAGAGGAATGCATCGCTAGGAAATGATAATGGAATAAGAAGAGTAATGTGAGTTATTCATTGGTTAAGTATATAGTTAGTGAATGAGGGAGGCTGTTACTGTGATTAACAAAGGATGAGCACAAAAACGTTAAAATAAGATAATATAAAGTACTAAAAGACAAAGGACAGGGGCGAATAAAGGGAGAACAAAAGCCATAGAGAAGAAAAAAGAAGATTTTGAATTACAACACAGAGCAGAACTGACTTTAAGGTGCAGATAGATAGACAGCCTGAAAAAACGGTCAGAAAAATCATTACAGAAAGAAAAAAAGCTATAAAAGAAGAAATAGAAGATTGAATTAAAGAAAGTTTGAAGAGGAGAAAAGGTGGAAAACACATTCACGGCGCTGGAAATGGAAGTCAGTCCTGTGCCGGAGATTAATAATGGGATGTTGTTGCTGAGAGAGAGAGAGAGAGAGAGAGAGAGAGAGAGAGAGAGAGAGAGAGAGAGAGTGTGTGTGTGTGTGTGTGTGTGTGGGTGTGGGTGTGTGTGTGTGTGTGTGTGTGTGGGTGGGTGTGTGTGTGTGTGTGTGTGTGGGTGGGTGGGTGGATGGTCGATATAGGAGGAGAGTGCGTGGTTGAAGCAGCTGCGTAACAACCAGCCTCTGTGTGTGTGTGTGTGTGTGTTTTGTGCTGTTATTTAAAGCAGATCTATCAGCAGTTACTTAGCGATGAAAGGAGACGTCATGTTATTCTATCAGTTCAGTAACATCAAACAAACATAGAAGCCTGAACGAGGAATAAATACGAAAACCATTAACGAAAAAATCTTGGATGTAACAAACGAAGGGGAGAGGAGAGTGGAGGAAGGCGGATAATAAGAGTTACGTGTTCAAACTCTAAAAAGAAAAATAGTCACCCATAATTCTTGCGGGTTAAATGAATGATGAGGCCGTTCAACACACCGTCGCTCATTGAGGAAAAAAAATATAGACTCCATTAGTTTTCAGAAGACACATGGCACATAGCAACGCAACACCACCCTTGCCAACGAGCCCAGTAAATGCTAGTACTTATGACGTTTATATCATCATTCCATTTGTACCTGCGTGTTTCAGAAGATGAAGTGAGTGCACGCTACGCTTAGTAAAGAGGCGCTAAGGAGGAGAGAAAAGCCAGTGGTGGTAAATCCCTGGGCGGGGTCCGGCAACATGATACACGGAATTAGTCTTGTTAAAGAGGCGTGTGTTGGTTCAAGGCGTGTCCCAGCATCGTTCAGGGGTCGAGGGACTTGAAATTGAAATTGCTGTAAATGAAAGTGGCCATGACAACAACGCTGCCTGCCAAAGGGTCCGAATGATCGTGAGAAATGTTAAGAGTCATAAAACGAAAAGAACTGCTGTCTCGAAGTTTGTAGAAGCCAGGGAAAGGAATACAAGACAGGAAAAAGAAAGCAGCATGATTTGTTTTCATATGCGCAATGGTAGAAAATGTAAAGTAAAAATATAAGGCTGTGACGAAGGATAGAGAATGGAAAGGAACAAGCTGTATAGACCTTGAGAAAAGAAGTGAAAGGAATAATAAATAGAAGGAAAAGATGGAAGCCTTATTTTTTATACTCAGTGGTAGAAAAGTAAAATAAAAAAATGGGACGAAGGATAAAAAATGAAAAGGAAAAAGCTGTCGACGTTGAGAAAAGAGGTGAAAGGAATGAAAGACGGGGAAGAGACGGAAACAGTATTTTTTGTAACCACAGTTTAAAAAAATATGAAAATGAAAAGGAAGACTTACGTGAAAAATAGAAAATGGAAGGGAAAGAAAGCTCAATACGAAAAACATGAAAAGAGGATGAAATGGTGAGAATAAAGTGCGGGGAATTAGATTTATCACTTCGATGGGAAGAACGGATGAGCGAAAAACTTCAATGGGCATCATGCGGAAGGAAGGACAGGACAAGTGGATCAGTGACGCGTGGCGAACATGAATCGAAACGTGAATCAGACGGTCAATTTAACGGAGAGAGAGAGAGAGAGAGAGAGAGAGAGAGAGAGAGAGAGAGAGAGAGAGAGAGAGAGAGAGAGAGAGAGAGAGAGAGAGAGAGAGAGAGAGAGAGAGAGAGAGAGAGAGGAGAGAGAGAGAGAGGGGAGTTGATCAACTTACAAGGAACTAATACCAGATGGGAAAGCCGCCAGGGTATTAGAGAGAGAGAGAGAGAGAGAGAGAGAGAGAGTGTTTCGACCAAAAAGCCAAGAAGGAAAAGTGGGTAAATTAAGTTCAGAGGACGAGGAAGAAGAGGAGGGAGAAGTAATGAAGGGGAAACTCTGAAAATATGACCCCAAGGAGAGAGAGGGAAGTAAAAGAGAGAGAGAGAGAGAGAGAGAGAGAGAGAGAGAGAGAGAGAGAGAGAGAGAGAGAGAGAGAGAGAGAGAGAAAAGACAAGCCAAAGGGATGAACAGATGAACAAGAAAGTAATCAGTTGTTATGTTCCTCCGGTCCCTTCCTGTTGAGAGGAACATGAAGACCTGATACTGATTGGACGGTCGCCTTGGTGATGACGATGATGAGGGAGGTGGTGTGTGCGGCTGTCTATTTTCTGCGTTTGTTGCAAGGGGGAGAAAGGGGGAAAGGAAGGTGATTTTACACTCTCACACTCTTTCCTTCTCCCCGACCTCTACCTACCCCAATGACCCACTTCCTTTTCTCACTATACCCTTGATTAAAAAAAAATGAGAATGATATACTGGTAGTGAGTACGCTGGAGTATTTAAATGAATACTACCAGATTTTATTATTGGTCTCATTGTTATTACTTATACTAGCACTATCATAACTATTACTAATATCATTACCTCTACTAGCACCGTCATTACTATTACTGATATTTCTGCTGTCGTTATGACCGTTATTACTATTACTGTTTTTGTTTTGTCCTTATTATCATTGAGTATATTTTGGGGGGTTATCACGAGAGGAGCGTCGCTGGACCTTATAATGTTACAACCACAGGCTTTTAGGACCCGGAAGTGAAGGGCCACCCCCGAGATGCTGAGGCCCCGAGGAGCAGTTCAGGGTTGAATAAATGGCTCTTCTTGTCCACTGTTTTATTCATATAGGTCACTGAGCCTCTAGGGTGTGCGCTGCGTCTGTTGGGGACTCCATGAAAAAATAATACATGTGAAAAAAATAATCTGCTGGCCCCTGCAATAACCTGAGTGGCCAGACTAACCTCACCCACCTCCCTGACCTGCCTTGCGCCTAGGATTACTTTTCAATGAGATTTTGCTGAACAAACACAAAAGAATTTCCGATTGAAACGCTTTCCTAGAAATTCGGATACAGGTCGGAACTTTTGTACACTGACTGACTGACTGACTGACTGATACAAGAGCTTGGGATCCCACTACATCGGCACCCTTGTGGATGTGTGACCTGAGTTAACCCTTGTAAATAACGCATCGTACATTGAATATCCAATAAATTGAGACTCCCGAAGCGTCATTTTTCCAGGAAGTGGAGATTGATATTGACTAGGAGTTGAAACAGTGGTGTAAATCAAGGCAGCCGGCGACTTCCTGGGCGAGGGTGCGCGTGCAACAAGGGTGTGTCAGGACAGCCCCGGGCCCGGCGATGGCGCTCTGCCGGCCGCTGCTCGGGTGCCGCGCCACACAGGCCCCTGCCGACCCCTCTGTTGCTGGTGTTTATATCTAGGGCGTTTCATTTCTAATTCATTTCATTATAACACAAAACCACGCTGAAAATGTCACCAGCTAGTAATGTTTTTTCTCGTATGTTAATGTTTTTAATTCATTTCGTTAAGATGTAATTACTGGGCCAAGCTGAAAAAGTTAGGTTTATGACGGTACCGCCTCAACGCTCTCTTCGTATGTCACATTATAGGCCGCTGCCGTCCCCTTTATTGTTAACATTTTTATCTTTTACTCATTTTTTTAAGGAAAGTGTCACGTGTATGAAATGATATCACCTCAGTGTGCTCCTCGTATGTTGCATCACACAGGCCGTTGTCGTCCGCTTTGTTGTTGGTATTCATATGTATGACGCGGTTTTTTAACTCATTTCATTATAACGCTAAGGTCTCCGTTGTAAATCTCACACATCTTTACAATTACACCTGTGCCTCAGAGTTTTCCACATATATAATATTATATAGGCCGCTGTCGTCCCTTTTGTTGTAAGCATTTATATCTGTGACGTTCGTTTTTTACAATTCATTTCATTATTCCACGAATAATAGACTACGTGGGATATGTCATATGTTTATAATGTTACCGCCTCAACGTTTTTATATCGTATATTAAAAAAGAATGCTCAAAAAGAATGCTCAAAAAGAATGCTCAAAAAGAATGCTCGAAAAGAATGCTCAAAAAGAATGCTCAAAAATAATGCTCGAAAAGGATGCTCAAAAAGAATGCTCAAAAAGAATGCTCAAAAAGAATGCTCAAAAAGAATGCTCAAAAGTACTTGTATGTCTAAAAGTGCTTCTCGTACACTAGCTGCCTGTACCTCGTCCGTCACAGATACCGCTTGAAAATGAGAGATAGAAAAAAAGGTCCAAATGGCGCAGCTTTACACCGGCGTTATCCACAAAACACTTCCCACTTTGTCTCACTAATCATAACATAATTGATATTCAAGTTCTTTCACCGGACGCCAAATTACGAACGGGGCCAATAACTGTGTGTGGAATGCTTTGAGTCCCTGGGAGTGACATTCGTATTTCAGGCCAATATTCAATCCACCTGTAGGGCGCATATACGCACGCACGCCAGCCGTCATTAGGCATTTGATGAAGGAAGTAATGATGGCTGCGGTTGCCGTTAGTGGTAGTAGTAGTAGTAGTAGTAGTAGTAGTAGTAGTAGTAGTAATAGTAGTAGTAGTAGTAGTAGTAGTAGTAGTAGTAGTAGTAGTAGTAGTAGTAGACTTGATAGTTGTAGTAATGTAACAACAAAACAATAGTAGCAATAATAATAATAATAATAATAATTGAAGTTGGAAACACACAGCCAGGAATTCGCTACTATTAAACATGCATCGCAATCGACTAACGCTCTTCATGCAACTCAGCTTGCGTGTGTGTGTGTGTGTGTGTGTGTGTGTGTGTGTGTGTGTGTGTGTGTGTGTGTGTGTGTGCTTGCATGGCTAGGTAGGTTACGTGTAGGGAAACACCACTACCACAACCAATACCACCGCCATTACCACCACCACCAACCACAACAACAACAACAACACTAACCCCACCACCACCACCACCACACCCTGTTGTATCTGCGTTCCTTTCGTGGTATGTGAAGAATGAAGGAGACGAGAGAAAGCCAAGGCCATTAGGCAAGGAAACAAAGGTGGAACAGTACCTACTATTTTATGAGAAGGTGAAGAGTGGAAGAGGAATAAGTCTGGGAAAGATGAAAGGACGGGGAAGGAAACAGAAGAATTGGTATTTTGTGCAAGAAGGGAGAGGAGGAGGAGTAGGAGAAGGGGTATCAAGGGGAGGAGGAGGAGAACTGGATGGGGATGAGGGGAAAGAGAACACAACAGGTGGGGGAAACGAATGACGAGGAGGAGGAGGAGGAGGAGGAGGAGGAGGGGTATCAAAAGGAAGGGAAGATAATACAGGAGAGAGAACAACAAACAGGGAAGAAGGAAGAGAGAAAATGAGACAGGGGAGGGAGGGGAAGAGGAAGAGTCGGACAAAGAAAGAAAGAAGCAACACGTTAGGAGGGGGGCGCGAGAAGGGGAGACGGGGGGGGGCAGAGAGACAGGGGTAGACAGTACGGGAGAGGAAGGAAAGAGGAGGAAGGGGAAGATAATAGAGATAGAAAGTGGGAGAATGAACGAGATAGATAACAAGAAGAGGGAAAGGGAAGGAAGGGGGATAAACAGACATGGTAGGGGAAGCATGAGGAAGGGGAGGAAGGGGAAGGGGGAGGAAGGGGAGGGAAACGTGTGAGGGGTTGATCAATAAGCATCGAGGGCACACACGATGACGGCTCGAGTCAGTCACCCGTCGACCGTCGTGAGGGGTGCGTGTTTACCTGCCGTCCCTCGCCTTCCTCCGACCTGTTCATGGGAGACTAAGCTATTCACAGGTGCCCTTGGGTGTTTGGGTGTTGTTATCCGTTTTTCGTCCCTCCCTATCTCCCCCGGGTCATCTGTTGTGTTCGTTCTCATCCTTTTCGTCGCCTTTCTTTCTATTCCTCCGTTGTCGTTGTCGTTGTTGTTGCTGTGATGTAATGTTTGTCGTTGTTGTTTTTGTTTTGTCTGTTGTCTCTGTTTTTCCTGTTTGCTTCATTCATGTTCATTCCATTCTCTCTCTCTCTCTCTCTCTCTCTCTCTCTCTCTCTCTCTCTCTCTCTCTCTCTCTCTCTCTCTCTCTCTCTCTCTCGTACACACACACACAAGGAAATTGGATTGTCCCAGACCATATACATATTTTCCAACTATATCATCCACTTTTACCTCTTCTCTCTCCTCCTCCTCCGCCTTCCTGCAAAAGTTATGTCCCCGCGGGCCACCGATCACGTCTGCGGCACTAAAACAAACCAACAGGACGGCAGAGAGCTCGGTGGGTAGGCGAGGAGGGTGGTAGGTAGGTAGCTGAGATCGAGGTGGGTGTATTGCTCGATGGGGTGTGGCTGTGGATGTGTTAGTGGGTGGGTAGGTAGATAGGTGTCTTTCTGTCTGCCTGTTGCTCAAGAGGATAGGTGTGGAAGGGAAGGAAATGAGAAAAGAAGTAGTTGTGAGAATGAGGACCCATTCAAGACAGGCTTACCTCTGACTCATCCGCGAGAAATAGTTTTATCTCCTTGCTTCTGTTGCCAGCCATATTACACACCCCGATTTCATCACAAGTATATCGTTCCTCTCTCAAGCTTTATTCGCACGCCATTTCCTTTCACCACATTTATATTTTACTTCCCATTGCCTGCTCAAGACCTAAATCCAGCCAGTCATGTGTAGCTTATTTACTGTTAGAGCACGTATAGAATTTGCGTGAATGAAGCTCCTCTGTGATATTAAAGGATATTTCATTTATATTTCTCTCTCTCTCTCTCTCTCTCTCTCTCTCTCTCTCTCTCTCTCTCTTCGCCATTCCCTTCATCCTGTCAACCTCCACACCATCAATATCTTCGCGATGTGTTTTCAAATTCAGCTCTCCTTATTTTTCATCTCCTCGGCGTCTCGTATTTTATTTTCCCTCGGTGTCTTCCCCGCGTTGCCACACTCTTCTCTCTCTGTCTTTCTCTCTCTCTCTCGCTCTCTTTCTCTCCCTCTCTCTTATCAGATCTTCATATAATACCTCGACTACCTACATCCTGTCACGTTTCGGTTCTTATCTCCCTCCTTTTATTTATCTTTTCCACCACAAAGCAAGATCTCGATTGCTCCTCACTCAGCATCTCAGTACAATCTGGAAACATTGAACTCCTCCGCCCGCTTCTTGTTATTTGTCTTTGTGTTTAATGTCATGTGTTGCTACGTATGTAAGAGTATTTCGTATTCATTTAATTTGTTTTTTGTTTTGTTTTTCTTTCTTACGTCGCAGTTTTATCTTCGTTGTTGTTTCCTTATTATTTTCCTTTCTCCTTTTGCTCCATTCATTCGCATCGTCTTTCGTGTTTTTTTCACTTGTTTCCATGATGGTCTGATTCCCTAGAGTTCCCCCTGAAAATTCTCCCGCTAGAAACTACGCATTTACAGACCGGACTGACTGACTCACTCTCTCTCTCTCTCTCTCTCTCTCTCTCTCTCTCTCTCTCTCTCTCTCTCTCTCTCTCTCTCTCTCTCTCTCTCTCTCTCACACACACACACACACCTTCATCTTTCTACACAGCATCAGCTTCCCTTCAGTATTTATTCTTCATCTTTCCGAGCCTTGCCTCACCTAATGCTCTTTCTCTCAGTCATCGCATCCTTCTCTTTTTCTTTTTTTCATTCATCTTCCGGCTGCCTCTCAACGTTGCCCATTTTATCAACATGAGCAGGGAGAGCAGTAGTAGTGGTAGTAGTAGAGGTAGTGGTGGTAGTGGTAGTGGTTGTTGTTGTGTGGTGGTAAATAATGATAGCGTATGTAGGCCACTTAATCACGACGCAATCTACCGCTCCTGCGTTTGAAAGTGACGGAGTGTTGTCGACCTGAGCAGCTTACGGGGGGAGGCGAAAAAATAAATGGAAAAAAATAGAAGTGAAAAATGTTACCCGGGAGAGATCAGGCGTTCGTTCTGTACAGCCTCTCATTTGTCATCTCTCTCTCTCTCTCTCTCTCTCTCTCTCTCTCTCTCTCTCTCTTCTTAGTTTTATAAGCCACTGAAGTGTTTTCAGCGACATCAATACTGTGACCTTGTGCGCTTCAGAGAGAGAGAGAGAGAGAGAGAGAGAGAGAGAGAGAGAGAGAGATTGCGTCGTAAATAGAAGAAGACGAATCATTTTTCAACGTTGTATTTGTTACTTTTTTTTTGTCTCTTTCCTGGATCCAGAACATTATACATATTTTTTCATCAGTTTTTTCTCATTCCTTCAGAGTAATTCACATTGTTTCATTTTCTGTCTCGTCCTTTTATTTCCGCCGTAAACTTCACATATTCTTCTTTCGTTTTTCCCTTTTCTTTCACCAACTTAACCTCTTCCTTCTCTTTTCCCTTCATTCCATCCTAACACACAGACGCATAGCATATACCCACTTCTTTCTTCCTTTTCTTTCACTAACCATATTTCTTTCTTCTTTCGTTTTCCTCTTCCTTCACGAACTTGCATAACTCTCTTCCTTCTCTTTTCTCTTCATTTCATCTTTACACACAGACGTATATACTCGCTTCCTTCTTCCTCTTCCTTCACAAACCATGATATTCTCTCCCCCTCCCCTTCCCTCTTCTCCTGGTCCCTCCCTTTCTTTATAAAATACCCATTCTCCCTTAGCTCACTATGTTCTGAAGTCCTCCACGTGCCTGACATTTCTACCCGCTGCATTTTTCACACACAGAAGTAGGTCACTCACTGTTAATGTTCTCAGACGCTGTGGGTACGCCCTCGCTCTCGCCTCCCCGGGACTGTATCTAGTAAACATGTCATCATCCCCTCCAGTCGTATCACTCTGCTTTGAAGGCGTTTCTTGGGTGTTTCTTTCCTCCTCGGGTATTTTTGTTTTGGTGGTTTGGTTTGTTGGTATATTCTAGTGATTTTTCTGTTCCGTGTCTACGTTACTGACATTGCCAGTTATATGATTCTTGCTCTTCCAGGTAGTACTCGTCGATACGTTCAGTTTCTTTATACAGAACTTCCTTATTGTGAACGCTGCCTCATTGTGGATATCCATAACTCATTCTAACGCTTTGTGGTAGCGCTTTGCATGGAATTGAGGTGGAGGAAGTGGTTCTTACTAGTGACTTGCTTTGAGCCATGTTTACACTAGGTGGGTAAACTGTTTATATTTTTATTATATACGAGACGCTGTACACGCAACTCCCAGCACAATAAGAAAGTTAGAATAATAGGAAAAAAACAATAAGGGAGTTGGAATAATAGGAAAATACAATAAGGAAGTTGGAATAATAGGAAAATACAGTAAGAAAGTTGGAATAATAAGAAAATACAATAAGAGTTGGAATAATAAGAAAAATCAGTAAGACTTGGAATAATAGGAAAATACAATAAGAGAGTTTAAATAATAGAAAAATACAATAAGAGAGTTGGAATAATAAGAAAATACAATAAGAGAGTTGGAATAATAAAAAAAATAGGTCAAAACACGTAAAACTGATGCACAGATAAAAAAAAAAATCACACACTCAAACCCTTCTGTACTTTCTTCATTGGTGGGTTTCAAACAAGACGAAAAACGCTTACTTGAACATATTCTTTCGTGTGTAGACGGGAGGGATCTCGTCCTGCAGAGCCACAAAAATGTCAAAATAGCGATGTTTTTTTTTTTTTTTACAGCAAAGGAGACAGCACAAGGGCACACAAAAAAAGGAAACAATAAAAAAAAGCCCGCTACTCGCTACTCCTGTAAAGAATCCGAAGAAGATTATAAATAGTACCTACAAAATCAATTCCCGCCAGGTTATAAGCCCTTCAATTGATACCGTCCTAGAAGTTCTATCCTTTTTTTCTCTCTACTCACGTTATGGCCGCAGCACGTTCTCAATATAACAATGTACTCTTCAGGCGTCTGCATTTGACGGGCATAATAACTTTCCGCGCTACACATTTTCTTTATAATACCAATTTTTTGATAGGTTTTATATATTTTTTTTTTCCTATGTGCGTGCGGTTGTGTGCATTCTTTTTCTTTGTAACCATTTGCTAATAGCTTTAACATATTTTTTTTCTGTGTGTGTGTGTGTGTGTGTGTGTGTGTGTGTGTGTGTGTGTGTGCCTGCTTCCAGTGGCGGATCCGGGGGGGGGGAGGCACCTGGTCACGTGCTCCCCCTTATATAAAATATTATAATATTTAATAACGGAATTAATTAATTATTATTATTATTATTATTATTATTATTATTATTATTATTATTATTATTATTATTATTATTATTATTATTATCATTATTATTAAAATGCATAAATGAATCTTTATCTTCTAGTTCGCGTTAACATGTCTTTTAAAGCTAAAAAGAAGAAAAAATACGTGAAATACTCTCCCAGAACAAGTATCTACACTACAGTTTATCACGCTCTGCGAGTTTCGCCTCGCTGACTTGTCTAGTACGCGTTTCGGGCGGGTACTGGACAAGGGGGAGAGACTCAGAGAGCTGCGGCTGGTCGCTGTTGATGTACAAAGACTATGATCTAATTCTGGGCCTGGATGATTTACATGATTATGTCACTGAATTCAGAATGTGGAGATCACCGCCATCTTCAATCTGTCACAACAACAAAACAAAGTCCCGAAAGACTGGAAACAAGCGAACGTAACACCGATCTACAAAAAGGGAGACAAAAGCGTGGCCCTAAATTACAGACCAATCAGCTTGACCTCAGTGGCGGGAAAAATCCTCGAGAAGATCATCTGAGACAAACTCGTTAGGTTCCTTGAAGACAACAACATCATTTCCGATGCTCAGCACGGTTTCAGGAATAAGCGCTCATACTTAACCAATTTATTGGACTTCTTCCAAGGCATCTATGAAAACTGGGAAATCATATCCCCAGTGGTATTATATATATCGACTTTCAAAAAGCCTTTGACAAAGTGCCACACGAAAGACTCCTCAAGAAACTCAAGTCAGCGGTATTAGGCGACAATCTGACAGCGTGGATCAAAGACTGGCTCACTGGAAGAAAACATCGAGTTGTACTCAACGGACAGGCCTCCGAGTGGCTCCCGGTCACAAGTGGAGTGCCACAGGGGTCAATGCTGGGACCCATACTCTTCATCAAATATATCAACGACCTAGAACTAGGATTAAAATCCAATCTTTCCAAATTTGCCGACGACACAAAGGTGGGTGGGAAGGCCCTCACGATGGCAGACTGCGAAATTATCCAGAGAGACCTGGACCAGATCACTCGGTGGTCAGAAAAATGGCAGATGTCCTTCAACACTACCAAATGTAAAGTAATGCATATCGGATCCAGAAACAGCAACCACACATACCACATGGGTGGCGAACCACTACATGTAGTGCAAGAGGAAAGAGACCTCGGGGTCACCATCAGCAGTGACTTGAAACAAACAAAACACTGCAAGTCCGCCTGTAAGAAAGCCAATACAATGCTTGGGTTCATAGCGAGGAACTTCGAATACAAGACGCCGAGAGGTATGTTATCATTGTATAATTCGCTGGTAAGCCCCCACCTGGAATACGCCGTGCAATTCTGGTCTCCATATTACAGGAAAGCCATTGAATTACTTGAGAGAGTACAGCGCCGCGCCACGAAGATGATACCACCACTGAGGACGAAGCCCTACGAAGAACGACTCGAGCGACTCAAACTCTTCACGCTGGAAAAGAGATGACTGCGGGGAGACATGATACAAGTCTTTAAGTACCTGAACAAGCTCAGCAACGTTGATCACTCCAAACTCTTCACGCTACAAACTAACCTGAGAACAAGAAACAACGGAAAAACAATTCAAGCAAAGCGATGCAATACCGACATCGGCAGGAGTTATTTCTCGAATAGAGTTGTTCGCCACTGGAACAGCCTTCCTGCGAAAGTGGTTAGCGCAGAGACCATCAACTCCTTCAAGAAACGCATTGATCGCCACTTTGCTGCATCGGGAGTGAACTGAACGTATCCAAGAGTAGGTACACAAGTGCTTTAATCCTTCCCTGCATGCCACTCCTGTGGCAAACGGATTGATTAAATCACTGAAAGCAGGCAGCCTAGTATTTAGCCAACAGGCTTTCTGCTGCCTGCTAGTCCATGTTTCTGTTCTTAAAAGCTCCTTGCCAAATACTGTACTTGATACATATGAGCAGTGCTCACAAAATTATCCTGTTACAAAGAAATTATTACTTATTTATGCCACTTTGCCCATTCCATCTGCTACAGCTGAACGAAGTTTTTCTACACTTAAACATATATAAAATCGTACAGACGGTCAACTATGGGTGAGGAGAGATTGAATGGGCTTTCAAAATTATACGTTCACCGTGAACTGACCAACGGTGATCTAATTGAAAATTTTGTTACGGCTGTCACTGATATATAAAATTAAGTGCCCCCCCCAAAAAATTATTTTCTAGATCCGCCACTGCCTGCTTCTGTGTGTGTGTGTGTGTGTGTGAGAGGAGAGAGAGAGCATTATTACAGTGCACTCTGAACCCAGCACAACAATCCCGTAATAGTAAATCCCTCCCCCACGGTCACTGTTTGCAGGCACACGCCCCCTCCGACACGGCCTCGCCACGCCTTTCCCGCGCCCCCCTGAGCCTCACCAGCGTGTCTCTCCGCAGGTCTCAGGGCGGGGATGTGATGGGCGGCGGGCGGTCCAGCAGTAGCGAGGGTGGCGAGGAGCGACGCAAGCCACACGCCCTGCCGCCCCTCGCCCAGAAGCCCCGCACCCCGGCCATTGCGGTAAGTGGGGGGGAGGGGATCTCTCTCTCTCTCTCTCTCTCTCACACACACACACACACACACACACACACACACACACACACACACACACACACACACACACACACCATTTTTCTAACCTCGTCGTCACCTATTTTTCCATTTTGAAACTTGACAACTCCCCTCCACTTTTATCCCTCCCTTCTACACCCTATTAATTCTTCTTGTTCATACTCAGTTCATTTTCACACACACACACACACACACACACACACACACACACACACACACACACACACACACACACACACACACACACACACACACACACTGTAAAGCATTATCCTGATTGAACATTAAACTTATTTTTGTTTTTTTCATATACTCTAATTTACTCAAACAGATAGCAGCTGCAATGTTATTTTTAAGGTGTGCTAACTATCATTAATTTGGATATTATTATTATTATTGTTATTATTATTATTATTATTATTATTATTATTATTATTATTACATTATTATTATTACTATTACTATTATCATCACCAATACTGCAGTAGCACAAGTATAATAGTATTAGTAATAGTAGTTGCAGGAGTAGCAGTTGTAGTAATAGTACATAGTTTTATTATAATCATTTTTTTTCATTACTTCATCATCATCATCATGAAACATTGCTGCTCCTCATCAGCCTCTTCCCTCAGGCGAGTCCGCTGGAAAATGAGTTAGCGTCACACTTCATTGGGTCGCCACCGCCATCAGGGCTTCGGCGGAGTGACTGCGGCTACGGCCTCAGTGTGGACAGTGTGGGGGAGGAGGAGGGCAGCGGTGGTGAGGAGGAGCGCACTGTTTACCGCCCCACTGACCCCTCACTGGAGGCCTCGCAGCCCAAGATCACCCTCAACACCGCCCCCCGCCGAGGCTCGCCTCCCCCGCCACATGCCATTGTGTCCGCTGAGAATATCACCTCCACCCCCACCTCTGCCATCTCCCTCCGGTGCCTGGCCTCTGCTGCCACTGAGACTCTTGCCCTCCATCAAGCCCTCACGCCCCCCCCAAAGCTGGTCACCTACCGGGCCCAAGGTGGGGCCGACGCCGTCCAGGTAAAGCACAATATGCCTGGCCTTGGCGCCACCTCTCTCAGACACAACTCAAGGCATAAACCTCTTGCTCAAACACTAAGACTGAATAAGTAATTTCATCCTTGCCCCACCAAATACACAAAAAATGTTTCCCTGAAGGGACTTAAAAGAATATCATCTTCTTCAACACTCCCTAACATAATCTTTGCTAGTTATACATAAACCTTGTGGTAATCAAATAACTCTTCCTATAAGTTACATAACCTTCCTTTCATTAATGCAAAAGTTTCACTTTTCTTTTTCTTCCTTCTCAAAAAGTGCTTACTTCACATACCCAGAAGTTTCACTTCCTCTCCTTCCATCCCTATGCAGGAATGGGTGCCAGATGAGGACGGTGGTTTGGCTACACCCCCCCGCAAGTGCTCCTCTCCTTCCATCCGGGACCTGCCCTCCCCCCTCCTGGGCCGCAGTGCCCTTGGCAGCCGCCCACCTCCACCACTTCAATCTACCCGAAGAACCAGGTCGATGGTTAAACTTTCACCCATCCACAAATCGTCCTAATCTGCCTTCAATACTCCAGCAACAGTGCTTTGTTCATTTTTTTTATATATATTGTGTATTCTTAAAAACTTTGAAACTTGGCAGTTGTGCCTTGTTATTTTGAGCCACACTGGACTGTGGAGGTCTGAACTAGGATACTAAGGTAAAGATGAAGTTGTGGGCCTACTTTATAGCCACGTGTTGCATCAGCACTTATTTCCGTCACCTCAGCCCTTGATCCTGAGATGGGTAGGAATCTATTACCTCAGGACACTGGGCCAGTGTATCATCTGGGTTACCGTAGTTTATCTTCACCAGATTTCCCGAGGGACCCATTTACTGATCAGCTTGAAAGGGAGGAAGAACGGGCCAGAATGGGATCGAACCCAGTCCTGTGGATTCATAACTAAGCATGCCAGTCACTGCACCGCAGAGGTGAACAAAGATGGGTTAAAGTAAATTTAGTCAGGCTGGAGATGGGTGACCTCTGCTGCCAGAAGACTGTAAACTTCCATGTAACCTCCACTGTTGTAAAGCACCCCTGCCATTTCAGCAATTCTTGGAGGTCATTTTTCAGTTTAGCTACTAGAAATTGTTCCTTCAACTTGCTTTTCATGTTGCCTCTTAATACAGCTGCTGTGAGCTCTGGGATCTTCACCATTATTTCATGGAGAGTACAGTCAGTCCTGTAGCCCTGCAATACTCACTGGGTTTGTCTTTGAACGTGTTTCGTTGTGAAGCTTATAAATCAACTGTAGCGCATGTTTGTGAGTCACAGAAAATTAGTTCTGTTACTTATCTCGTCGAAAAGATCAAAGAAATTTCTACTATAAAATGTATTTTGCATTGTTATATACTGTGTAACAAAAAACCTTGGCAGAAATTTATAGCTTAAAAGATATTACTTATTTTGATAGTAATCATCATTGTAAAGCACTATTTTCTACGTGAATATGACTGTGTCGTTCATGTGTGTGTCAAATGTACTGAATGTTACCTCGTGTTATGGATCAACTAGTATAAACTACATACAGGAACGTTCCAGCATCGTCAACTTTTCCAGAAACTGTCCCATCCCTAAAAGCATGCCACCGACAACCATCCTGCCACATTGACATAAGATTTCCAGTTGCTTTTCTTTTGAAGCTTTAACTGTGTTACATGAAGTTGTCTGTATTTGTGAGATTGTTATGGGAATATATGCAAGATGAAGTGTGAATTTATAGAACAGTGACTGTGATCATTAGCATGCTGGTATTTTCAGAGCCTGACGGCAACAGTCATAGCACACCTCATGAACCTCGTCCAGGACCAAGAGAAAAAAGGAGAGGAGAGAGACTGACTCAGCGGTTATAGGATTCCATGAGACTAGTCAGTGAAATGTGCTACGAGTTTTGTAGTAATAGCAATAGTAGTTGTAGTAAAAGGGTCGTAGTGATGGAAGTGGTGGGTGTAGTAATGGAACAAGCTGTAGTGCTGGTGGTAGTTTTGGCAGTAATGTTGGTGATGGCAGCCACATAAAATAAGTCGCTAATGCCTGATAACAATTATATAGATTTTTCATGCTTTAATCAATACTTCATATTAATGTTTCATGCAAGATGGAAGAAAAACAAAAAAAGCAATGTTCAAGATACCTTCAGTAGTTATTGATTGTGGTGATGCACATTACATTCAGCAAAGTGTTTTTTTTTTTTTTTTTTTTTTTTTTTTTTCAACGAGTCATGTGTCAGTTTTAGCGGTGAAAAAGAATCATGCCTCACAGAGCTGATTGCATAAAAATGAACATCTATGATATTAACAATATGATGATGATTGGTTGTAGTCGCAGTAGTAGTAGATCATTGTTGTTATTATTTTTATCCTTATCATCATTATTATTATTATTATTATTATTATTATTATTATTATTATTATTATTATTATTATTATTATTATTATTATTATTATTATTATTATTATTATTATTATTATTATTATCATTGTCATTTCTATTCATACTATTCATGCTATTACTACTGTCAATTATGGGAAAGTTTCTAGGACTCGTGCTGCAGTCTGTTTAGATTCTGCAGGATTATCATGAAGGATGTTGATTATCAGAAGTTTAGAATTTTCTTTTTCTTTTTCTTCTTGGAGAGGAGAGGAGATATAATGATTTCCAAGGAGTCGCTGCTTTGAATTCAGACTGGAACTGGTTTGGTTGTTTTGAACGCTGGAAGAGAGGGTTGTTTTCTACCAGGGCTGAGCTGTTTTGTGTCTTAAGGTCCTTTGATCTCTTGGCACGAGCTGTGGACTTTCAGGCTATAGCAAATGTTATCTGTTTGATTTTTTTTTTATAACAAGGAGACGGTGGGACTGAACTGTATTTGTTCAATAATTTGCTGCTCTTTGGACTTGCCATTGATCTTGAGCTGCAAACTTTGTTAGGAAGCAATTAAATATTTTGGCAGAGCTGTTTTGAACTTGTGTTTGAAGTTTTAAAGTTCAGGGACAAGTTATTTTGAATTCCATAGTTGACTTACAACAGTTTAGTGGATGATCTATTCATGACTACCTTTTATGGTAAAAGACACAAACCAAAGGCAAGACAATAATGTAAAGAACAAGCTGCTTCAAAAAGAATACAGGAGCCTCACATCTGTGTTATGGCTGCACAGAGCCCTTCATGATAACATGGTGAAATCATATATGCCTGCAGTTTTGCTGTGAATAAAATACATAAGATTGACTTGGGTGTGCATGAATATGTTAATTTCATTCATATCTCACTCTAAAAAAAAAATTACGTCAGCAGTTCAGACTGTGATAATATAGATTAAAGCATTTTCTTTAAAATTCTTCACTTGACATGCTGGCAGGCAAGACACCCAGGTGCCACGAACATCCACAATCCAAACAGAACCGTGACTGTAATTACATTGATTTTAGATAACAAATAATAGTGCATTATTCATGGGGGGAGGAGAGAAAGAGAGAGAATTACTCCAATTTGTGAACAGACATTTTAAATGTTTATGCTCATTCAGATGCTGGATTTATGTATGAATGTAGAGATTCATGCATGCATGTATGTATGTATGTGTGTATGAATGTATGCATGCCAGTAATGTACCCTATTCATATATGCATGCATGTACTATGTATGTATCCATGTAAGTATATGTGTGTGTATGCATTATGTAATGTATATATGTATTGGATTCTTCAGTACCAATTAAAAAATGCCAGCATTGATGTGCAGACATAGTGGGCTTAGGAAGGGAAGGACGAGAGCTGATTAAATTATAACCACTGCAGAAACCACTAGTGTTGCAGACTAATATGCCTCACAGTACTTGAAAACCAAGGCCAGTACAGGCAAAATGAGCAAGACTATTCATCACCAAAGCTGCGACTTTGTGTGAGTCTGCGTGTGTCGAGCACGAAAAAGTGGAGAGAGAAATGTATCATGCTGTAAAATTAATAAATATCTGTACACATGTTTATGATTCCCATACTTGCCAAAAATGGAATTTGCTTTTAAACAATTTTATAATACTTTAATTAACTGGATCGTGAATATTGGAGTGACTGTGGAGGAATGAATGAATGGTTGTGACGGAAAGGAGAAAGGTTCATCATGATGTAAGAACTGCATACTGTTATCATTACCTGTCCTGCTAGCATATGATTAATATAATGAAGTAGAGTAAATCTTTAGTAGGTGCAGCAAAGGAAAGAACCAGATATAAACATGTACTACAGAGCAACTCAGAAGCGAAACTAAGTTTACAAACATTGGTTATGGCTTGTGGTAATGCCCTGGGGTGTTTGGTGTTTGCTGTATTCCATCCTGGGAGCCATTTAGTAATGTAAATATGGCTGGCTGTGTCCATAGAGTTTTCCGCGTCACTGCTTAGGTAACATTCCACTAGTGGCTATAGTCTTAGGCTTTGGAAAACAATCTAGTGGAAATATTGCTGAAAAAACTTATGCTGACCAGTCTGATGATGTTAAATGTTGCAGGAGATATCCCAAGACTGTTATGAACCTATATGTTAACAGTTTGTATATAACTTACAATTTGCTACATAGGCTCCAGAAAGCTGTTTGAAACTTTGCTTAGGAAATTGCAATGTTGTTTTGTTAATAAATATGAACATTTAGAGAGCAAGTAGTGGTGCTGCTACTACTGCTACAGTTGCTGCTACATGTGCTACTGCTATAGATAAAAAAAAAAACAGCAACTGCTACTACTGTGACTCCTACTACTACTACTACTACTACTACTACTACTACTACTACTACTACTACTACTACTACTACTACTACTACTACTACTACTACTACTACTACTACTACTACTACTACTACTACTACTACTACTACTACTACTACTCTATTACTACTACTACTACTACTACTACTACTACTACTACTACTACTACTACTACTACTACTACTACTACTACTACTACTACTACTACTGCTACTGCTACTGCTACTACTACTACTACTACTGCTACTACTACTTTTATTACTGCTTCTGCTGCTGCTGGTCCTGCTTTAGTTACAGCACTGAGATCACTAATATCACACTAACAGCAACATTGACAGCTGCCACAGCAATAGTAGTAGTGGTAGTGGTAGTAGTAGTAATCATAGTTGTAGTAGTTGTAATAGTTGTCATGGTTGCTATTGTAGCAGTAGCCCATAATTATGATGGTTGTAGTAGTAACAGTGGTTCAAGAAGTAGTATTAGTAAAAGTGGTAGAAGTAGACTTAAGTAGTAGTAGTTGGTCAGTTCAACAAGATAAAATTTCTGGAAATATCTTGCTACATTTAGCTCTAGCAAACTGATTAGTATACATAGGATACATATGTATCCACTGGTGATTTTGCCTTCCTAAGTGATTCTTGCTCATCCTGTCTTTAGTGTCTTTTTTTTTTTTTTTTTTTTTTTTTTTTTTTTTAACCTTCGACATTTCAAAAGCTTTTGATTATTTTAAAAATTTTAGCTTTTTGAACTTTCTTTTTTCTAATTTTCTCTCTGTACTTGCGTCTGTTGCTACCAAAACAGAGGTTACGGTTATCCCAAATCAATAACTATATATATTATAGTGATGTTCCTCAAGCCTTTCTCTATCATCCACTCTCTATTATCAATTAAATTAACCTGTCTTGATAATGTATAGAACACACGTGTGACAAACTTCATTCAATGACATCTCTCCTGTGGCTTTTGCAATACAACTTTTAACAATCCTCTTTATCTTCCATCCTTGGCAGTCCATTTACTTCCATCTCCCATAACACCCGTGTGTTTCAGACATTTTTACTTGTTCAGCAAATTTTTCACCCAGTGTAGTGTTTCCACTTGGCTCTGTGCGGGGGACTGCACCTACTTTATGCCCTTTAAATCTGGGCCAATAATTGTCTTCTTTTTACAACTTACCCATTACTCTGTCATGATGATACTGTGATAGTTATAATCTCTTGCTTTTTTTTTTACAGTAAAGGAAGCAGTTCAACGCAAAAAAAAAAAAAATTAATGAAAAAAAGCCTGCTACTCACTGCACCTACCAAGTGTCAAGAGGAGTGGCCGAAAGATTGGTCAATTTCGGGAGGAGAGGTGTCCTGATACCCTCCTCTTGAAAGAGTTCAGGAGGCAGGAGGAAATACAGATGAAGGAAGATTGTTCCAGAGTTTACCAGCATGAGGGATGAAGAGTGAAATGCTGGTTAACTCGTGCATAAGGGATTTGGACAGTAAAGGGATGAGTTTGAGTAGAAAGTCGTGTGTGGCGAGGCCGCGGGAGGGGGGGAGGCATGCAGTTAGCAAGTTCAGAAGAGCAGTCAGTGTGAAAATATCGATAGAAGATAGAAAGAGAGGCAACATGGCGGCAGAATTTAAGAGGTAGAAGACTATCAGTAAGAGGAGGAGAGCTGATGAGACGAAGAGCCTTAGACTCCACTCTGTCCAGGAGAGCTGTGTGAGTGGAGCCCCCCACACGTGAGATGCATACTCCATACGAGGGCGGACAAGGCCCCTGTATATGGATAGCAACTGTGCGGAGGAGAAGAACTGGCGGAGATGATACACCTCGAGGAAGCTGATTTACTGAGAGAGGAGATGTGAAGTTTCCAGTTAAAATTTTGAGTTAAGGATAGACCGAGGATATTTAGTGTTGAAGAAGGTGACAGTTGAGTGTTCTTGAAGAATAGGGGATAGGTGTTTGGAAGATTGTGTCGAGCTGATATATGGAGAAATTGGGTTTTTGAGGCATTGAAGGACACGAGGTTCCTTTTACCCCAATCGGAAATGATATCAAGGTCTGAGGTTAAGCGCTCTGCAGCCTCCAGTCTGGAGTCTTGTAATTCCTGTTGAGAGGGTCTTCTGTTGAAAGAAGTTGAAAAATGCAGAGTGGAGTCGTCAGCGTATGAATGGATAGGACAGTTTGTTATGGAAAGAAGATCATTGATGAATAACAGGAAGAGAGTGGATGATAGGACAGAGCCCTGTGGAATACCACTGTTGGTAGGTTTAGGGGAAAAACAGTGACTGTCTACCACAGCGGAGATAGAACAACCAGAAAGGAAACTGGAGATAAAGGAACAAAGAGAAGGATAGAAACCGTAAGAGGTCAGTTTAAAAAAGCAAAGACTTGTGCCAGACTCTATTGCTAGGATGTCTTTTATTCAGAGGTGGGCAAGTGCGGTACTTAGTGCGGTAGTACTGCATCACAAAAAAGTACCGCACTACCACAAAATTTCTGAAAATACCACACTACCGCGACCGCACTAAAAAATCCTGTGATACTTTTTTGTAGTACTTTGAAAACTATCGAAGACGACATTTGCAGCGTGGCATACTCACAGAAATGTTTTTTTTTTACAGTGAATCGGACTCAATCAGTCAATCGGTATCAGTCATCAGAATCAGTGATTCAGTCATTCTGACTTTTCAGTTATTGCTCAAAATTAAATACTAGATAGACAGACTAAACTACTACACTGCGAGTCTTCTTTAACCTGCGCGGTGCCGGCCAATTTTTCATTGTACTATTTTAAGCATGTTTTCTTTGTTTGGATAGCCAGGATATGCACTGAAGTATTTTTTATTTTGACTACCGCTACCACACACCGTGTACCGCACTGGGAAAGAAAAAAATGGGACCGCACTACCACAACCGTACTACTCCAGAAAAAGTACCTCACTACCACAACCACACTACTAACTTTTCAGTACCGCGCCCACCTCTGCTTTTATTCAGGTTTGGTTTCTGTAGGCTTCACTGTGAAATTTTTGTATATAGAAATGGTAAAGCAAGAGTTTGATTATTTTATATTATGTTAATGGGTTATACCACATTTTCAGTGTTGTTTCACTTGATGTTCTCAGCCGTTTTCAGCAAAACTAGACTAATTGTTGTTCAGATCCAGTTTGATGGCTGAGGGAGCCACCGTCAGTAGGGCTGAGTGAAAACCTTGGTATACATGATCTGGATATATTTCCAGATATTTTGTGTGATTATGGTGAACAAGAAGGAAAAAGAATATTTCACATTAGCCATGTTTGTTTTTATTGTTAATTATTGACACTGGCAATATAAAATTTTCTTATATTAATTTATATACATGTATTTACATATAAATTTGAGTGTGTAAATTTAAGTATATATTAGCTATCACTTAATCTTTATACAGAATACATACATTGTAGCCATATTAAGGATACAAACATTGAGTTATATGTAGTCAAAACTGTGCAGGTATAGTGAAGCACCAGAATTGTGCAGGTATATTGAAGCTCCAGACTCACCAATTTTGAAATTTACAAAATGTCAGTATTGGCTCAGTGATGCTGTCATTAAAGTAATTATTCACAATGGGAAGCACTGGGTGCTTATAATGAACAAACAGTGTGTGTGTGTGTATTCTCTCTCTCTCTCTCTCTCTCTCTCTCTCTCTCTCTCTCTCTCTCTCTCTCTCTCTCTCTCTCTCTCTCTCTCTCTCTCTCTCTCTCTCTCTCTCTCTCTCTCAGTATTTTTTCCTAAATAAAGTTATGAAAGTCCAGTTTCAAATTAAGAAATTTCACATACTGATTTGTTTAAAACAAAACCATGCAAATTTCAGACTGAATTCCTCTCAGTGCATTGACTAGACTACAATATCTATATAAAATTCATATTTTGTTTATCTGATGGCTACACATTTTATAAAACCATTAATAATTGTGCATAGTGCATTAAAAAGTTCTGTTACATACATATTTGCTAATATGTTTTCAAATAATTTGCAAGCTATGTATAATATATACAAAACCCTGAAACAAGTATGTCAATCACTGAAACATACAAAGCACTTTCCCGAAGTGGGTCTGTCAAACAACTTACTCATCAGCAGTAATGAACTCAGACCTTCAGAAAAACATCACTTCACGTAATAAACTTTTAGATAAGTTTAATACATAAAACTATAGTTAAAGTAATATCAATGCCAGATATGTCATAGATTTGTAAAGGAAGGCTCTGGGTTACCCCCAACAAAATTTTATTTTCTTTGACTTGCCTGAAGGTAATCAGATAAAATAATGCTTGGTAACACTGGACCTTGATCAAATGAGTAATGGATTGTGCCTAGACTGATATAATCTTTTTTTTCTATTAAACTTTGGTCATTCCTGCAAATAGTAAGGGAGAGCAGTTACGATTCAGACAGTGGGTTGGTTCGGACATCACAATTATTATAAAACATATGGGACTGAGGGTTGTAAGAGCTTGTGTGAAGGTGCAAAACTTTAAGGGCATTGTTCTTTTTAATGCAGGTTATTTTTTTTTTTTCACCTCCTACCTATATGATACTTTTAGGTTGTATCATAAGTTTTCATTTAAAAAATATGGCAAGTAGTGGATTGTGCATTATTATGACGAAGCAGCGATACACGGCAAAGGCATTGCCATAGAACACGAATGCTTAGCTCTCGTACTGGAAGTGGAGTGTGACCAGACATTCATTTTTATAGATATAGAATGATTCGAACGTTGATTTTTCATGATTTTTATTAATTTTGTACCAGTTAAAATGATATTTCATCATAGTTTTCCTTTTTTGTTTTTTCCTATAAATATTGAAAAGATAATTTTGTACTTATACAAATATCTTGGAATTGATCATTTCTTCTTAATTAGCTAATCCACCTTAAGTTATGTTAAGGTTGTGCCGAGTAATAGAAGTGTCCGAACCATTACCACGGGTAAGGATGGTTTGTACAATTCAGAAACTTGTGTTTCATCATCCACTGCAAAATACTGGAAGTAGCTACAAGTGTGATATTAACAAACTAAAGAGTCAAATGATGAAGGAACATTTTGAGATCAATAAAATTATACTGATGCTAAAAAAATTATAAAAATTTATTTTTTTTAAAAGTGGCTGAATCATCACTGCTCTACCCTACAGCTTCACTGATTTTGTCTTTGATCTATAAATGTAAATTTGCTATAAAAATGAAATGTACATACAGTGGAACATTATCAAGAGAGTACTTCTTTTAAAGCAGGTAAATAATCATTACTCCATGCCAAATTAATTATTTTACATTGTCTGCACTTAATTACAACAGACTTTAAAACTGTGTCTGGAGCAATGATCATTGAAACTATTTACATGTTAAACATAATTGTACACCTAATGTACAGTAACCCTGGGCTTATTAACTCTGTCTCTTATCATCCTCAGCACCAGTGGGAAACAGAGGAAGCACGATGGACCAGGACTCTGCCTCAGCACATCAGTGCATTCTTCAGCCACTGGAAAAGAAGAACATACTTTAGTATATATATCTGGCAGCCCCTTTCCCTTTCCACAATGACTGGTCCACAACTCTGCCTAATACCCAGTTCATGAGTACTGGAACGTGACAGGGCAAGTGTAGTATGGCGACGGCCTGATGAGCGAGCCTCCCATAATCCATTCAGCGAATGGGGTACCTCTTTGGCCAACTCAGTAAGGAGTGGCTCTCCCGTCACGCTGGTCGCGGGTTCAATCCCAGGCAGCCGGGGAATACCCTCTCCTTGTTGTGATTAATTTCTCGTGTGTTTCGATATATGCAGAGGATGTGTGGGACCGAGAGAGTAATAGAAAAAGAGAGTAGAAAATCTCTTCATTAAACAGGGACACATTTCTACCTCACTCCCGTGTTTACGGGAAAGAAGCTGGACATGGCCTCCTCATACACACAGTTCACAGCACTTTCAGTCCCAGAGTACAGGCCAGTCAATAGATCAACATTTAAAGCAGAAATCCGACAGTCACAAAAGATCCAAGGGTGATGTACTGAATCAGACTCCTTGAGATCAACATAAGCTGCAGGCATCTCCTGTTGAAGCTCATGTCCACCAGTACACAAAGTGCTCGGATACAGTCAATAGTCAACTTGCCAGTCATGGACCCAGGCTGCTCAAGTCTCTGCAGTTTCAGCAGGTGCCTGCAAATACCCAAGATTAACAGAGGGGCAAGCATTTTGCCTGGTGCATCTATTGTTTATGCAGATATGCAATTAACTACTGAAACTGCATAGATCTAAATAGCTTGGAATCACACCTGGTAAGTTGTCAACTGGCCATATCCAAATGTTTCGTGTACTGGTGGATCACTAACCCAACTTTCAACTGGGAATGCTTGCAGTCTATGTTGATCTCAAGAAACATTTGATTCAGTACATTATGAGGCACTCTGGAGTCTCCTGTGCCTTTATTAGATTTAGGTAGAGTTGTGGACCAAAGTCATTGTGGATCATCTATTGGCAAAACCTGGGTCACTGAGCTTGTGTTTGCCAATGATGCAGTAATTCTCACTGAGCCATTGGAGGCCCTGATGATGGCTCCTGAGGTACTGTACAAGGAGGTGAAACCTTAAACCCTAAAGGTCTCCTTGGGCAACACAAAGGTACAGGTGTTTGGAGACTTACTGGATGAAATGCTGTAGTCTGTTTATACATGTGAAAAGGACATTGATATATTGAAAAGTTTCACAGACCTCAGTAGCATAGTGGAAAACAGAAGTGGGTCTTATCAAAGTTTTCCAGTTAAATGGCCTGGCCCACAGTGTTCTGGCATGATACCTGCACAGAAGGACAAAGACTTGGATCTTCAAGTCACTTATGCTCCCTGTCTTACTCTACTTAATAGTGACAGAGGCAAATTAATGCTATTGGCAGTGTATCTATGCAGAATCATAATGTATTGCTGGAATGCCTTAACCCCTTGACCATGGATTTCCTACAAGAAGACATCACCAAGCTACAGGAATAGAACAAAAAGTGGCTGCTACAATTCAATGAAGAAAAATGTAGTCATGCACCTTGGGAGGGGATATCCAGCATACCAATACCACATGGGAAACACTCCACTATCCACAACAAAGACAGAGAAAGACCTGGGAGTATATGCTACCAGGCTACCAGTGAAAACCAAATCCGTGCCAGTTACAGCGGACAGGTTAAATAAGTGATTTACTGTGTAACTGAATCAAGACCTCTATTACCTGCATATTCTGAGCAAAATGGCTATCTGGCATGCTACCCAGAGGTCAACCCCACTGACTTGGTTGTTACTGTAAGAGACAATTGCAAGTACAAGAGGCCAAGGGGATGACTTCATAGCTCATGACTTAAGTCAGTGGATCCTGCCATGAGGTATTTTGGCTGGGAAGGGGTTGTGAATGTTACTTAAGGGGCAGAAAGGTAAGCCATGACCACTCCATTTATTCAGCATCTCCTACACTCATGCTTGTATGCTGAATAATGTGAAAGCTACTAATATTTTATAACTCACCTCACCCAGAGTGAACTTCACTGAACCATTCTGAAGGGGATCCCGCTTCTCAAATATATCTGGAAAATGGACAAACCTCAGTGATATGGATTATGAATATTCATGTTAAGCAATTCACCTCCTTTGTTCAACTGTACCATCTTTCATTCATAATTCAACATTAGAATTTAGTATGGTAAACATCATATTGAGACAAAAAGGAAAAACGGGTCAAACACAATAACTGCCAATGAAGCCCACTAAAGGAGCTTGTTGAATGGCTGTGTTTAGGAGGCAGGTAATATTCACTAGTCAGCAGTATAAGTGATAAAGGACTGGTAACACTGGGCTTTTGTCTGTGTCTAATACATCAAATATACATAAAAGCCCATATTTTCAATAAAGGCTTCGGGGGCGGGTCATCTCATATGCCATTTAACTTGTACGAGGATGAACTGGACGGCCAACTTACTGAAGGCAACAGAGAGGTGAAGAATGGCGCTCACATAGTCGCCAAACCTTAGCGTGCCGTCCTTCCTCATGTAGCGCAGCACCAGTGTAGAGACGACCTCCGTGCTCAGCTGAAACCCTGGAAGCACACCACCACAATCAGTAAATACAAAATCTCAACATTTACTGCTTTTAACTACAGATAACCTGCAGACATTTATATTTTGTTTTAGGTAGACGAGTTGTGATTAAACAAAATTTGAACGCATCAACAACTCACCAACATCTTCCAGTGCATCTCGCAATCTTTCTGCCTTGAGAATTCCCGTTCTCTCCTTGGTGTGTGTCTTGAAGGCGTTTTGCCAGAACTTTAGACTAACCATGAGATCCTTGAAGTCTGAAAACCTCAGGCGTCCCGTGGTGGAACTCTGTATTATTGGTTAAGGAAGACTGAAACAAGAATCGGAAGCACATGTACTACAGGCAGCTTTTCTGGGTGAAGATAACTATGTGGAATGCTAGTAGAAGCTGATAACTGTGATGTTACATCAAGAACACTATATATCTATGATTTCTGGATTTTGTTTGATTGTAGGAGAGAAGGACTGACCTGCATAGTGCGGTTGTAATGAGTTAAATCAGACAAGGCTGAGCGTGTATGTAATGACTGTAGCAGAGGAGAGTTTGAAAGGAGTATTAAGAAGGAGACAAAAAGTTAGAGGGCTACAGTGCTATAAACTGAAAGATGAACAGAAAAGGAGTGAATTTAGATTCTATTAGCCTTACATGTGTTTCACAGAACAATAATTGTGATAAAAACTTCATCACTTCATTATGTTCCATGCTAACTATTCAGATGTAATTCTTTCCTAGAAATTTTACCAATGAACAGAATTTTACCATATTGGCTATCCTCCTCCTCATACCTCCCTCCACAAAGTGTTTTCATGACTAATATCATTCACTTATATTGAAACCAACTCATCCTCTTTTTCTATTGTGCTTACAGCTTCCAAATATTTATAAGATCGCCTCAAGCTTATCCACCTCATCATAGTCCTATTAATGCTGCCGAGACCCACACTATAGGCTACCTAAGAAATCATATACATAAAAATAAGAGATTGTGTTTGTTTACACGAACACTTCCATCAAAAAGGATACATCGAGGGCAAGGATCACTTGTCTGCAGATGTCCAAACTGGCACAGCTCTTGATGTAGTCTGAAAGGAAAGACATTGATATTGATGGTCATGTACTTTTGTTTTTACAACTGATCTTCTATATTTATATTTTCATAGTTATCCCACATTTTCAGCAACTAGATGCTTGTCTTACAGTACTCACTAGCAAATTTACATATATTCTCAAGAGTGCTAACCACAATATATCTTACTTGTTTTAATTACCCCTCCCTTACTTTTACTCATTCAAGTTGATAATACAGAGGAGCTGGTAAAATAACTTACCATTAGGAAGACAAGCCTCCAGTAATTCATGTAACTCAAAGGCGTTGACTGTGCGGTGCTCATCAGCAACTTGAAGGAACACAGCTTCATACTGCTGCAGGCTCTTGGCGTCCACAGAGCCCCGTGCCTTGATCACTGCAGGCTGTACAAGGGCTGAGGGAGAGTCCACCAGCCTGAAAGAGGGGTAGAATCGTCAGAATAAGCCATAAACTGAAAGGTCTGAAAGTATTTACCTATTTGTATTTACCCATTGGTAGCATACAGGGCATGAGTCTGGGGTGCATTGATTACTGATAATGTGTGACTTACTTGAGCTTTAGTGGTTTGGAGGAAAACACCCTGAGAGTGAAAGCAGATTCCTGGCCGGGCTCAAAGGTGGTGGGCAAAAGGATGTAACCGCCCTGCTCCAGCTGCACCCGCTCACACACCTGCCCAGGCGTAACACAGGGTAAGTAAATTGTCAAAACTTTAAAAAATTTCTACATCATTATAGAAGTGTTCACATCAAAAATAAGACTCGTAGTACTGTTATGTGCACGAGACACTAACCTGGCGACTGTTGGTGTACTGAGAGTTGACGAGGCTCTTGTGTTTCTTGAAGAAAGCTTTGCTGATGGAGTCTAGTCCATTCTTGGAGAGAGGATACGCGGTGAAGCCAACCACCTGAAACACACACTGGGTCTGAGATTACTGTGACCTCAAGATAATATGTTGACCCCCTGCAGTCTGTACTGTGTATTGCTTCAATGTTATTTTACAGAAGCATATCAGGGGGTTAAGTATTGATTTGAGGTATTCTACTCTAACAGCAACACAGAAATAAAGAATGACATTAATCCTGCCTACACAACTAACACATACATATCTATTTGAAGTAATCTGAAAAAATAGAAACATGAAAATCATTTGGTCTTGATAAAACAACTTTTTCCAATAATGATTGATTTTTGGTGGTATCAGGATTGGGCATCTTGTTTACTGTAACAATAACATGGCAGTACAATAAACTGTAACTTCCCTCTCCCACTCTGCCCCACTGATGCACAAAGCTCGGAATCATAATGCATATATATCATGTATTATCATAAATAAACAATGAAATGTAACCTTGTGGGATTTCTTATTTGTATGACAGTAGTGCCATATGCAAGAAACATCAACTTGAACTTTGAATAAGTTAATTCATATAGTGCAATCAAAACTATCTATCACAGGGCCGTAATTTTTGGGGGGGCTAGGGGGCTATAGCCCCCAAATGTTTTTTATATCAGCCTCAAAATGCCACTAAAGGTGCTCATTAAAAAAAAAAAAAAAACATCTGCTCATGCTCGCTTTGCTTGCCACCCTCCCCCTAACTCATGAAACTATGATGCCTCAAGCCCCCCCCCAAAAAATCTGCCAAAATTACAGGCCTGAATCACAACAGCTAATGAACGAGCATGAATAGTGTCATGAGTGTGTGTGCCCACGAGTCTTTAAAGTGCATGATGCCTGGCGTCGAAATCTCACCTTGGGCTCCATGACCGAGTGCTGGTTTAGGGAAATCACCACCTCCTCCATCTCACTCAGGATCAGGTGCAGTTGTGGGTTGATGTGGAATGTGTCTGTAATTAGAGAAGAGATTGATGAAGACAAACACTTCAAATACCAACTTCATTTTAAGTAGATATAATTCAAGATGAAAGAAAGCAAACACTTGGATCACTGAGCAATATGAGCAGCAAAACTCTAACTCACTAAAATGTACAAACATTAGAAAAGAATAGTTTGTCTGCCTCAAATGAGTAAGAGAGAGCGAGTCCTCATTCCAGCACTGCAAGTATTTATGATGGGAAAGAAACTCGCTCAACAATAGGTTTTCTGAACAACTAAAGCGGGCCAAGCATCGTGTCCTGTCAGATTACTGTGTACTGAGCCTGTTGCCAAAATAAATGTTAATCCAAAGAATTTTTTCGCTTACTGCTGATGTGAGCAACTGAACCAAAGTTTCTAATGATGACAGAATATTGTAATAATATAGATGGTGAATATCAAAAATACTGATAATCAAAAATAATAAATAACAGAAAGAAAATAAACGCATACCACATAGGCTACACATAGTTTCACATTACAGCATTATCATCTTTGTTCTACTGTTCTGTTTTGTTTTCTGTTCTTCTATTGAAAGAAAAAATATCCCACTAGCAAGCTAATAAAAAAATACATACATAACTATACATACATAAAACTAACAAAGCTTAAAACACGTAACAAATCATTCCTCTGAACACTTTAGCTCACCTGGGTTGTTCCTGCAGCCGCCCGCCGTCACCCCTCGCTGCCACGCCCCCTGGTACACGCGGGAGATCCAGGGCGTCTTGTGCCTGAGGGAGGGCTCGTCGCGGGAAGTCTCGCCGTCCAGATGGATGACTTCGAGTTGTGAGAACGTCCGCACGAAGTCACTGTAAGCCATCCTGTTAGCGAGGGGAAAAGAGGAGATTAAGTATATTGGAGTGAAGGGAGGAAAGGTGTGTGTGTGTGCGTGTGTGTGTGTGTGTGTGTGTTACCTTCCTTCACGTAATATCATATCCTGTGTTCTTATGATATCATGGAACTGCTTTTTTATTTGTCTCATTTGGGCTTCGTTTGGGATGTTTTTCCACGTCACACACACACACACACACACACACACACACACACACACACACACACACACACACACACACACACACACAGAGTACAAACATTGATTATAATCCTGGTAAACAAACTCCGAGCCTTTTACTTTCACCTCCCACGCGACGTCATCTCCCTTCTCCTTCCCCTCCACACCTCCCTCCCTGATTCAATTTCTCGCTTTCTCTTACCTTTCTCTATCATCCCCTCTTCTCTCTCCTCTTTCCTCTTTTTTTTATCTTCTCTGTATTTTGCTTTTTCGATAATTTTTTCCTTAACTTCCTTTCCTCCTCCCATTCTGCTTGTTTTTATTTCACTTCCTGTCCCTACATTTTCCTCTACCTCCTCTTCCATACTCTCCAACAGTCCTATATCCACTTAACTACTTCATTTTCCTCTACTTCTTTTTTCTCTTCCTATATCTCCATTTATTATACGTTCAATAAATAAGCTTTGCCTCTATTGTTTTTGCAGCCTCAACTTCAACTTCCCTCCTACGTACCTCTCCTTTTTACATAATAAACTACTACTACTCCTACTTCGTTTCCTTCTTCTCCTCCTCTTCCTCCGTCTCCTCCTCCTCCTCTTCTTTCGTCTCCTCCTCCAACTCCTTCACAAACTCGTCCTCCACTCACCAGAACTCTCCATCGGCCATGTATTTGAGGTTGAGTCGCTCCTTTTCCCTTGGCGGCACTGTATCCCACTCCGGCGAGACCCGACCCCAGGCCCCGAGGTACTCTGCAGTGGTGCCCAGCGGCGTGCGTACCCTCACCAGCGTCACCTGCTCGCCGCTGTAGCTCTCCACCTGTGCGGGAGGAAGGACGGGTTGTGGTGGTGGTCGTGATAGTGGTGGTGGTCATGGAGTTTTGTTGTTTCCTTGTTAAGTGAAGCCGCGTGATACCTGAAGCATTGGTCGACTCGCGTATCAAACAACTCGATACGCGAAAAGCACACGCCCCGAAGCCTCAGTCAATATATAGTGGATAACAACGCAATGAATGTAGAACGCAATAAGCAATTAAACCCTTAAAAATTGTTGGTGACATGCAGTTTTGTCCTTTTAATTAGCATTTCTACGTTTCTCTCAAATATCTGCCTATGTTTATTATCACAACTTCAATGATGGGTATGAATAGAAAGATTTTTTGTATCCTATAATCACCCAAAGTCCTATCGCCCTACCTCTCCCATCATTAACTCCTCTGTACCCCTCTATATAACACTCTCTCCACTCCATGTAACACAGAAGAAAACACTGATCTATGAAAAGAATACTTCGCATCATATACATAAGTCCCTCAGTGAAAGAAAAATCACTGACCTTCACCATACTTTCTTCCCACCTAATCCATGTACACATTGAAGAAAACACTGATCTTCAACAAAATACCTCCTTCATACACATAACACATCCCTCCTTGACAGAAAAATCACCCTCCTCCATAATAAAAAAAATCTAACTCCACATAAATAACAAATCCCTTCATACAAGAACCCCTCCTCCACCCATCTCGAAACTTTCCTCCCACCCACCTTCTCGATGCAGTAAATCCTGTAGTTGATTCCCAAGACGATGCCATTCGCCAGCTTCTCGGAGGGGGCCTTGGAGGAATGGTTGGTCACTACGGCCGTCACCAGTGAGGTCAGATCCAGCAGCTTCGCCAGGAGTCGCCCGCAGGTGGTTGGGTCCGCCCGGAGACTCACGGACTCCGCTATGCCGCCCGTGAAGTCTGAGAGGCCGTCGAGTGAGGTGCCGTACTTGAGGGCCTCGTATGACCCGTGTAGCCTGTCGGGTCGGGGAGGGAAGGGGAAGGGAGGGGAGGAGGGGGGAAGGAGACGTGAGGGAAGTGGTGGTTATGATGATCGTAATCTAAGTAAAGAGGTGCTTACGTTATTCGGTGGGCTTATCTCGATGTTGGAAGAGTTAAGGGCTTTTTTTCAGCATTCGATAAATATCTTTTACTATTAGCCAGTGAAATACAATGTTATGGTCAGATAAAACTTGATAACCTTGGATAAAAATGTTCCGTTGCTCACGTCCGAACATCTCTCTCTCTCTCTCTCTCTCTCTCTCTCTGTAACTCACTTGGCATAGGCCTTTTCCAGCAGGGCGGGCCAGAACTGCGCCGAGGACTGGGAGTGCACGAAGACCAGCTTGCCGTTGACGGTGGGCAGCCTGTCGTCCACCAGCACCTCCCGCCACTCCCCGCACCACCACACGCGGAACCTGCCGGCGAGGAACTCCACCATCAACACCGCTCCTTGTGTGTGTGTGTGTGTGCGTGTGTGTGTGGTAATTTTTTTTTCAATTTTACGTTATTTATTAGCATATAGTTCATCGCTGATTGTATCCTTTCCTATGATCCTGTCTAAGCAAAAGCCTTCGATCTTACATCCCTTCCTCCTATTTTATCTCCCTTCTTCTCTTCCCCATCCTCGGTTTATTTTTATTCGTGTGTGTGTGTGTGTGTGTGTGTGTGTGTGTGTGTGTGTGTGTGTGTGTGCAACATATTTCTTAAAAGTCTGTGGGTGATGGAAAGAGTTTTAGGTAGCACAATAAATCAAGTATGGTTCGTATTTTGATGAACTTCCTATAATAACTTGTAAGCGAGAAATGTCACCGTTAGAATGGAGACAAGGAAGATTTAAGAATAGGTTTCGTCTTAACTACTGTATATTTTCTTTTTTCGTCTTAACACTTCACATAGTTTTGCAGCACAGACTCGCGTGCGTTGGGTGGAGTGAGTGGAATATCATGGACCCCAGAGCATAACCTGTAAATACGCCCCTTGTGTGGACGCCAGTGTCGGCAATTCGTCTGTGTAACTTGTATGCCTTTATGAATACTGATTACACTCCGTCTTGCGCCTCTTATTCTGCAACGACGTCCAACATCACCATTATTCCTTTTTCTTTTCTTTTTCTTTACTGTCTCCTTGTTTTCATTCCCTCCTCTTCTTCCGTCTTTATTTTATTTTCCTTCTCTCTACTTCTTTCTCCTCATTTTTCTTTTCCCGCTTCTTTCTCCTCCTCCTCCTGTTCCTGTTATTTTCTCCTCCTTTTTCCACCACCACTACTACTACTACTACTACTACTACTACTACTACTGCTACTACTACTACTACAACTGCTACTACTACAACTTCTACTACTACTACTACTGCAACTCACCTGAACACGCCGCAGTAACCTGACTCGGCCTCGAAGTCCTGGTCAGCGGGCACGACGCGGTAGAAGAGTCCCTTGGTGAGGTGGAGGCAGCCCAGGCACGAGACGAACCATCGGTCTCCTGCAACACAAAGATTTACCCGTGTGATGTGATGCTTAGGATGAGGATGCTGTCTGGATGCATTGTCAAAGTATATAATCAACATCGTATGGCTTTTTTCATATATATATTTAAACCTAGAATATTAGCATCCATTTGAGCAGCTATTTTTTATTCTTGATGTGGTTTATGGATAAATTAAGACCATAGGCATCTTATTTTACAGTAAACAGCTCAAGACAAAGAGAAATAACAAAAAAGGCCGCCAATCGCTGCTCCTGCAAAAGTAAACAGAAATAGTGGCCAAAAGAGTGATCAATTTCGAGTGGATCTTAACGATACAAGATTTAGACCTGGTAACGCATAGCACTTTAAGAGGGAAACACTTTTAATTACGGTAAATACACAAAAAAACAACGAAATAGTGGATGGTGGTGTCTCTTAATAAAGTAAATGATGGTAATAATGGTAATAAACTAAATACTGGTGTCTGTCAACCTTGTGAAAAAAAACTCGTTCATGTCTTCATAAAGGTAACGGCGTCTTTCCCACGTTATATCACAGCGTAATTTTATGTTGAAGCATGTCAGCATCGGGCCGGATTAAGAAATAGTGTACAGTAATGATGTGAGATTACGCGAGTCATCCAGAAGCTGTTCGCACCTAATATCAAACAGTCATGCCGCGATCACACTGGTTTCCCGGAAGTGTTCAGTTGTACCACCACCACAACCACCACCACCACCAACAACAACAACAATCAACAATTAAAAAAAAACAGTGACGCATGGAGGATTCTATAACGTAAACACAAGTTAGCTAAGACGCGAGGTTGAGAGTGTATGTATTTGATGTGTATAGAAGTAAGTACACATTTTCAAAACCCAAAAGGCGAGACGAATAGTTTCAGCCATATTCAGTACGTGTGTGAGTATATATTTAATGTAAACAAAAGTATTTACATTTTCAACACGCGGAGGGCAAGACGAATGCTTCAAGCCATACTCAGACCGCGTGTCCTCTTATGTAGCTGCTGCAAAACACGGCCTCGGAATCGTATACTTTATGTAGATAGAAGTAGGCATTTTCTCAACACGTAAATGGGGTGGCGGCGAACGGTCCATGCTATGCCTCGTATGTGCGTGTGTCGTCTTCTGTAGCCGCTGCATCATCACCCACGAAGGACACTTTTTCCCCCCATCCACCACACCCACCACGGCTTATACGGAAGGCGGCGTCACCAGATACTGCGAGACGTGATGTGTGTGGAAGTGTAGGCACGTCTGCGTACTACAATAAAGTTTCTCGCGGCCTCCCCCCCAAATACCTCGCGACGTAAACTTTCCTCTTCCCTGATTCACTTCAGCGTAAATCTTGTAACATGAACGATTCTTTGCAGGAGAGTGTTATACATTGAAAGTTTGCACGTAAATTGAGTGCAGTACAGCCTGAATTGAACACACACACACACACACACACACACACACACACACACACACACACACACACACACACACACACACACACACACATTATCATTAAGTATAAAAATCAACAGAGCAAAATTATTTCTTCAAAGACGAAGCATCAATCACCATTCGTCTGAAGAACACGTTTCAATATTTAAATAACAAAAGAAACGCCAAGGGAAGAAAAATACCCAACACGTCCATTAATCTCTCTCATCAATTATTTATCTCCTTGTCAATCCCTCCCTTCCTCTCCTTCCTTGATTCCTCGCCTGTCAGCCTCACTACACCCGCCCCCCTCTCACCCCATTTCAGGTGCACTAAGCCATTAAGCGCAGCAGGAGCGTCGGCCGCAGACGGAGCAGCGGTGGGGCACAAAAACTGGCCCGCCTTCCTTACACTTTCTGGCGGTACGGAATGTGCGAAAAAAAATCTGACGGAAAAAGTGTTGATGTGTCCTTCGTACGTGCTCCATCAATACACCATTACGAAATTAGGCTGAGATTGAGCTAACATGGTAAGCAGACAGATATGTATAGAGATAAATAGAAATACATATAGTTACAGATTTATAGAGGTGAATTTTAAATGTTAGTGATAATATATGACAGAAATGTGTCAAATGATGCAAACTCAAGCTAACATGGTAAGCAAACAGACATGTATACGAGTAAATAGAAAGGTATACAGTTAGATCTTGACAGGTAACTATTGATTATTACTAGTGGATACATCGCACAAGTCTGTCAACTGATGTAAACTTCACTGAGGTTTGTGCTATATATAACCTTTGTCCTCGAGAGCCCAGTCCTTGAGAGAGTGCAAACAAACAGCATCTTGGACCGCGGGAGCTACTGAGGATGCTAGACTCTTAGGTAACTATCAACAACTGCGCAGAAAAGCAAACATTATGCACACAGACAAACCTCAGCCGCTGGCCTTCTAGTTGTCTTAACATAAAAGCAAGACATTTAAGAAGAGAATGCTTACAGTTATCGAAACCATCATAAAAGCGGACCAGACCTAAACCGATCTTTTCCAGCGAGTAAGTCGAGATAAGGGAGATTTGTTTTTCCTCTCTCGTGGAAAAACTCAACAGTATCTTTATTTTTTCTCGTGCGTTGGACCGTAAATTACTGGCCAACAGGAATATTGTTGGGTTGGTTTGTTCGGTTCTGAGTCTGGACGTTTGAAATGGAGGAGAGGAAAAAAAAAGTCAGGGGTCCCGTTAGTCCAAGACGGCTGGTGATGTTGATTTTGCTGAGGCTGCTCTTGTTGTTATTGTTGTTTCTGTTTGAGTGTTTTTTTCTTGCTGTTATTGGTGCTGGGTCTTGTTTTTGTTGTTGTTGTTGATGTTGATTTTGTTGATGTTGATGATGTTGGTGGTGATGTTGATGTTGTTGATGTTGATGATGGTGGTGATGCTGATGTTGATGTTAATGTTGTTGATGTTGATGATGATGATGTTGATGTTGATGATGTTGGTGTTGATGTTGTTGTTGCTCTAGCCGTTATAAAACTGCCAAAATAGTACAAAAAAATGCTTCAAAATTCTGACACACATGCATCCCCTCAAATTACCTACTTATCCCCCCCCCCCCACACAAAAAAAAGGGGGGTAATACCAAAAGCTACTAATATTATTGTTATTGTTATTGCTGCTGCTAACGTTGATATTGTTGTTGCCGTATCATTGTTTTTTTATGGCTGTCATTGCTGCTGTGTATTGTCGTGTCTGTTATTGTTATTGCTTCTGTTGTTGTTGTTGCAGCTGTTTTTATTTCTTTTATTTCTGTTTTCGCTCCTGTATTATTGGTGTTGTTATTGTCGATGTTGCTGCCGTTAAGTTGCAATATACACACATATACAAGTTCCAAATACTAATAAACGCACATATACAAGTTCCAAATACTAATACACACACATATACAAGTTCCAAATACTAATACACACACATATACAAGTTCCAAATACTAATACACACACAACCCTTCGCATACCCATCAATCATAAAAAAAGAAAAATGGTTAATGATAAAAAGATGCAACACGAAATATGAACTAATCCCGCATACTCATCACACACAACACTCTATTAGCTCTTCGAAATTCGCTTTGCTTCTGCCTGACGTACAAAAAATGCAAATAAACTGGATTTCAGGTGTGTAATCAGACCTCCACCACACACCCTCCGATCCTACAACCTTGAGAGTACCGCTGGCATTGATCACAGGGGGGGGGGGAGAGAGAGAGAGAGAGAGAGAGAGAGAGAGAGAGAGAGATTATAGAAATTAATCCTTGAGGTGGTGAAGTAATCAGGACATCCCCCCCTCTCCCCTCACCCCCCACCCCACCCCTCTCACCCTCCCACACCCACCCACCCCTCTCACCTCCCCACACCCACCTACCCACCACCCCGCACACGAGCGCACATCAACACTGCTCCCCCATACAGCAAAGGCCGCATTAGAGCCACAAGGGTAGGAGGCAGAGGTGTGTGTCTTTTGCTCGATTGTCTTGGTGGGAGGCTACTCTATGACGGGGCGGTGGAAGGCTAGGCTATAACGAAGGGGGAGGAAAACTCTGCGCACTCACATTCAGTTTCTGCGGGTCTATTAAACAAGAACAAGATGCGGCAGTAACAGTAACAGTACATTTGAACCGATGGTGGTAACATATGCACCAGTAACGGGGAGAGCAATTATCCTGCCATGTATTTCTTTTACTTCTACGCCATTTTCAAGAAGTAGCCTCAGACTTGCGGATCCGGTTATTTTTATTGTTTTCACCTGACGCGGTGTCTTTGGTAGGTTTCTTATTTCCTTATTTAAGTCTTAATGATTTTGTTAAGTTATGTTTGGCACTGCGGACACCACATTGAAGGGTTCAGAAATGATTATCGAATTTCATTTTTCAGTGGAGAGAAGATTGGAACTCGTGTGACAGCTTTGGGCATGCCATTTATCAGCGTGATATTTCTCTTGACTGATCAGCTTGGATTCTCCGGGGTCTGTTGTGACTGGTGGCTTCCCGTGAATGGAACACAACAGGTTTGGTCCAGGAGCGTTGACAGACGCGCCGAGGCTTGATACACAGGATGATGTGGTGCAGCATTCTTTGAACTCCTGACAAATAAATTTCGTGCACGACAAAATGTGCCAAAAGAAACCAAAGAAAACGCATGCACACAAGTTGTTGGGTTGGCATTAGTCAAATATACACTTTTCTTCTGCTGTTTCTTTTTTTTACATTCCCTAGTTCACCCAATTTGTAGTTAAATTTTCGATTGTTACTGCATGAAGCATCTTTTTCTGTTACCGAGAGAGGAGAGGCGCGCCACGGTGAGGTCATGTGGAGAGGCGAGGGCAGGGCGGCAAGTGGCTCAGGCGACCTAGTTAGAGGCCGCTCCTGCCCCTCCGTGCTGCTGCGAGACAGCCACTCTGGGGCGGCAACAAAACAACCTTCCCAAGGATGTTTCTGAAGCATTTTTGAGAGTTTATCCCATGGGAGAGGACACCGTTCCCTTTCCCACAATTTAGTGAACGTTCTGAAAGATACATCTCTCTCTCTCTCTCTCTCTCTCTCTCTCTCTCTCTCTCTCTCTCTCTCTCTCTCTCTCTCTGTCTCTGTCTCTCTCTCTGTCTCTCTCTCTCTCTCTCTCTCTCTCTCTCTCTCTCTCTCTCTCTCTCTCTCTCTCTCTCTCTCTCTCTCTCTCTCTCTCTCTCTCTCTCTCTCTCTCTCTCTCTCTCTCTCTCTCTCTCTCTCTCTCTCTCTCTCTCTGAGGAGGAGGAGGAAGAGAAGAGGAAGAGGAGGAGGAAGAGAGGAGGAGGAGGAGGAGGAGGAGGAGGAGGAGGAGGAGGAGGAGGAGGAGGAGGAGGCGGAGGAGGAGGAGGAGGAGGAGGAGGAGGAAAATGAGAAGGAGGAAGAAACAAAGTGATACAGACACCAGCCCTCTAGCATTCCTTTCCTTATTCAGCACTTTTTCGCTAATGGTAAGAAGAGGGACCGGTCTGCGCTGCGCCGCCTCCGTGTGTCCTCAGTGCAACATTATGAAGCCGTTACACAAGGACCTGAGCTTCTGATCCCACGAGACTTCGACGTGTGAGTTCCCGTGTTTTACGAGGAGAGGACAAGAAGTGAAGTCAGAGTACAACTTAAAGGTGCATTTCTGACATTGTTTCGACAGCCAGGCGCAGGGATAAATCTATAAATTGATTTTGGGGAGTGTCACAGCGATTTTTGTTAGTTTAGTGTTGTTAGAACAGTGTTAAGCAATCTGAGGATCACTTAAGACATTATACCCAAATCCGTCGTAGATCAGGGAATATTTCGTGGGTGTTCTTCCCTTAAACAAGAGCTACAAGTCTTTTACTGTATCTTTCAACTGGCTTGTTTGTGAGACCTGAATGTTCCCACCGCCAAAAATATCATTCGACTTTCACTATTGTAGAATTTCTCCCTCCACCGCGTATATCCTCATTCTCACCATCATTACCAGCATCACCATCATTACCACGACCGTCAACACTACTTTCAGTCGTCAGTGCATGTTGTTGTTGGTGAGTTAAATGAACTGAGGAGAAAACAAGGCCAGTAGCAGCAGCAGCAGCAGCAATAACAAGAAAAAACAAAAACAATAACAAAAACATGAACAACACACTGCCACCTCCAACAACAACAATAACACACACACACACACACACACACACACACACACACACACACACACACACACACACACACATACACACACACACACACACACACACACACACCACGAACGTTATCTCATCGGTCACTATTACGGTAGCGAGTATAATAAATGACTTGAGTTTTATCATTCCTTGGACTCACACTCTCAGAAGGTTTCAACAGAGAACAAAGCAACGGAGACATTTACCACAATCACCCCCACTACTGCTACTACTACTACTACTACTACTACTACTACGCCTGCCTCATACAAAAACATGACAACAAAGCGGCGACATCGTACGACAAGAGCGACACTAAAAAATAAACGACAGTAAAGAAGATATATAAAAAGCGAAGGAGAAAGAGAGCGAGACGGACGCATTGCAACAGTCCCCCGAGGTAATGTCTCGATGGGAAGAATTTACCGGGGAAAAAATACTCGTAAGAAATACTTGACGCAACTTCCTGAGACGTGGCAAGTTAACGAATGAGGAGGAGAAGGAGGAGGAGGAAGGAAGGGGAGGAAAAAGGAGAGGAAAATCGATAAAGAAAGAAAGAAGAAAAAGAATGAGAGGATAAAAAGAAGGAAAGAAACGGGGAGAAGAAAAGATGAGTGAAAAGTAAAAGGGAGAAAAGGAAAGAAAAGCGAAAGATACATAGAGAAAGAAGAAAGAAAAGGGGGTGAAGAAAAGATGAGAAAAGTGAAAGGAAGAAAAGGCAAAAGAAAAGATACATAGAGAAGAAAGAAAAGAAAAGGTGAAAATATGAGAAAAGTAAAAAGAAGAAAAGGAAAAAAAGAGAGAGATACACAGAGAGAGAAGAAAGAAAAGGGGATGAGGAAAAGAGGTGAAAACATAAAAGAAAGAAAAGAAAAGAAACGAGAGAGAGAGAGAGAGAAAGAGAGAGAGAAGAAAGAAAAAGGAAGGAAGAAAAGGTAACAAAAATAAAAGGAAGTTAAATATGAAGGGGCAGTAAAGGAAAAAAAATACCAGAGGAGTGACAGAAAGGGAGGAACAGAATGGAGAGAAAGAAAAGGATAGACAGACAGATAGAGAGAAAGAGAAATAGATAGAAAAATAAAAGGAAGAAAAAAAGTTGAAGGGGCAGCAAAAATAAATAAAAAGGACCTACGAGTAAAGCAACATGAAACAGGAACAGAATGGAGAAAGAATAGGATAAATAGACAGATAGAGAGGAAGAGAAATAGATAGAAAAATAAAAGGAAGAAAAAAAGTTGAAAGGGCACCAAAGAAAGCAAGAAAAAGGACCTACAAGTAAAGTGACATGAAACGAGGAACAGAACGGAGAAAGAAAAGGATAGACAGATAGATAAAGAGAAAGAGTAATAGATAGAAAAATAAAAGGAAGAAAAAAAGTTGAAAGGGCACCAAAGAAAGAAAGCAAAAAAGGACCTACAAGTAAAGCGACATTAAACAGGAACAGAACAGAGAAAAAATAGGATAAATAGACAGATAGAGAGAAAAATGGGAAAAATAAAAAGGAAGGAAGAAGGTGAAAGGGAAGTAAAGAAGGAAAAAAAAGGACCTACAAGTGAGGAGACAGGAAACGAGGAACAGAACTGAGAGAAAGGAAAGGAAGGGAATGGGCGGAGTCGCTGATGAATGGCAAGAATGATGACCAAGAGGAAGAAAACAAGGAAATGCTGTGCCTGAAAAGTACTGCTACTCGAAGGGGGGGAGGAGGAGAGAGGGGAGGGAGGTGGGGAGGGGGAGAGGGGGAGAGGAGGGTGTTGAGAGAGAGTATACAGCCGAGGACCGGGGCCATGGACCAACCACCCTTATGACGTCACAGTCGACACACACCCTCAGGCGGTTGTCATGCGCCTGGCACCGCTGTTACCCTCCGTGGCAGCTTGTTGTTCTTGTTCTTGTTTTTATTTTTCTTGTTATTGTGCTCCTTGTTCCTGGTATTCTTGTTATTATTCTTGTTCTAATATATTTCTTCTTCTTGTTCTTTTGATCCTCCTTGTACTTTTTGTTCTTTGATTTCTTGTTCTGCTTCTTTCTCTTCTACCTGTTCTACTTTCTGTTCTTTTACTTCTTTCACTTCTTGTTTTTGTCGATCTGAAGTAGTAGTAGTAGTAGTAGTAGTAGTAGTAGTAGTAGTAGTAGTAGTAGTAGTAGTAGTAGTAGTAGTAGTAGTAGTAGTAGTAGTAGTATCGACATCGACATCACAATCAAAGTCAAGAAAGGAAAAAAAAAAAACAGAATTATGACCAAAGATTTCAATGCTGACAAAGTAATAATCCTAATTTTTCCTGCCCACACCTTGGTATACGGGATCTCGATAACTGTACTGAATTAATTAATGGCGTTGTTATTGGCCTCACCAAGCAAGACCTGTCCTATGATTATCAAGTCTAACTGAACGAGACAGCCCACAGGATACATATACAAGGAATTATCTCGCTATTATTCCTCTCACACTGTCGGACGATAATCTGGATATTTAATGCACTAACGAAGCATTATATAGCTTTAACTTTCCCTTGACTTCATCTTTCGTCCTTTACCTTCCACCCCTTCTTGTCTCTCTCTCCTTTAACCTTTCCTTAAATAAATAAAGTGGAGATCATGCGCAGTGAAGCGAGGCAACGTCCCGCGTCTCCAAGTGTATAGTTCAGTGAGTGAATCAACAGCCCGCGCCAGAAAGGGTATGGGTCGATATTCTCAAATGCTTCTGCCTCTCACGTCAATTATTTCCTAGGGCCAAAAACGAGATCCACCGTGTTCTACTGAGCGTTTTTTTCGGTTCATGGTTCAGAGGATAGGTCAAACTACCACCGGGGTCATTTAACTATCCCTGGAGATGCCCAAAAGTCCTACAAAAAACGTGTCAAATGTGTGTGTGCTTGGGCGCCGAAATGTTTCAGAATATGGCCCTAAGTGTGGGGGCGCGTGGGAGGGGAGACAAGGGAAGGAAGGTTAGCGGCAGGGAATGCGGGTCACACTGAACCTTGCGTGGGAAAGATATGTGTTGAGTCAAGCTCTGGAAGGGTTTAACATGGGCGGAACTCTCCTTTTTTGGGGTGAGGAAGGCGCCACCCTAAACATCACCTCCCCCCCCCACTAGTAACGGACCTGGTGGTAATGGTCTAGTGGGGGGCGAATAGAAGCGGTAATGTCATTATTTGTTGCTGTGAAAGAATAATATAACAAGGAAGGAAGGCGATCGCTGCATGCCGGCCACCCTGTAGACAGTGTGAACTCTTCTTTTTCACTTCTTCCTCTTTTCGTTTGACGTTCTTAAATTCCTTCATGGGTTTGGACGCCGTTGACAGTGGAAACGTTTAAACACACATAGAGAAAGGACTACATACAAATCATCTTCTTTTCGTTTGAGGTCCATATTTTCCCTCATGGATTTGGACGCCGTAGTCAGTAGTAACATTTAAACATATACATACAGATAGAACTTCATACAAACTTATACAAGAGGACATAGAAAAGGAAACATATGAGAGCCCTACATGTAAGATTAAAACAAAAAGAGGATGACGGTGACTACGAGAAATGGAACTGACGGGACAAATCACAGCAGGCGAAGATGATTGTGATGGTGATAACGATAGGAAAGAAGGGAATGATGGCAGCGGCGTGAGGTTGCAGAAAAGAGAAATGAAGATGGAGACGGAAAATAAAAGTTGACAGGGTGAAAAATCGTGTAAGTACGGATTGTTGCGATAGTGGATGAGAAGATAAAGGGAGGTATTAAACTCGCTATGGTCTGGAAAGGAAGGGAACGATGGGAATGGTGGTAGTAATGGTAGAAACACAGGCAATGGAAGTTCTAGTAATGGTAGAAATCATGGTTGTTATGGGGACGGTGATGGAGATGGCAAACGAGGAAATAGTGGCTGATTAATGGACCAAGAAGGAAGGGGGACGGGAATGGTGAAGGGGAGACGTGTGTGGGCGGTGGCAGGGGCGGCAGGGGAGGAGAAGGAGGCGACAATGACAGCGGTGAAGGGAGGTGGACACGCCCCTTCTTATCTTCGCTGTGGGTTGGTAAAGGGAGGGACGGAAGGGACGTGAAAGGCCGCTAACACACACACACACACACACACACACACACACACACACACACACACATGCACTCTGTCCCCACCTCGCCCTTGACATTTGCGGCGGAAACAATGCGGCCACCCGTGCAACATTTTCTCCGGCGCCACACACAAAACACGTACGGAGACCCCTCCTTCCCTTCCCTCCCCGCGCGGGCCACTATCGCTCAAGGTCATCCCTCACCCACACTTTCTCGTTGCTTATTTATTACCTGGCGAGGAAAATGGTATTGCTTGGTGGAAAAACTTCGCACGCTAGACGAACTTAAAAGTCAGGTGAGGGAAAGAAGGAAGGTTAGTATACGAAAAACACTCTACACGTCAGATTACCTTGGCTTCAGGTGACTAAGGGAAAGAGAACATGCAGGGTAGAACGCGGAAAACACTACACATGTCAGTCTAGCTTGAGTTATAACGAGAAAAAAAGAAATGATTGAAAGTGAGCTCATACCAGAATAACATGATTTCAGGCGATAAAAATAAGGCATAGTAAAAGAAAACGGTGACTAGACTAATTTTTTAGCGAGGAAAACGAGAGAAAGTCCAATGATTCCGCTCAATAGATTATCATGTTTTCTAGCGATAAAAATAGAGAAATATCAAAAACTAACACATGCCACAGTGACTTCATTTCTAGGGCTGTCACTGGTGGTTTAGGTTAACTGAAGAGGAAATGAAAGTAAATGATGAAAGAACGATCACAGCACTGTATATTTGTCCCTCTCATTCTAAAACAAGATTAATATGAAGTAAAAAGGAAAGGGCCACGTCGAACTTTTCTGTCACTCTCTCGGTTTGTTCGTACCACTACACGCTCTGTTTTGCATTGTGGATGAAGTAAAAACAATTGACACGGGTAAAAGTAAATTATCCAGGTTATAGATCGGTTATATTTGGCGTTGCTCCTTTTCATATATAGTTAATCTACTGTCTCTCTTTCACTCTTTCTCTTTATCTATCCATCTCCTTCTCTGTCTCCCTCTGAGGATCCAAGACGGCCTAGATCCTTGTGTTTATATGCAAATACAAACAAGATATTAGTCATGAGTCTTTATTTTCAACTCTTCCCGTCTTCTTGTGGGATCAGTGATTTACATTTTATTATCTTATTTTTATTTGCCCTTGAGCCGCTTCCATTTACTGAGAAAAAAGAAAGCAATTGATTTATTTTCTTTCTCCATTAGGGTACTTAACTTCGGCACCTGTTGTATACGTTGTAAAAGTGAGGCCATTTAAGATGTAAGTTTTCTTTTTCATTTTTTTCCTGACTGGATTGCTCTTTCGTGTTACAATAGATAAAGATTACGCATAAAAGTGCCTGGTTTCCTTTTTAACGCCAATTGATTTAGGCTTCATTATCACAGTTTTTGCTCCTTGAACGCGCTCCGAATACTCGCGTTTTTTCTGCCATAACATGCAACCAGGGCAGTTTTTCTTGCTTATCGAAATCACGAAGCACAACTAAAGCAACACATTAAGGTTTCACTCACCGCTACACACTGTTTGGACGTGTGTAAACAGACGAGCACGCAGGCCAAACACACACACACACACACACACACACACACGCACACCGGCTGCCATTAAAACCATAAAAATTACCTATCGCCTTGAAGCGGAGAAAAAAAGAAAAGTCACCACCACCACCACCACCACCAAGACGCCTTCACCTCGAGGGGAAGGCAGCCTCGAGGAAGGAGTGGCAGACTGGCTGGTGGAGAGCGAAGTGGCGCGTGGGAACTGTCGTTTAAGTTATGGCTTTGGCCCCACGACGAACTGACTGACGGAGTGTTCCTGCCTTTAATCTCTCTCTCTCTCTCTCTCTCTCTCTCTCTCTCTCTCTCTCTCTCTCTCTCTCTCTCTCTCTCTCTCTAACATAAATTTCATGTTCGTCTCCTCCTCTGAGAACCGTAAAACCTTTATTATCATTAAATTATCAACGTCTTTGTCTTCATCACGAGGCTCTTATGATGTGGAAACCGCGGAGGAGGAGGAAGAGATGGAAGAGGAAGAGGTGGAGGGGGAGAAGATAAAAGAGGAGGGAGAGGAGGAGGAGTAGGAGGAGGAGAGACGAAAACATGAGAGGGGAGATAAAAAGGAGACAAATATGGTCGAAAAACAAATGATGACCTTCTCTCTCTCTCTCTCTCTCTCTCTCTCTCTCTCTCTCTCTCTCTCTCTCTCTCTCTCTCTCTCTCTCTCTCTCTTATCACTCGGGAGGTTCCGGGGGGCGGCGAGTGCTGTGTGTTGTGTGTGGAGAGGCGGAAGTAGGTCGGTAGGTGACGAGTGAGCCGCCTGCAGCCCACGCTTATACCAGTAGACTCCTGCACCGGCTCACTCGCTCCTCACTCACTCTTTGTTCTTCTGTTCTATTCTTCCTTTATAACCCACATAATTCCCTGCAGACAAGCTCATTTTCTTTGTTTTCCTTTCCTGTGTCTTTATACTCTCGCTCTGTTGTTCTTTATTAGTGTTTATATTCGTTACTTGTATCAATTGTGCCCTTTCGTTTCCTTTCTTCTATAGACCTTTGGTTTTGAATATATCCCTTACTCTTATAATTTCTCTCCTGCCGATTTCCTTTCATCTTTGTCTTTATGTACGCACTCTACAGCCCTCCAGTATTCATTTTATATCAATTTCTATCATTACTTCGCTCCTGCCGCTTTCCTTTCCTTTCTTGTCTTTATATACTCTCACTAAAACCCTCCATTATTAGTTTTATATCCATTACGCCTGTTACTTCTTTCCTGCCGTTTTCCCCACTCTCCTGTGCAATATTCAATCATTCACTTATTACTCACACATCGCCTGACTACTATCACTCACTCAGTCGTTCATCCCATACAAGTCTCGCCTCATATAGTTTACTCACGCTTTCAACACTGATCCAATCACTCTCCCAACTCATTAACTCACACGACAACTCATTCAGGCATTCCATAGCCCATTATTTCTCTACACATACATTCACTTGCCCACCCTAACTACAGGCTGGCACACCATACACAGACACGCTACTCTCACTCAGCCAGCCACCCATTCAGCCATGCTGCCCATCCACCTAAACTTCCACACTCCACCTCACTCACTCGCCTATTAATTCCACTACCCGGCCACACCCACCCATTTGCCCTTCCACACTCACGCACGGTAACTTTCACAACCAAATATCTCCCCCTTTTACCTACCTAATACCTACGAACATTACTATTATGGCCACTACTACTACTACTACTACTACTCTCTTAACCTACAAACATTACTATTACTATCGGTGTTTCTTCTACTACCACCACTACAACGTCCTAACAACACATACATCATAGCCACACTCCACCTCCATCACCACCATCACCACGCAAAACACAACCCCCACTTATGTCTCATCCTAGATACTCAAAAACTCGACTTTCACCCAACCCTCCGTACGTACACACATACATAACGCTTTAGCCGCCCCCACTCCGACAGCACCTCCGCCCATATCTCCTTTGTCGACTCCCCTCTCCCTCCCCCTTTCTCTTCTCCCATCATTAGCGTCGGGAAAAAACCGAGGGAAAGGGGAGTTTAAAAGAGAGGATGCTTGGGAAGTGTACGTGCAATTTAGGTTCTTGATGAATGTCCGAATTAACTTCTTTGCGGTAAATCGCCACAAACGGAGCAAATTAGTTTTTCCGCACTTGTCAAAGCTTAGAACCCACACCGTAAAACCTGTAGCAGTAGTAGTAAAACTCAAGACAGCGAGAAATCAACGTGAAATTGGCCCTTGATGACTATGGTGTGCTTTTATTAAATTACAGTGGGGTGATACCAGTGTTTATTTATAGTGATGGAATTATTATACACTTTTATTATGTACTTTCTATTATTGGAGCAGTGATAAGGGTCCTTTTTCTTTAGTTTTGCCCTTGAGCTGCTTCTTTACTGTGAAAAAAAAAGACAAACGCAGGTGGTCGGGTCATCGCGGTACGGACGGAGCAGGTATGGAGAGGTTAAGGTTCCCATACATGATGAGGGGGACCAGCAGGGGACGCAGGTGTATGGGAGGAGAAGGAGGAGGAGGAGGAGAAGGAGGAGGAGGAGTAGGAGAACGAGGAGGGCGAGGCATATAAAAAAGAAGAAAATGAGGAAAATGAGGCAGACGCGGAAGGGAGCCGGAAAGAGTACCGTAAAAATACATAAGCTTTCACCGTGATCGCCTGCGTCCCAATTTATGGCTTGTTGACCATTACCAGTCTGTTCCTCTGTCGCCGCTGGTCCCGCCTACGCAGATACGCACGCCACCACCACGCCTCGCTCACTCACCACGCCACATTCACCCATTACGTCGCTACTTTACGCCACTTCACACTAACCACTTCTAGAAATACACCAACAATTTTACGTTTTGAAATCACTTTTGTTTGGAATGCCGCTGCTTAAGTTAGTTTATTTAGAGAAGCGGAAGAAAGGAAAGTGTTGCAGTGTTGCCATAATCACACGTGCAACATTTATATCTCCAATACTAGTCCGCTAAATTGAAACACTTCTTCCTTGATATTGGTCTTTGCTCACGGCTTTATCTCTTACGTCTGGCAGCTCATTCGCCATTCTCTTCACATATCTCTTAATTTACTTTTTCTTCCTTGATTTCTCGCTGGTTGTCACATATATTCACGACAGCTAAAAGTCTTATGTATGAGTGTAAAGTATTTCAGCCTGTAACACCAACAAACCCCGACTTTCCTTCCATAATTCCCTCCTTTCCTTCCTCTTTTTACCCTTCCTCTTCCCCTCCCTCCTACCACCTCCCCCCCTTAGCCAGTTTTCCGTCAGTGTTGCAACCAAGATTACGATGAAGAAGAATAGCAATCGGGGAAAATAAACCTATTGTGAAAATGTTTTGTGTGTGTGTGTGTGTGTGTGTGTGTGGGGGGGGGGGGGGGTGTCAGGGGAGTTGAATGCAATGGCCTTCGGCGGATCTTCAGCCCAGTGCACCAGAGGACGCTCCGCCGGTAACTCCCGAGGCGTGAATGAGAACCCCGAAGAAAAGTGAAACCAAGACCTGCAGATGTGAATACACCCGACGTCGAGGAGGAGAAACAAATGACTTGAAGAAATCAGATATCAACATTTCCTACAAGCTGCTCTACTCCTACGAGCTTACTTGCCCTTCCTGAATGTAGCAACGATAGCTTAAAATGGAGAAAGGGAATATACGAGGCTTCCTTTGTGTACGAGTTTTTTCTTCTTTTTCTTCGGCTTTTCCCATCTCCCATCTCACACTTACTTTTATCATTTACGTTCCGTTCCTCCAATCCTTTCGCTTTCAAGTTTTCTTATTTGCAATCTATCCATGATCTCTTGGCGCTCTTCTTTATTATTAGAATTTCTTGCAACATTTAGGAATTTCAATGCAGAAAATTTTTAAACGCTACGCTGCTTGCTGACTTTACATTTTTATGAAAGGAAATTGAGCTGACTTAACACTTATTTTTCGATGTTTAAATGTATATGAACTTTTTTCTCGGTCGAGAGAGTAGTGGTTAAACATTAAATTCATCTTAAACAGCTTCTCGTTAATCAAAATGCCAGACACAGAACGGCATTTGAGACCTTTCGATGAGGATAACTTCGAAATGTCATTTATTTTTCATTCGCCTGTGTGTGTGTGTGTGTGTGTGTGTGTGTGTGTGTGTGTGTGTGTGTGTACGGTCTTCTACAAACATCAACGAAGACGTGCCTGGACCGACGCAGGGAAACAAGTCATACGGTGTGCATGCCCGCGATAACTTCCTGTTGCTGGAGGCGCCGTTACGACAACACTGCCTTGGGTGACTTCCTTACACACACACGCACACACACACACACACAAACGCCCATTCCCCCCACACACCCCTCCCCTCCTCGCTGTTGTGATCCAAACAATGGCGGAACTGACTCAGTTTTTTCCTTCCTCAAAAAAGTCACCTCGGCGCCGACCATCGCTATGAATCACGCGAACTTAGTCACACCGGAAGACGTAATTAACGATGATTACTGGTGCATGGGCGCGCCTGGCTTGTTCTGGCCGAGGGACAAAACACGCCAGTTATCAACCCGCGATATAAATAAACAAAAGCAAAACAGAAGCGAATAGTACTGCGTAATAAAAGTAGCGTCGGAGCATTCTTTTAATAGTGTATCAGTGCCAACTACAGGTATTCGTATGCAAACTGACGCTGTAGAGTACACACGCAGCTTGCACCTGAACACTTCTGCTGCCGCGACACTCCCCCAAGATATCGTACTTCAGCCTCACACTCGCTCGCATGTTGATGACCCGAGGGTGGCGAGGCGTCCAGGCCCACTTCCTCACTCTTTTGTCCTGCCGCCGCTCGCTCGCCGGGGTGTGGAGTGAGTCAGTCAGTCACACCGCCGCCACACAACACTCGACGCGACGCACGGTAACCTGATCCCCCCGCTACCCACACCTGCACCTGTTGACGAGGCTCATGTATCCAAGTGACGCGACAAAGATTTGACGAGACAAAGAGAGAAAGGCTCGTCCTGTTGCTTCACTGAATGGCATTAACGTGAAATTAGTTGGTAAGAGAGACAAATAAATGAATGAATATGTTGAAACTGAACCGGTGAAGACAAAAAGACAATAACAATATCAGTCTATAAATACGTTACAAAGGAGCTGACATTACTAACGAAAAAGTTACGACTATAAATTAGACTAGAGAAACAAATTAATAGCTACGTTACCAGAGTGATTTTTATAGGAATTGTAGATAATATGAAAAGGATGATGAAAATATTAACAACAGCAACAATAATAATAATAATAATAATAATAATAATAATAATAATAATAATGATAGTGGTACAAAAAAATCTCCTGAAGGCGACGGACGCAGAAGAGCCTCGGGCAGGAGCAGGACATCAGCGGCGTGAGTCTGCGAAACCCAAATTTGGCAACCACGCTAAAGTTACGACGAGACGCAGACAAAAAAAAAAAAAAAAAAAAAAAAAACCAACTTGGCAGCAAATTTGAAGCTTCGAAGACACACACACAAAAAAAAAACTTCAACAGCAACACCAGAGACAATAACATAAGAAGACAGACGATAATAATGCAAGAAGAAAAAATAAAAAATAGCCAAAAATAAGAGTTAATAAAGAACCAGACGGGGAAACACACACACACACACACACACACACACACACACACACACCCCCCCACACACACACACACACACCCCCCCCACACACACACACACACACACACCCCCCCCACACACACACACACACACACAAACACACACCCCCCCCACACACACACACACACACACACACATACACTCCCCTCCCCCCCCCACACACACACATACACATACACTCCCCTCCCCCCCCCACACACACACACACACATACACTCCCCTCCCCCCCCACACACACATACACATACACTCACCCAGCTTGCCGTGAACAATATCGAAGTGTGGCGAGTCCTCCCGGATGAAGACAGGGTTCTGCACCAGGTCCTGAGGCGAGGGAAAAAAAAGAACAAGGTTAACGAAGAGCCTGTTGGACACACCCTGCTCCTGCACATCCTCCTCCTTCTTCTCCTCCTCCTCCTCCTCCTCTTAATACTAATACTACTATAACCACTATTACGATGAAGGAGGAAGAGTAGAAAAAGAAGACAAAAGGAGATGCAAAGGTTAAGAAGAAGAAGAAGAAGAAGAAGAAGAAGAAGAGAAGAAGAAAAAGAAGAAAAGAAGACGAAAAAGATGAATAAGCAGCAGAAGAAAATAACGAAGGAGGAAGTGTGGTAAAAGAAGACAAAAAGGAGATGCAAAGGTTAAGAAGAAGAAGAAGAAGAAGAAGAAGAAGAAGAAGAAGAAGACAGGAAAAAGAAGACGAAAAAGATGAATAAGCAGCAGAAGAAAATAAGAGCCCAAAAACTCGCGTGCAATCTTATCCATAACTTTACCACAACCAAAAATGAGAACAACAATAACAACAACAATTTAGGGTCCCCACACACATATACATACTCTCATAGACTTACTCCGTACTCGATGCTATAGGTGCAAGTACATAAAATTACCCCCCCCCCCCCCCCCAAGAAAAAAAAAAAAAAACTTGATCACTAAAAATGCACCTTGCCCCGCACACCACCTGGGCAATCTACACCAAGGCCACCAATCTACATTATCTATCAAGGCGAGTGTTCAGGAGCTGCCTTTTATACCAGTACTGGCAGACTCCTTAACCGGTACTCTTCGACGCTTCCTCCTCTTACATTAATCATTTCTAGCTGCCGAAAGAGAGGTTATACGCGTTCCCGTGGGTGTTTCTTTACGTTCACAGTACAGATGAAGGGTCGAACTAACACCAGGGTCATGAAAGTACCCCTGAAAATACCCGCAACACCCGCGAAAGCCTTGTCAAATATGTGTGTCTGGGCGCCGGGAGATTTAGTAATACGGCCGCTTATGATCTTATGTTTTCTTACGCTCCGTGTGACTCCTGTGTACTACTGATGTTTCTTTCTCTCATCTGTCCTCTCTGAAATGACGCAGCTAGTGGCCATGTGTTCTTGGCAACCTCGCTGGATAACTGTGAAAGGGGAGAGGAGGGAGGGGAAGGGAGAAGAGGGTATGAGAGGGTAAGAGGGAAGAGAGGGACAAGGGGAGGAGAGGAGATGGGGGAAGAGGAGAAGGGGGAGGAGAGGGAATGGGGGAGGAGAGAGGAAGGGAGAAAGAGGCGAGGAAAGAGACTTATCTATAATTGATTTCGTGGGGGAGTAAATATTGATAGGAAAGGAGGAGTAAAATAACAGACCATTACTTCCACTTGTTACTCCTACTACTAATTCTACCACTGCGGCTCTCTCTCTCTCTCTCTCTCTCTCTCTCTCTCTCTCTCTCTCTCTCTCTCTCTCTCTCTCTCTCTCTCTCTCTCTATGTCTCTCTCTCTCTCTCCTTAGGTCACAGAGGCGGGTCAACAACAATACGCCTTTCACATCACTCCAGGGTCAAAGGTCAGAAGGGGAGGAGAGGGAGGAAAGGAGGGAGGGAGAGAGGGAGAGAAGGAGGGAGGGAGAGATACGGAGACAGACGGAGAGCGCGTGAGGAAGAAGACAGGGAGGGAGGGAGAGGAGGGAGAGAAATATGATGAGAGATAGAGAGGTGGAAAAGAAGAAGAAAAAAGAAAAAAAGAAGAAAGAAACAGAGATGAAGAGATAGAGGTATGAAAGAAGAGAAAGAGAGAGAGAGAGAGAGAGAGAGAGAAAGAGAGAGAGAGAGAGAGAGAGAGAGAGAGAGAGAGAGAGAGAGAGAGAGAGAGAGAGAGAGAGAGAGAGAGAGAGAGGGGTGAAGAAAAGAAAGACTAAGGAGGAAGTATAAAATAAGAGAAAGGAATGACGAGGAAATTGGAGGGAAAGAAAGAAATGAACACTGGGTAAGCATGTGACAAGGAAAAAAATGTGTGAAAGCTGAGGAATAAAAGAATGGAGACAAAAATGTGACGAAAAATAAATAGCGGGGAAAACACACATAATGGCGAAAAGGGGAGGAGGCTAGATAGATAAATAGATAGATAGATAGATATACAGATAAATGGACTCGCAATCACGCAGGCAGGTAGACAAGTAGGTAGTTATGTAGATAGATAGATAGATAGATAGATAGATAGATAGATAAATAGATAGAGAGATAGATAGATAGATAGATAAGTAGATATATAGATAGATAGAAACGTATAGAAGTTTTAAATATATAGACAGAAAGATGGATAAATATAGATAAAATTAGTAACAGATATAGATAAAGAAATAAACGGATGAAAATTACTGGATAAACGAAGAATAAAAAGAAACCAATACCCTGATAAGAAAGAAAGATGAATAGATAACAACAGACAGACAGATAGATATAAACAACCAAATGAACAGATAAAGATTGCACGACAGACAAACAGTGAAAAAAAAAGCTAACACAGGTGATAATGAAGAGGGAGAAAGAGAGTGAAAGAGGCAAAGAAAAAGAAAGTAGTCTCCACCTCACGGCTCTGCAAGGCTCATAATATTCGCCCACGCCTTCGCCTGCATGCTTTTCATCGTCTCATCTCGGTCTATTCACATGACTCGACTTGTTATAGTGACGCGCCGCATTGAGGGGGGGGGGAGAGAGAGAGAGAGAGAGAGAGAGAGAGAGAAATGGATGTTCACGTTTCACACATTAATAAAAAAAGAACCAAATTAGAGTTAACGAAGAAATTACAGTACTGACGTGCCAAACTTCAAACGTACATTCTCTCTCTCTCTCTCTCTCTCTCTCTCTCTCTCTCTCTCTCTCTCTCTCTCTCTCTCTCTCTCTCTCTCTCTCTCATACATTCATTTAATTCTCAACTGGTCCATGAAAATCAAGGGAAATCACACTTCCCGCTTTCTCTCTCTCCGTCGCTTCCTCGCCTCTCTCTCTCTAATTACGCAGCGCCTTTCACTCGCTCACTCACTCACTCACCTACTACCGCTCCTCTTCCTCCTCCTCCTCTTGCCGCCGCCTCCCCGTCCTCTCTCCCTCTCCCGTCCTCTCCTCCCCATAAACATGACTTCGGCAGCTAATCCCCCTCAGGAAGGTCTTTTCTCTACGCCCTCGAACCGTTTTCTCTCTTCAAACAGATTCGTTTCACTTAATTTCACCGTGATTTTGGATAATTGGTTTTCGTTTTCTTCCATTCCGGCGGTGACACTTTCTGGTATAGCCGAGATGAGATCTTTGAATGAATATCGTTTTTTATATGACTATCTTGACCGATAACATGCTCTGGTTAATAATGTTTAGACAGAATACAGAATACTTTCTTTCCCTCTCCATTATCACCAAGTTAGCTTTTTTTTCACTGTTTGTCTGTCGAGCAATTTTTATCTGTTCATTTGGTTGTTTGTATCTATCTGTCTGTCTGTTATTATCTATTCATCTTTCTTTCGTATTAGGGTATTGGTGGTCTTCTTTGTGTTGTGATAACATGTGAAGTGCGTGCGAGAGCGGAAAGGCAAACTCCCAATATCAATAAGAGGAGTTCCATTAGCATAAGCTCGAGTGCGTGGGCAAACAGCAACACATAACACAGAGAAGCCGCGAGTGGAAGTGGCAAACACGAGAGCCGCTCACAGAAGAGAGGAGGCGTTTGAACAGATGCACCTGCCGTCCGAGATGAAGAAAAGAAAAAGAAATGTTAAACGAGTAATATAAGGAAGAAGAATAAAAGAACGGTGCTAAAGTGTCGTGGATATAATGAAGAGAGGAACAAGAATGAAAAAAGAGACTGTGTACTAAAACTATTAAAGAATAGCCTCATAACCATAACTGTACAAAATTAAAAGAGAGAAGAAATATAAGACGAAGAAATAAAAGGAAGAGAAAATATAAGAAAACAGACAGGGGAGAAAATGAAAGACTATATACTAAACTAAGGAAACAATAGCATCATGACCATTACGGAAACTTCGAAATTCCCAAAAGAAGAAAAACTGCCTCGTCGTGAAGGGCTCGCATCCGGCAACCATCGAGGCCTTTGAAAACACCCCCGAGGCGGCTTTCATTCCGTGCCGCTGTGCAGGGGAGAACCGGCCGCCCGCTTCCCCTGAGGTCATGTTTGCTTAACTGCACGGGAGGTGATGGTAGCGGAGGCTTGAGTCGGGAGTGTAAAGAAGCAGCATCCCTCCCTCTCCCCTCCCCTTGATGCCTTCCTTGCGTGGGAAAAGCGAGAATGCCTAAGAAAAATCCACATACCGGGTGTTAAAAAGATTCTCTCCTTCCCTTTCCTTTTTTTGGAGGTTATCGAAAGAAGAGAAAGGTGCAGCGTAGAGTAGTTCCTATTCTTTATTTCTCATGTTCTTAGTCGCCAAGAGAGAGGAAGAAAATCACATACCGAGTGTAATAAAGATGTTCTCCTTTCTTTTATTCTTTTTTTGGAGACTGACAGAAAAAAAAAGGAAAGACAGAATACAGAACAGTTCCCATCCTTTACTTCTCACGTTCTTAGTCGCCAGGAGAGAGGAACAAATGCATATACCAATTGTGTAAAAGCTTTTAACTCCTTCTCCGTCTTTCTTTTACGGAGATTGACAGAAAGAAAGAGAAGAAAGACAGAACACAGAACAGTTCCCATCTTTTATTTCTCACGTTTTTACTCGACAGGAGAGAGGAACAAATGCTTATACTAGTTGTAAAAATCCATCTAATTTATTCGTTTTTCTTTTTTGGAGTCTGACAGAAAGAGCGAAAAGATGGCGTACAGAACAGTTCCCGTCCATTACTTTCTTTTTCACGTTCTTAGTCGCCAGGAGAGAGAAACAAACGCATATCCCAGTTTTAAGAAAGCATCTAACTTCTTTGTCTTTCTTTTTTGCAGACTGACAGAAAAAGAAAGAAAAGACATAATACAGAACAGTTCCCATTCTTCACTTCTCACGTTCTTAGTCGCCAGCAGAGAGGAAGAAACGTATATACCAGTTGTAATGAAGCATCTAACCTCGTCTTTCATTTTTGCAGTCAGACAGAAATAAAGAAATAAAGAAAGAAAAGATATAATACAGAACAGTTCCCATCCTTCACTTCTCACGTTCTTTGTCGCCAGGGGAGAGAAACAACGGTAAGGAAGGGGAAGATTGAATGTAAGTGCAAGCATATAACTCTCCCCTTCCCCTTTCTTTGGCCGTGCGAGTCATAGGCAGAGGAAATGGTGGGAGTGAGGGGCGAAAAACTAACCTCTACTTCCCATTCTTAGCTCAAGGGAAGAATGGAGGGAAGGAGGAAGGGAAAGTGAGGTAGGAAATCGTATTCACACCGACATTCATGAAGGTGAAGAAGGAATGGGGGAGAGAAGGAAGGAGAGAAAGGTAAATAAGAAAGGAATGTAAAAGAGGATGACCTGAGAAGATTGGGAAGGGGGCGGGGGGGAGGGAGAGGCCTGGCGCTCCTCAAGGAAGTTCGTGTGTGATGCAAAGTGATGTCATCTCTGCGGCGTGAGGGATTAAATGTTTGGTTTTCTCTTTCTTTCTCTCTTTCTTTTCTTTGTTCTTTTCTTCTATCTGTCTTTTTTTTTCTCTTTCTCTCTTCTTTCTTTCTTTCTTTCTTTGTTTTCTTTTCCTATTATCTCTTCTTTCTTTCTGTCTGTTTTTCTTTTCTTTCTCTCTTTTCATTTTCGTTCTTTCTTTTTGTTTTCTTTCCTTTCTTCCCTTCTCTTTTTTTTCCTTTCTATATTCTTTTTCTTTTCTTTCTTCTCTTTATTTATTTTCTTTCTTCCTTTCCCTTTTTTTCTTTCCTTCTCTCTCTCTCTCTCTCTCTCTCTCTCTCTCTCTCTCTCTCTCTCTCTCTCTCTCTCTCTCTCTCTCTCTCTCTCTCTCTCTCTCTCTCTCTCTCTCTCTCTCTCTCTCTCTCTCTCTCTCTCTCTCTCTCTCTCTCTCTCTCTCTCTCTCTCTCTCTCTCTCTCTCTCTCTCTCTCTCTCTCTCTCTCTCTCATGACTTTCACCTCGCCTCCCGCTCATTACTCTCACGCTGTTGCTTCACTCTTCCATCACTCGCGTCACTCTCTCGAACTCACTCTTGATCTCGTGGATTAATGAGCTTTCCATCAATTATAATCTAATCACCATCTATCCTCTGACTTGTCTATACAATCGTCACATAATCATCTGTCGTTAGTGCGTGTGAAAGTCAGCCTGCGTATCTGTTTGTTTGTATTTATCTATCTTTTTTTGTGGAGGCTTCGTGGCAGAATACTTTTTTTTTAAACAGCAAAGGAAGCAACAGAAGCAAAGAAACAAAAGAAGGCCGATAAACGCTGCTCCTGTATAGACAATAGAACGAAAGGCCAAAAAGTGAGGGTCAATTTCGGATGCAGAGGTGTCTTAATACTCTCCATACATATACCTATACTTCTGATACTTCTCATTGGCACTTAAGACTCATTACTACCACATCCGTCTAGGCCTCTGTTTCTGTTCGGCCCGGGGCAGTCAGCACTCGGCCCACAACCCTGCCAGCTGCTCCTCCCTCCTTCAGGCCTGGTCGGTTAATGAGCACCTGAGGAGCTTGGTGACGGTAAACTGTGGTAACCCGGATGCCACTGGTGATGTCAGGTAGTCCCGAGAGGAGGAGGGGGGGGGGGCCACAAAGATCAAGGCCTCAAGGAAACGGATTTGAGCACAGTGGCAATGCGCACCTTTTCCTTTACCTACACTTAGCATTTTACACTATTTTATTACTGTTTAATCTTTCCTTGCATCAGTTTTCATGCATTTCAAGTTTTTTTTCCCCACTAATAAGCCCATCTGTGTTCCCAGCCGTTCTCGACCCAGCCAAGAATCTCAACATTATGCTCAGCTTTCATTTCTGGTATTCCGTCTTGCCGCTCACTAATACATTCCATGCCGACAGATTACCTCACTGATTAATTTCTCACAAACTCTAACTGGTTTTCCATTACCGGTAAGGACTTGGAGCCCGACGCCTTTTTTTCTTTGCCATGTTGGGTTACTGCTTTTTTTTATTTATGTATTCCTCTGGGTCACCGGAGTTTAGGTTAGGTCAGGTTAGGTAAGGTTATGTTAGGTCAGGCTAGGTTAGGTTAGGTCAGGTTGTTATGTTAGGTAAGGTTAAGTTAGGTCAGGCTAGGTTAGGTTAGGTCAGGTTGTTATGTTAGGTAAGGTTAAGTTAGGTCAGGTAAGATTAGGTCAGGTTAGATAAGATTAAGTTAGGTAGGGATAGGTTAGTTCAGGTTAAGCTATGTAAGGTTAAGTTATGTAAGGTTAGTTTAGGTCAGGTAAGGCTAGGTCAGGTTAGGTTAGGTTAAGTTAGATAAGATTAGATAAGGTTAGTTTAGGTCAGGACCGGTTAGGTAAGGTAAAGTTAGGAAAGGTTAGGTTCCCTTCACATTACGCTTCCTCTTCATGTCTTAATCTCCTCACACAGTTCTTCGTCGTCTCCTCCCTTCCTTTCTCCCTCCCTCCCTTCCCATCACCCCGCCAGCACCATCCCACACCATCCTTCACCTCCACCCCAACACTCCTTACGTTACTCCTTCCCCAGTTTGAACTCTTAGCCCGCTCCTCCCTCCCTCCCTCGCGCCGTCCCTCTCAGCAGCTTGCCTCACCTTGGGTCTACGCCAGGAGAATGTGAAGGGCGGCGTCTGGTGGTAGAACACGGAGGTCTGTGTCGCGGGAAAGTCGGGATCTTGCCACAACTCCTTCCTCTCCGCGCACGCCGCCACCACTCGCGAGAACGCCATGGTGAGCCGCGCCCGCCGCCTGCTGATGCTGATGATGCTACCTGCTGGGGAGGAAACGAGAAAGGTCAGAAAACGCTGTAAGGGAGGCAAATGTAAAAAAAAATAAAAATAAAGCAAAATCATTACTCGTGGGCCATTTGCACGGTTTCTTGCTAGAGGAGAGAACGAAAAAGGTCAGAAATGTGAATCTATGTGGCTATAGGGGAAGCAAATATATATAAATAAAGATCCCTATCCATGGGCCATTTATACTGCTACCTGCTGGAATAGACAATGAGGAAGGTCAGAAATGTGATGTTATGTGGCTGCTGGGAAGGCAAATATAAAGAAATTCGTACCCATGGATAATTTTATATGCAACCTGCTTGAAGGGACAACGGGGGAAGGTCAGGAATGCTATGCTATGTTCATGTTATGTGGCTCCAATAGAGGCAAATATAAAGAAATTCGTACCCATGGATCATTTTATATGCAACCTGCTTGAAGGGACACCGGGGAAGGTCAGAAATGTTATGCTATGTTCATGTTATGTGGCTCCAGTAGAGGCAAATATAAAGAAATTCGTACCCATGGATCATTTTATATGCAACCTGCTGGAAGGGACACCGGGGAAGGTCAGGAATGTTATGTTAAGCTCATGTTATGTTGCTGCAGTGAAGGCAAATATAAAATGAATCAGCTCCCATAGGCCATTTCTACGACTTTTCTCCTGTGGGTCTCTCTTTATCCGCGTGTACTTCGCTCACACACAAGGATGTCAGGATGTTACAAGAGCCAGACGGCCTACGCGCGGTGGTGGCTCCTGAGAACGGGTTATTCAGCTTCCCTCCCCATCCATTAATCTATCTAATCGCCTTTAAAATCTTTCAGTCGTATTTGCACTAACCATATATGTGTATAATTTGTTTCACTCATCCGCTACCCCATTCGTGAACCGGTCTTGGCCATCTTCTTCCTGATTATAACGCATAGACAGCAATTCCCTTAAGCCATTTAAAAACTCGTACTTCATCACTTCCCCATCTTCGTCTTCCCAGGGAGTGCAAGTTAAGCATTTTTAATTAGAAGGTTCTCTGCACGACAGGCTTATATATAGTTTCTTGGATAAACTCGGTCATTGTGATTTATTTCTTTTCTTTTTTTCTTCTTTTTTTTACAGTAAAGGAGACAGTTCACAAAAAAAGAAAACAATACTGAAAAAAAATCCCGCAACACTTATACTTAACCCAGAAAGCCAATCTTCGTATCCGCTTATCCACTTAACTGTCCAACTGCGCATGTGATGTCTCCGTGTATTCTAAAATGCCGGTGGTCTTTGAATGACAAGAATCCTCTCCAAGCTTCAAACTAACGAAATGCTTTGATAATGAAGCAAATATATTTCGCACAATTCATAAATTCTTGATAAATAAAAAAAAAGAGCACAGGTAAAACTTTCCAAACCGCAACACAAATAAAACAATGTCTAGATTCTACTTATATATAAAAAGAAATAAAAAAAATATATAAGTTGTAAAAATAAAAATGGAAACGTCACCTGAAGATTTATACACCGGGGTCTGCGCCTTGACCCGCCAATCCACTCACACCCTCTCCACCTCCTCCTCCTCCACTACCTTCTCCCCCACACCGCCACACCGCCAATTCACTCACCCCTCTACTCCTCCTCCTCCTCCACTTGCTTCTCCCCCAAAAATTTCCACTCCCCTCCACACTGCCAATCCACTCACCACTCTACTCCTCCTCCTCCTCCACTTGCTTCTCCCCCAAAAAATTTCACGCCCCTCCACACTGCCAATCCACTCACCCCTCTCCTTCTCCTCCACTACCTTCTACCCCTCAAAAATCTCTCCCCTCCACACCCCAAATCCACTCACCCCTCTCCCCCTCTCCCTCCTCCTCCACCTCCTTCTCCTCTTACTTCTCTCCCCCCAAAAATCTTCTCTCCCTCCCCTCCACACACGTCTCTCACAACACCTCGACACCACCGCCGCCGCCTCAGGTAATTGCTCCTTGACGCAACACACACACACACTTAACTCAAGGCCTTCCGCTGCTCCGGCCATTACGGTGACTCCCGCCGCCGCTGCTACTGCTACTTATGTTGTTGTTGTGATGAGGAGGATGAAAGCACGCCATTACTACTGCTTTTCTTTCTGCTATTGCTGATGTTACTGCTCTTACATCTACTGCTACTGCTACCTTACTACTACTACTACTACTACTACTACTACTATATATAATTTTGATGATAATAATGCTCAAAGTAATAGTAATAATAATAATGATAATAATAATAGTAGTAGTAATAATAATAATAATAATAATAATAATAATAATAATAATAATAATAATAATAATAATAATAATAATAATAATAATAATAATAATGATAGTTACTTGATTTACTCATTTTATAAGCGTCAGTATAAAGTGTCTAGACAATGATAAGTTGTTTTCATAATATGTGTGTGAGAGAGAGAGAGAGAGAGAGAGAGAGAGAGAGAGAGAGAGAGAGAGAGAGAGAGAGAGAGAGAGAGAGAGAGAGAGAGAGAGAGAGAGAGAGAGAGAGAGAGAGAGAGAGAGAGAGAGAGAGAGAGAGAGAGAGAGAGAGAGAGAGAGAGAGAGAGAGAAATATTCAACCTTGAAGACCTTACAAGAGAAAAGGCACGGAGGAAAAAATAACTTTGACAAGGTAACAGGAATTAAAATTTAAAAAGCGACTTCAAACAGAAAAGACGAATTGCCAAACACAGACACCAAAAAAAAAATGACGACATACTCTGACAAAGGTTCAAGTGAGTTACCAAATCCTTAACGAGACAAACAATGCTCTCTCTCTCTCTCTCTCCCCCCCACACACACGTGCATTTTACAAACTTACGGGTCAACTGGAAAACTCATTGAAGAGAATAAAAAAGAAATATACGTGCGTGATCGAATTTGGTTTCGGAATTACTTCAGTGAAAGGAAATTAAAACACCACAGACACGTAGATAGACATAGATAGATGGAGAGGGAGAGCAAAACAAGAATGCAGAACTTGAAAAGAAGAAATAAATAAAAAAAAACGAAGACAGGAATTAATGAAAAACATGCAAGTAAGAAATAAAAGAAACATTCGTACCCAATGACAAGGAAAGAATGAGGCGAGAGACAGAACAAAGAACAGTGTCGTTACGAAGGGAAACCAATGAAGAGGAAAATGAAAAAAAAAATGTAAGAAAAAAAATGGGACGGAAAGTGATTATGACAAAGAGTTGAAAAATTGAGCGAAGTGAAATCAACAAACAATGAATCGTCAGCGAAATTATTTTTAAAACGCTTTCTCTCGACACACACACACACACACACACACACACACACACTCACTCACAAACACACACACACACATACACACACACATCGCCTAATCACGCTCCATTAACGCCTGACTTGACAAACACGTTCAGAACCCGTCACGATTCAGGTCACGACTCCTCATCAAACAAACCATTGACAATTTTTTTTTTTATGACTTTCGAACACGTCTCGCCTCTCTTTGCTTTTTATGTCTTCATGATGACAAATCCTTACAAAGAAAAGAAAAAAACTGCGCAAGAAATACATTAAAACATATGTTGTGCAACCAGGCTTCAAACACTAATCATTTTCCAAGATCCAGTTCACCTTATGACATTTCCCGATCTATTGTAAAGCAAAATACTACTATAAACTAAACTAAAACATGCTCAAAGAAAGTCAGGAAATTAACAATAGGTAATCCTAAGAAACTGTAAGGTCAGGCTTATGACTCCTCTGGGTGACTAATTCTCAGGAAAAAACTTCCTCTCAAAACATTATATAAAATCAGTGGATTCTTTGTTGATTTTGGCCATAAAGTTTCAAATTCCAGCGTCGTAAACTCAATAATATTAAACTTAATAAGAATCCGTTATGTAGGCAGAAGCTATTCCACCAAACTCCAAAAGCTGCACGAAACACGTACTTTGCAACACAGATCGCGCAATACCCTTCATGAGAGAATCTCCTCGCGGACAATAGCAATAAAAGAAATAACTACAAGGCACAGACAAGTAACATCTTAGAGTTTAACAACGTCATGAGCGAGATTAATGGAGTGTGTTATGCGGGAACGTCTCGACACGACACGACACAACATGACACGACACACACACACACACACACACACACACGGTTATGACAGCTTAAGACTTTCTAATTAGCATCATGTAATCGTTGTGCGTGAGAGAGAGAGAGAGAGAGAGAGAGAGAGAGAGAGAGAGAGAGAGAGAGAGAGAGAGAGAGAGAGAGAGAGAGAGAGAGAGAGAGAGAGAGAGAGAGAGAGAGAGAGTGTGTGTCCCCTCTATCAAAGGAAATGTCGAAGTGTCATCGGCCGCGTGACATACACACAACAACGTAAGAATGAAGGGGTCGCAGTAATGATGACGGACGGCCGCGATGTCGGGAAAGACAGTAATAGCTTGAAATGACTGTCAGGGTCTCGGCTGCAGTCACTTTCAAGATAATGACAGCAGTGATGGCGCATGGCAGGGAGGCCGGCGCGAAGGGAGACAATGTTGCAAATGACGGTCCCTGAGTACAACCCTCAAGACTTGTTTATAGCGTACAAAGAAAGTTGATCAGTTACATACGTCTCCTTAGCATCCCTCTGCACCTCATTAGCGGCGTTAATCGCGTGGAACGAAATGGAATGAAAGGGAAAGGTAAAAGCCAGAAGAGAGACGTAACCTCGACTACAACGAAGCGAGCTATGGGTTGGGTGTCCTCCACGGTTCACGGGAGGAAATTTGTCAGAGGGAGAGGAGAGCCTCGTGGTGGTGGGCCGCACGTCCCTCCCATTAGTCTCCATCAAGCCAACCCTCGCCTCTATATCTCTGTTGGCTCAATGCTGCTGCCTCACAGACGGGAAGTTCTCTGCAAGCTCATGTGTAACGGGTACTAAATTAGGGTGACGCCATGTCTTGTTAGCAGTGAGATCACACACACACACACACACACACACACACACACACACACAACGAGGGTGTTATCACGGCGTCCAGGAACGAGGAGGGTTTGGTGTGTTTTTTTGTATTTCCACCTCCCCGGCCATGTCCCAGTGCGTCCCTCTGTTACTGGACAACAAACATTTAGCTTACGTCTGTCTGAAGGAGAAAGACTTAACTGCTAAAACTGATGAAGAACAGATTTTTCGCCATTTGTTTTATTCCGTGGGTACGTTCAGAGCAAGTAAACACCCCAACACGTGGATGGAGGCGACGGATGACACACATCTCATCTCAGTGTCGTGTGAAAACAATCCACGTGACATCCACTGCTTTCCAATTTCACCTCTACAACAAAAAATGAAAAGTTTTGTTCAGGCAATTACAGACTTTCGACTCGTATCAGAGTTTAACATAAAACAGCACAAGGTGAAGTAAAAACCTTCCACAAATACAGCTGGAGTCAACACACTCCTCGAGGTTGAGCACGTCGCGGCGCACCACACGAGTCACCGGCGACCCACACCTGTGCAGGACGTGCCGCGGCCGACAGGGGGGAAAGGGGGGGGGGTTGTGTTTTCCTCCCTCCAAGACAGAAAAATATCTCGGAAAACGGGAACGTCTTAAGGAACCTCAATCATGTACACACTTTTTTTTTTCCAGCATAACACTTTTTTACCATCATAATACTTCTTGTGCCGTCGATTGCGTCTGGAAACTTAAGCGACTGGGGAAAGGAACGTGACAAGCAAACCCCAGTAACGCATCACCATAGACCACCGCAAGGAGGCACCATACAGACTGCACAGCGCTGCCCCACGCCGCTCCACACTTATACCAAGCACTTTAAAGGGGTACTCTCTAGGGGCACCGGTGAGGGACAAATAATAATGGTTGGTTTTCATGGCCTTCACTTGCCAGCCAGAACTTGACGGCGCAGCGGCACTGGCTGTGGTGATCGTCTATTTTGACCACTATCTAAAACAGGAGGCGATGTTTCTATTTCTTCTTCTCTCGTAAAATCTAAAAATTGATGGTTTTTTTGTACTAATCTAATTATCTTTTTTATGTCTGGGTGAGAATTTTCAACCGTTCACGTCACGCGCGGCCTCGTCTTGTCTACGTGCGACGAGAACACGTCTGGCGGGGGTGAAAACTTTGCCTGTAGGGGCGTTCACTGTACAGGGCCTCCCGCGTCAAGGCTACCTACTTGTGTGTGTGTGTGTGTGTGTGTGTGTGTGTGTGTGTGTGTGTTTCCAAATACACACCCCTCTGTCATAATTATTGTACCGATATAAGAGTTTGCCAATGGTGTCCTTGAAGGTGTTGTCTGTAGATCACCTTGGTGTTGGTGACAATAACATCAATCTATTGTTATTTCCGACGTCGGAAAACAACTCTCGATATCAAAGTGAAATAAATATGCGTCACAGGTGACATACGAAGCGAAGAAAGATACAAAGAAATTAATCAACGTACCATCTCAGAAACATTACAACTCAAGAAATAGCCCAAAACAAAACAACCACACACACACACACACACACACACACACACACACACACACACACACACACACACACACACACACACACACACGAGATAAACACAACTGGTAGTGAGAAGCATGGCGAGGAGAACTGGAAACCACCATGCACCAACACAGCGGACAAGCACCACTAAAGGGCACTCGTGTAACCAGTGCGGTGCCCATAATAACCCGGACGCTATCAGCTCGGGATGAAGGTAATAGTTGGTTCGATGACTCCTCCTGATCATAAGACAAGGCCTGCAGATTACCACGCCAGCCCCCGCCTCGAGTGCAAAGGAACCTCCATTGAGACCCGCCAGAGATTGGGTGCTAATGAATTTGTCCCGAAGGTGTCTCAACCAACAAAGGACCAAAGAGAAAAAGCAGCAATCCTTTGTCAGTGCCGTGGGATCTTGTTCCTTCGGGGCCACGAGGGTATGAAAGCTCGGTACTTATATGAAATCAAGAGAAAAACATGTGGAAGGGTAACATTCCCGAGAGCCTTAAAGGATAATGCTGTCCCATCAAGACGACCCAGAAAGTCCTCCACATAAGGATCCTCGTTGATTGGATTTGAGTGTGCGCTATTTGAAGACACAGTGGCTGTCATCCCTTCGCAGAACACTAACCCGAGGAGAGAGTTCACGGCCACACTCATCGCTAGAAGGGCTCCAAGAAGGGGACAATGGTGGGCCAAGCAGACCTTCAACTTTGAGAGAAGGCTAATAGAAAAAGTAGCCTTAACAAAAGAATACATAGCGGGATATTTAAATAGGGGAATGTAGATTGTCGTATGCCTTCCCCTAAGCCTACCACGGCTACTACTATTACCACGATTGCTTCTATTGGATTTTCATTATCATTATTTATTACTATTATTATTACTACTATTATCAAACCAGCAGCGAGTGAACGAAATCAGGCTCTGTTACAAGTGTCCAGTCAGGTTATAAGATCCGGGACAGCGAGGGAGAAGGAGGGAGGGAGAGAAGACGGGTGAAGGAACTCTACAAAGGAGGGGAGAGAGAGAGAGAGAGAGAGAGAGAGAGAGAGAGAGAGAGAGAGAGAGAGAGAGAGTTTTCACCACGGTAATTAAGTCTTATTACACCTGCTTAGCACCTTGGAGCATGGGATCGTTCACATAAGAGCCGAGCACCACTTCCCATGACTGAAGGCACGGGCGAGACGCGGACTCACGCACTGTCAAACTATCACGCCTCTACCTTACGTCACCGTGACACCGTGCGAGAGAGAGAGAGAGAGAGAGAGAGAGAGAGAGAGAGAGAGAGAGAGAGAGAGAGAGAGAGAGAGAGAGAGAGAGAGAGAGAGAGAGAGAGAGAGAGAGAGAGAGAGAGAGAGAGAGAGAGAGAGAGAGAGTGCTATCCCAGGTAGATTCCTTTACCCTTTCCCAAAACCTCATTGTAGTAATTCACGGACGAGGAAAATTATGCCAATTGAGGCTGCGACACACACACACACACACACACACACACACACACACACACACACACGGTTGCCCACTTAGCCCAGTAGCCCACTCAGAAAAATTATTCGCTTATTAACTAGGTACGACGAACAAAAAAAAAAAAAAGTATAACAGGCTTGCCAAATCTCCAGCGACTCCAGACAACTTTGCACCACACACACACACACACACACACACACTCACACACACACACTCTCGAAACCCAAATTCTCGCAGGATCGGAAATTACTACACTCGACCACAAGCTTCCCAGGTCTTCCCGCACGCCACTCCCCGCCAAGACACGCCAAAGACACAGGCAGCGGCTCGTGGCACTGCCTGGAACGAAGCGGCGGCATGATGGTGTACAGCACGGCATTTCACGGCCGACGCAGAGTAGGAGGAAGACGCTAAAATATGTTCTAGACCCGAGTGAAAGTTCCCAGAGACCAACGACCCCGCCCGCCCGCCCGTTCGCCCTCCAGCCCGCTTGCCTGCCCGCTTCCAGCCCGCCAGCCTACCCTTGCCGGCCATAATATATAACCACAACGACCACCACCACCACCGCCGCCGCCAGCATCACCATCTATATAAGTCTTCGCCAGCACACTCGTCGCCCAGCTGTCTACCCTCGTCCCTGATTCAGCAGCTCGTGCATTCCGATTCCTGCGCATCTAGATAATGAAAGAAGCTTGGATTAGACTGCTGAGTGACACTGATTCGTTGTTCCTTTCTTTCATGTTTTCGGTAATAGAAAAAATGAAGGTAAGAAAATCCGAGGTTATTTTTATTTTTTTATATATATATTTTAAAGTTGTCCAGCCGACTGTTTTGAGTTACGGAAATACCTGAAGAATCTTGATTGAGGCGATGACACACACACACACACACACACACACACACACACACACACACAGTTAACAGCTATCAACCTTATGCATCAAATTTAGCGATGGAGACGTCCGGTAAACACCCCTTCCACATACTCCCCACACCCCACACCTCCCCCACACACACACCTCCTCCCCCCAACACACATTTTTAAGCTTCATGTGTTACAGAAACCAAGCAAACATCCGCAACATAATAATTTTTGAGTTTGCCTTCGCTGCCAGCCGCACGAGCAGGGTCCAGAGCCAACGCACACCTGCACCAAGCTCGAGGGGCGGTGACTCGCAGCGGCCGGCCCCGTGCTGGCTGGCGGCGAGCTGTGGCGAGGCGCACCTGTTCACATCTATGCCATTGTGCTGGAAGGCCTTTCTATTAACCCGGCATGTTTGTTTCGCGGTAATAACAGAAGCGGTGAATAAGCACTTGGGGTGAACTATATGGCACACGGTTTGTATCGCATAATTGAGTGTAGAGTCATACAGGCTGTTTGTGCTTGATGATTTTTGCACTTCCATTGTGTCTGAAGGAAGGAACAATCATAGCAAGGTTCAAAATTAGCGGCATCATGATAGTATTCGTCCGCGACACCAGAGGGCCAGGGCGACCATCAGTACCGTCGAATCAGTGAACCAGCGCAATGAACACGCACGCAGACAATAATAATGATGACAATGATGACAATTACACATAACCATCAACAGAAATCAAGCTGTAACTGAATGAGAACCAAGTATATATAGTAACAACACTCATCGTCTCTCTAAACACAAAACACAAGGCGACAAGAATACCAAATCGACACCCACGTCACCGTACATCGACCTGACAGCAAATGCAGCACCAACCACGCCACGACTTGCACACCGACTAACCAATCAGCGGCAAGCACAGCGAGCAACACGACACACGGAGGTCAGGGAGGAGAAGGAGGACGCTACCATGTGAAGTGTGTTAGTGAGTGCTGGTGGTGCTTGAGGCAACGGTGGTGGTGGTGGTTGCGGCGGTGCTGGCGGCGATGGTAGTGGTGGTGAGTTGCAAAACCTTGGTGACTTTATTGGTTCGTGATTTCTCCAGCTCATTCATTTTCTGTATTACGACTTGCGGGACGAACTCGTTTATTGACTTGGTGAATAAAAGATTGAAGTTTCCTCTGGTGTTTTCCTTGTTTAGTTTTGCTTAATTCCTCTTAGACAATACTAGACAAAAGAACGAAACTGGGTACCTGCTTACTATTATCTTTCAACTACACGGATCCTGAATGTTTACATCACCCACGATAACAATGATAAAGGCTTCCATCTCAGCAATTAAAAAGAGGTATAATTATCTTTTGTCCTTGCTCTGTGGATATCAACAACAGCAATTAAGGGTTACATCACCACCTCCTGACAGACCACCTTTCACTCGGGTATCTTAAAAGAGCACCAGCGGTTGACACGACGCAAACGAATGGCATGCCTTGAATTCGAGTGTGGGAGAGGAAGTAAGTGTGGGAGGCGGCGGTGTGGGCTGAAGGAGTGAGGGAGGAGCGGGGGAAGAAGTATGCGAGGGAGGGACACCGGGACTATAGCAACGTTGATGGTGAAGTAAAGTGAGAAAAATGGAAAAAAAAGAGGATGGAGGTGATGGATGAAAGCGGGAGATGAGGGAATGAAGGAAATTTGTGAGGAGAACGAGGAGGAGGAAGAGGAGAGGGGGGAAATGGACCTCTCTTTCGGCCACCTCTTTGCATTCTTTTTAGGAGCAGCAAGTAGCGGGCTTTTTTTTATTATTGTTACCTTTTTTTGTGCCCTTGAGCTGTCTCCTTTGTTGTAAAAAAAAAGAAATATAAGAAGAGATAAGACGATGAGAGAAGGAAACGAAGGAAAGAGAGACTGCATGAATAAAGAGAATTGAGTAGAAAAATCTTACAAACCCCGAGATATATAAAAACAAGGACGAACTTACTTTGAACCAACAAATATTCTCTCACCTTTATTTGCTTTCTCATGGACGGCATCAGAAACTACCAAAAATATAAACCTTACGATTCTTAAAGCATCGTATCCAGGGCATTACCACCAACAACACTGATATGGGCTTCCCTTCTGATCAATCTAACCCCTCTGGTCTACGTTATTGAGACTCTTAGCGTGCAGGGATGAATGACTGAATACTTTGAAGATAATGAATGGATGAGGAGGTGATAATTGAAGTTGCAGGGGAAAGCTGTAGATATCTGTAAGGAAGAATGGAGGCCGAAAAAATATGGCCAGGAAGGGGGACGTGGGGTAGGGGAGAGAGGAGAAAGATCAAGGTGTGGTGGAGGTGTGTGTGGTGTGTGGGGGGGGGGGGTGGAAGGTTGGCCTCATAATGTGTAGTGGAGGTGGAGGTGCTGGAGGTGGAGGTGTTTGTGGTGAATACTAAGTGACCCCCCATAATGTTCATCTTCTCTCCCTCCTCATCCTCCTCCTCCTCCTCCCCCTCGTACATCATCTCCCCACCCTCATTCAACAAGGCGAGGATGGAGAGAAGGTAGAGGTGTAGAGGTGCGGCCGTTTAACAATGCACCCTTTTTAGAGGTGGAAGTTATGATGGTGGCAACGGTGGTAGAGGGGGGGGGGAGGTGATGGTAGAAGTAGTAGTAGTAGTAGTAGTAGTAAATGGAAGAATGAAAAGAAGAAGGAAAAGGAATATGATGATGATGAAAGAGGATGAGAAAGAGGAGAAGGAAGATAAAACATATGGAAGGGATGTAAGATTGAAGGTGATGGTAGCAGTAGTAGTAATAGTAGTAATAGTAGTAGTAGTAGTAGTAGTAGTAAAGGGATGAATGAAAAGAAGAAGGAAAAGGAATATGATGATGAAATAGAGAATAAGGAAGAGAAGGAAGATAAAATATATGGAAGGGATGTAAAATCGAATGTTATTACATAGATAGAGAAGGATACAGGTAACGATGAATTATATGCTAATAAAGAAATAAGGTGAAATTGAAAAGAAATACCAACACACGCACACGCACACACACACACACACACACACACACACACACACACACACACACACACACACACACACACACACCTCGATTCCTTCACACCCTTTCCTGCCTTTTCTCTTTTTCTCTCCTTTTGTCTTGCAATTTCCTGCCTCCTCTGTTTTACCTTTTCCATTTCCGTCTTTCCTTTCATCTTCTTGCTTTCTTCATTATTCTATCCCTTCCTTTATTTCCCTTCTTTTTTGTTTCGCCGTCCTTATTTAACTATATTACCTCTCCTCTGTCATCCTCTTCTTCTATTTCTGCCTCTATTTCCATTCTATTCGCTTAATTTTTTTTTCTTCATCTCCTCAGCTTCCCCTCCTCATCCCTCTTTCCCGCCCTTCCTTTCCTTTCATTTTCATTTTCCTTCCATCCTTATCAACTATATACCCTCACCTACGTCCTCTCTTCATCTTAAGCCTCACTATCCATTTTTTCCCTATCTACTTATACCTTTCTCACTTTCATGCCCTTATCTTCTTCCCCTCTTCATCCTACCCTCCTCTCAATTACCTTCCCTTCCCTCCCCCTTTCTTTCCTCCTGCCAAACACTCCATTTACATCCCATCTACGGTTTTCTTCTTCCCTTCATGCCCTTACCGTTTTCCCTTCTTCATCCCTTCTTCCCTCTCCATCACCTCCCCGTCCTCCCCATTCCTTTCCTCCTCTTCGCTGCCACACAATATTCACACTATTTTCTTCTTATATACCGTAGTAATTCTTTCCTCAACTCCTTCAAATATAGAATCGACCGTCATTTCGCTGCGTCGGGAGTAAACTGAATATCGAGGTGCTTTCATCTGCTCCTCAATATCGAGTTGCTTTCATCTGCTCCTCAGTATCGAGGTGCTTTCATCTGCTCCTCAGTATCGAGGTGCTTTCATCTGCTCCTCAATATCGAGGTGCTTTCATCTGCTCCTCAAGCCCCAAGTGGCTGTCGAGCAGATTAAATCACCCAAGCGGGAGACCTCGTAATGAGCCAATAGGCTTTCTGTTGCCTGCATTTCCATGTTTCCATGTTTCAGTGTCTCTTCCCCTCTCCATCACCTCCCCCGTTCCTTTCCTCCCCTTCGCCGTCTGATCGGTATGCAGAGTTCACACGTGTAGCGGTGACCTGTGCAAAGAAGGATCGAATGCCAATAGCCAGCCAGCAGCCTCTTCCTCACCTTCCTAGATCGCATACGCTTCTTTCTCTCTCCCCGCCTCCAGCCTCATCTTTTCTTCTTTCTCTTTCCAGTCTGTTCTTTTTCTATCCTCATCCTTCCAGTCATCTCCTTCTCTCACTCCTCTGTTAAATCTCCTTTCTTTTTTTCCTCCTTCCAGCCCCTTTCCCTTCATTCTCTTCCTGTCAGACTCATCTTCTTCCAGCATCCTCTTCTTTCTTACCCTCACCTTTCCAGTTATCTCTTTTTCTCACTCTTCTTTTAAATCTCCCTTCTTTTTTTTCCTCCATCCAGCCCCTTTTCCATCCTTCTCTTTCTTATTGACTCATCTTCTTCCTTCTTCCAGCATCTTCTTCTTTCTCATCCGCACCCTTCCATGTCTTCTCTTTCTCCTTCTTCTCATTTCAGTTTCCTTTTCTTCCTTCTTCTTATTCCAGCCTTCTCTTTTACTGTCTCCTCCTTCCATTCTCCTCCGTTTAGCCATATCTTTCTCCTACTCCTCTTTCCAGTCTCCTTCCTTCTTCTTCAAGTCTTCTCTTTTACCTTCTCCTCCTTCCATTCTCCTTTTCTTCCTTCTTCTACGTCTTCTCTTCTTCCTATTCTCTTCCGTCCATCCTCCTCTTTGTCCTCCTCCGATTAGCTTTCTTTTTTCTTCCTTTTCCTCCTCCTTCCAACCTGTTCCTCTTTCTTCTCTTCTTAGCCTCCTCCTCCTCCTCTTCTTCTACTGTGGGATCAGGCACGAAACCGGTGTGGAGATACTACTAATTAAATCACACACACACACACACACACGAACACACACACTAACGAAGACGCTGCTTTCCCATGATTCTGTATGTATATATTTTTTTTTCCTCCTCCCTCCCGTCCTCCCCCGTTTTTTTATTACGTACACGAACATTTCTGGAATTCATTAAGGTTGGAAGGTATTTATATGAGGTTGTAGTGGTGCTAATGATGATGTTAAGGATGTAGCGACTAGATTGGGTTAGGATGAAAAAGTCTCTCTCTCTCTCTCTCTCTCTCTCTCTCTCTCTCTCTCTCTCTCTCTCTCTCTCTAACTGTTCACCTCTCCCGCGGATCACTTCTCTCTCTCACGACCCCCAGAGATGAGCGGTACTTCATCCCTTCGGCCTCCTCTCCCGCAAGACATGCAAATAAGTCTACTTTAAAGCTTCCTTAAGGACACATGGACGGCTATCTGAACAGGTGTGCCCGTGAGCCTAACTAGCGGAACGACAGAGAAAGAGAGAGAGGGGAAGGGGACGGTGGTGGAGTGTGGCAGAGTAAAAGAGCTAAAAAAAAATGAGGACGGACGCAACTGTGATGGAGGAAGGTGGCCGATGCGTGAGAGAATGAAGGAAATTTGTGAGGAGGAGGAGGGGAAAGAAGAGGATGGGGAAGAGGGGGGAATGGATGCAAGGAAGATAAGAAGAGGTGAGAGGAGGAGATGGAAACGGAGGAAAGAATGAATAGCGGTTTCCCTTGACATTAGGGCAATATATTTTTTTTCAATATTTCTTTTTCAGCAAGACCATGACGCCTCAGCTGGATTTTTATTAACTCCTCGGAAGCAGTTTAGTGTCTTTAACAATGGACTCGAGTAAAAAAAGAACTGATATGCTGAAAAACGGTATTACTAGTGGTAGCCATGATGAAGTAGTAGAAATTGGAGCAACAGTAGAAATAGTAGATGTAGTAGTAGTAGTAGTAGACCTCGGTGTTGTAGGTGTAGTAATACGTGTGAAATAAAAAATAATGCTTGTGGTGGCGGTGACGGTGGTGGAAGCATAGTCGCCGCCTGACCTCCAAAATACCGGTATAACTCGAACGTTGCTTCATCTTCATCAACGGGTTCGCGCAAGCCAGGTCGGGCCCGGGTCGGGAGGGCGGAGGCGCAGACAAGCAAGTTCCGGTGAAGCTCCGAGGCCAGTCCCCGTTGTACTACTCCTGCACACACACACACAGACACACACACACACACATACACACACACACACACAGACTAACCACCACGTAATTCACCGCAACCACGTGACCGCTCTTCAGGACTGACTCAAACCCTCAAACGCACCGAATTATCCTTTCTTGCTACCACAATAGCTTGCAAACGGCGCACACTGGTCACGCGATGAATGCAGAAGAGAGACCGACGGACCCACCCCCCAAGGCACCAGGCCACGCTGTCGCCCCCCATCGCCTCTCCAAGACCTGCTGATAGAGGTGGCCACCCGTTCCACCATCACCAGCCAGCCAACCCGCGGCGCCGGCGGCCTCCAACGGGACTTCGCTAAACCGGCTTCACGACTACTGCAAAAATCACAGCGTGGCTTCGTTGGCGTTGTTGCTGTAATTGACAAGCTATCATATTTTCTCTCTCTCTCTCTCTCAGTTAAGTTCAGAATTGTGAGTCATTTGAATAATTAGGTTAGGCAACAAGACACCTCGGGAAGCTGTTCAATAAGTTATCTCTCTCTCTCTCTCTCTCTCTCTCTGAATCGGATCGTCAGCCACCATTACGTGTATTTTTGTTCTCTTCTTATTGTTATCTCTCTCTCTCTCTCTCTCTCTCTCTCTCTCTCTCTCTCTCTCTCTCTCTCTCTCTCTCTCTCTCTCTCTCTCTCTCTCTCTCTCTCTCTCCCCCCCCCTAGGCGTGCCCACGGAAGGCATGATCCTGACCGCAGCGCCGCCACCCGTATCAGATAACCCAAGTCACTGAACTCCTGCTGATCATTCAAGAAACAAGGCAACCCATACCAAGACTACTACCCTTTTCAGCCTCCCTATAAGAAAGACGAAAGCGGAACATATAGTCAAACACACGCTTCAGGTTACCCTTAAAACTGGACTTGATTAACGTGACTATTGGCGAGGTTGCTTTCGGGTGCGTCTGAGCGTGTAGGTTTTGGGGAGACAGTGATGGCGTGTGTACTGCAGCTATTAATACATCTACGCGCCATATTCTTAAGCATTTCGGAACTATTAATACATCTACGCCCAATATTCTTAAGTATTTCGGCGCCCAAGCACACACATTTGACAAGGCTTTCGTAGGAGTGGAGAGCATTTCCATGGGTACTTTTATGACCCTGGTGGTAGTCTAACAAAGCTTCTGTCTCTATCATGAACGTGGTAAACAAAACACTGATAGGGAACCTACTTTTCGGCCCTTAGAAATAGTTGATGTAAGAGGTTGAAATGTCTGAAAATACCTTAGATTAGTTACGCACAAAATACAGTTGACATACACAAACCATGCCTCCTACACTGACACCTTCCTAGCTTATTCAAAGATCTATTTACTATGAAACAATAACACAAAGTAATCCTTCCCTCAGTAAGTAAAGAGACCCCTGCATGCACGGAGTAACACTGAAATCCTCCCAGCTTATCCAAACATCTATTTACAATGAATCAACAACGCAAATTAATCCTTCCCTCTGTGAGCAAAGAGACCCCTGCATGCACGGAGTAACACTGAACTCTTCCCAGCTTATCCAAAGATATATTTACTCAACAATGAATTTACAACACAAAGAAATCCTTCCCTCAGTGAGCAACGCGACACCTGCATGCACGGAGTAAACAAACACCTGGACACCACCACCAGCGCCACCTCCACCTTCTCCTGCCACACAAACACATTCTTTACGACCCTTTGACACCTCCGCCTGGACCCAGTAACGCCCCTGCAGCCATGAATCGCCTTCCCACACAACAGGTACACGTAAGGAGTCACCAATCACCGCCACAAGTATGCTTCCCACAACGACCACAGAGGGCAAGGAAAGGTAAGTTAGTTTTTAGTAAGTTTGGTTAGTATGATGTAGTTTTTTGAAAGATATATGACAGGAGTTTATATAAGGTAGTTTTTAGTTAGCTCAGTTAGCATAAGGTAGAATTTTGAAAGATGTATGACAGGAATTAGTATGAGTTAGTTTTTTGGTTAGTTTAGTTAGTATAAGGTAATTTTTTTTTTAAGATCTATGACAGTACTTAATTAGGATGGTATACAATGTGTTTGTTTGTTTTTAAGTTCGTGCACCTTTACAGAGACGACGATTACCAGTGAATTATAGTGATTGTTTGAAGGGAAGTCTTTGGTATATATGACTCGTCTCTCTATTCCGTTTCATGTGTGATTGACCGAATGCCGGTCAACTCGGCCCATTGCCAACTCGGCCCATGACCAAGTCGGACCATTGCATACCAACTCGGCATATTGCGTATTCAGCACAACGAAACACCTGCTAGAAGTTACAATATTTAATTAAATTTAATCTATTCTCTTCAAGTACACAGTGCCTATTTATACGGTACAGTAAGCTGCAGTCAGTTGCTAAAACCAAAAGTAATAAAAATAGAATAGAAGAGAATTGAATAGTTTATTGTTGAAAATTACAACATAGGAGGAGGACGTATCATGCCTGTCCAACCCCTAGTCAATACGAGAGATATGTACAACACATACGCCATACCTTCCCATCTGAGAGGACACGCACTTGCAAAGTTACTAGTTTGGCCTCGTCACTGAGTAATCTTATGAGTAAGTAAAAGCTGAGTTGTCCTTTGTCAGAATGTATCCATGTGTTTTTTATATAGTCTAGAAGACTTATGAGGGCGTGAGAGTCGTTTGCTTTCCTGTAAAATCTTATGAAGAGTTCTTCAATATGCTCTGCAGGGACATAAGGCAATGCCAGGACTTTCCTGAGATATTTATGCGTTCCAACATCATTTGTGTAAGGTACTTGTAGGCCTATTTCTTGAATTCTCCGCCACACTGCCTGCCCCCAATGAAAGCTGCATCCTCGAATTATAACATCTGGCAGGATTTCGGGAATCGCATTCCAAATGCTTGCCTCAAAATCAATATTAATTTCCTTTATTTTCAGTTCCCCACCTAAAAGATCTTTAGTTTTTGCAAACACCTTTTTGTAATCTCTACGTCTTTCCCCAGACATTAGTGCAAACAGCTGTGGCACTTGTTTTAAGTTCTTGTCACTTTGTACGAATGTATGAATACTACAAAGTTGAGTAATGTGGCGGCGGACCATTTTAAAAGTTGCATCTGCGTACCAATGGTTTGCCTTGCTTCACAGGGATAGTTGTTCTTCTGTAGCAAATATTAGATGCCGTCGGCCACCAACAGAAATTTCATACCACAGGAAATTTTCAGGAATGTGAGCATGACTTATTTCAAAAGAATCGAGCTGATGGTCCGAGTTGGTATTAAAAAATGGTCCGCGTTGGGTCACCAGGTGGGCCGAGTCGGTAATCGTGAATGGTCCGAGTTGGCAATGGGCCGAGATGGACGCACACCGATTGACCTTCCTTCTCTTTTCGTACAGTATCCATCACCATAATCAACAATACCCTCAACAGCCTTCCTGCCATCATTATCATCATCATCATCATCATTATTACTTGCTATACATGTCATACTATAATCACCATCATCACAGCCAACAATTTTCATCATAGCATCATCATCATCATCATCATTATAATAAGCAAGCATTTTTTTACATCAAAGAAGGCAGCTCAATGACAAAAAAAAAAAAAAAAAAGATATAGAAAAAAAATTTGCTCACTGTGTCGCTGCTCCTCCATATCATGTCCTAATACCACCACCATCGTCACCATCTCTACCACTTGTCATGTCACCACCCTCACCATCGGAATGCCATCTATACCATCACCATCATCTTTGTCAGTATCACTCTCTTCCCCATACCATCCATACCACCACCATCACATCCACCACGTTTATCTCACCACCACCATCACACCACCATCACAACACCATCACCATCACCAGCAATACCTTTCATACCATCATTCCTGTCTGTATCAATCACTCGCCAACCAATACTAATACCACAGCTACCATACACAACCACATTGCCTCACTACCACCAGTCACAGTAATAGTAGTAGTAGTAGTAGTAGTAGTAGTAGTAGTGGTGGTAGTAGTAGTAGTAGTAGTAGTAGTAGTAGTAGTAGTAGTAGTAGTAGTAGTAGTAGTAGTAATGGATTGAGGCTATATTCGTAGTAGTAGTAATAAGACTATAGGAGGAGGAGGGAGAGAAAGAGTAATAACACTAATATCAATAACACCACGACCACCACCACCCATTCCGTACCATTACAACTACCACATACACACCACCACTATCATTACCTCACCACCCCCACCACCACCACCGGCCACAGCCACCACCGCCACTCCTACCGCCTCCAGCCCCGCACTTTCTACGCAAGTATTCCACCCCGCGCCCGGCAGTGGCTCAGTGGGACTTTTTAGAAGGCGCCCCATCTGAACCTCGTCGCTGGATTACAACACGGAAATACCAACCCGGCAAAGCTATTTCTTGTACACAGATGTCACTCACACCTCAAATAATACGATGATTTGATTTACTGATGTTCTACGAAGGCGAAAAAAGGAGGACATGCGTTAAAATACATAAAAAAGAGGGTATCATGCGTACTCTTTGTGGTTAATAATGGTCAAACACAAAGACAGGTAGGACTAAAGGTGTGGGGAATGTTATTGATATGTGGAGTGTTGAGAAAGGCGGGAAGCAAAAACCTGTCAAGTTGCGTACCTCGATAACGTTTAAATCTCCCCTTTTAAAATCCATCTAATGATATACCGTTAGGCCCGCAGGTAGGCAGTTATTACCAGGCAAGACTGAGCCAAGGTTGTTACGCCTTCACCTGCCTCTCCACACACACACACACACACACACACCAAAAAAATCATGTAAAATCTAGTTACACACACATTATCCAGCTAAACCGTTTCCATATTACACAAATTTACCTGTCAAGAGTTTAGTCCGGCGTCGCAAAGGTAGTCACACAATCTGGTAATGGGTATCAACGGTTGTAGGGAGAGGTTAGTCACGTCACAACACCGCCGGGGACACGTACACCCACACACTAACGAGAGGCAGGTGACACTAGTCCGGCCAGGTGAAGCAGCGCCGGAGCCTCGCAACCCGCGCCGCCTGAACGGGAAAACATATCGTACCGCGGCAGAAATATCCTTGTGGCACATTATAAACAGACTGAAAGAGAGAGAGAGAGAGAGAGTACATACAGACTTTCACACTAGGAATTGCAAGAATGTCCACTGGCAGCGCTATCCGAACAAGGACACCTGACGACAATTGACACCTAACGAGATTATTGTTTTAGCGTCTTGCATACGTGCGGTGACGACGACCTCTATTATCAAGCCCGGTTTCTTAGCACACGGCGAAAGTCTTGACACTCTAGTTGCTTCATAATTATAACAAACGTGAATATACAACAATAAGTCATGTATATTGTCACTTTTACTTAATCGTTACCCATAATTACAGCAAATAATACCCTTCTTTTAAACGGGAGAAAGTGCAAACCTTGAGAAAAGTTGCTTATAGTTGCGAGAATTAGAGTTTATCATATGATGCCTTACTACACCAACATGACATTAATAACCTGATAATGAGCTTTTAATATATGTTAGTCAAACCCTTACAGGCTGGCAAGGCATTTCACTAAGAACTAAGAACACATGTAGCCGCGGGGAGGACGCCTGCAGACACCTTCAATCCCCTCTCGAAGTCGAACTAAATAGGCAATAAGGGAGGGAAGGAAGGGAAGGAAGGAGGCAGATAAAAAGGGATTAAATGCGAGATAGACACAGGAAGGGAGGGAAGGGAAGGAAGTTAAAGATGGTAAAGGAGGGAAAAAGTAGGAGAGTGAAGTGACGCTTAGTTTAGCTCTCGACACACAAACAAATCACACACACACACACACACACACACACACACACACACACACACACACACACACAGCACGCCGGGGGTATACAAATAAGGTGCTCCATTAACAATACACCAGAACAACTAGGGGCTATTACACTGGGCAAATTTTCCGTGGATCTTCAGTCAAACCACGATTTCCGCTGGCGTGGTTCTCATATTTCCGTGGTTTTCTGACGTGTCCGCGATCTTCCAAAGCTACGGTAGATTTCACTGAGGAACGACGGTATTACTCACCATCTTCACCAGCAGCAATAACAACAAACAATTGAGAACCACGCTAGCGGAAATCGTGGTTTGACTGAAGATCCACGGAAAATTTACCCAACCCCTTCACCATACAACTGTACACTCCTACTGTCTTTCATTCTCCCCCACCTGTACCTTCGTCACTAACCCTTCTAACTATACCCTTGATAAAAAAAGAGGGAGGAAAACATCCCCTCCACTCTGTCTTGTTGATCTCCTCGGCCCATTAAACCGCCCACAGCTCTGCCTGCTCGCTGTTTCTGCCATGCCCTCACCCATTTCCACTGTATCCACCATCACGTTGTTTGTTCACCACCACCATCACCCCACATCCCACCCATCCACTTCTATCACGTCTCCACACTCTAGCAGACTATTCCTCAAAGCATGGCTAGGCAGCGGATGACTCTGAGCGGGAGGTGCCGTGATAAAACTTGCCTCCTACGTTATTTTTCAGGACCCGTTTGTCATTTTTGTGGGGCAATAAAAAGATAACGCGGAAGCTGCGGCGAGGGTGTTATCTCTCTCGCCATAATTTTTTTTTCCCACTCTTCTCCTGTCCTCATTTCTTTTTCTCAACGCATTTAATTGATTTTTTCTTCTTCCCTTCATTCTTAACTTCTGCTCCTGTGTTTTTTTTTCGTTGTCGTCGTCTTCGTTATCGTCGTGACATACGTCCTCCTCCACCTTCGCCTCTTCCTTCTCCTCCTCTTGCTACTCCTTTTTCTTCTACTTTTCCTTCTCCTCCTCCTCCTCCTCCTCCTCCTCGCCTAACCAAGTCGTGTCGTGTGAGGGGTTAGTGAGGCGTGAAGCTGTAGAGAAAAGACATAAGCAAGCCATCACGTGTGTCCCTACGGTCAGTTGACCTTTTCATATTAATGCGTACGTGCTGCCCCTCAGCCCTTTCGCTGCTGCACAGGGCGTTGGGCAATGTCAATAATGTGTAAGTGCTGCCTCAAAAGGGAGGACTGAACCCCTTAGATTAAAATCGCATGTTTTGAGTATTCTAAAGAAGTATATTGCAGAAACTTTTTTTTTTTTTTATCGATGAAACGATAGTAAGTTTGGGCGTGTTTGCTTACCTTAACATCTTTACATACTAGACAACAACGTCATCAAAGAATTTATCCATGAGGAACAAATTTAAAACAGTTCCCAGCCCCACTTACTTAAATAGCACTTTGATCCCCTGGGTGCCTGACAAGATCCTTTCCATGGATCATAGCGTCATCATCATCATTTATCGGTCCAAGTATATAACGGTTCTCTCAGAATAGTTCAACAAGTGGCGAGGCTTGCCATTGTAAAACGATTGGGTTCAACCATGCGTTCAACTGTCCCGGGGTACACGGGGTACGTCTCGGGTACTGCCTGACAGGGGACAAAACATTCACCACGACAGTCATATATGGTGCAGGGGGACCTTCCAGCGGCAGGTGTGTACTGAACGAGCTGACTTGTTTTAATACACATGCCATATTCTTACATCACGTAATTTCCTTTCCTTAAAACGATTATGTGAAGAGGTGAAAACATGAATGGCTGGAAATTATCACACACACACACACACACACACACACACACACGTACAAAAAGGGAAGAAAAAACCTACATTAACAAATTTAGGGGGCGGGGCGGTGAAGATCAAACTTAGATTCGCCAATTCATAAGTATGTAAATTATGGATACGAAACAATATAATACCATATAATTAATGACGAAGGACAAGGTGTTTTCGTGGGTAGGATTAGGAGGTGGTGAGAGGGAGGAGAAAGGGAAGGGAGAAGGCAGCACACCACTATGTCTTCGCTCTAATCACCGCCGCCATCACCGCCGCTGACGAGCCAATCACAGTCGCCACTATCACGCTACCTCCTCATCACCATTCTTTGTCTGTCGTCACCCCGTCGAAAGATAAGCACAGGTGTGAATGTTTTATTTCTTATTTTTTATTAGAGGCTTGGTTCATGGTATTTTCTGGTGAATGAAAATGGTTAACGTATATATTTTTTATCTAAGTGAAGATTATGACGCATATTTTCACTTTATGGGTAGAAATAATAGTGAAACGTGAGTGAAAAAGTTGAAAATGGCGCGAGAAGAGGACTGTAGAAAATAAAAAATAAAAAAGAATAAAAACAGAGGCTCCTGAAGCACGCTTGGCATCTCAGCGCCCCGCCCGGCAGCGTTGAGCGAAGAGCTGCCACCACACACGAGGGCGAGGCGCAGGTGTATGATCATTCCTACCCACAACTTTTACGATTACGACAGTGAAAACCTCGCCCCGCATGTCACTACGAAGACAACAGATACCTTAATACATAACCATAACGAATGTATAATCTGTAACTCGCGTGGCTTAGTCTTGAGAGGTTTATAAGAGTTGGCACACTTCGAACCCCGCTGAATCTTCCTTCCTCGGCGGCGGCGATGGTATGCAACGGGATGGGCCGCCGCGCCTTTCACTCGTCCTTTCTCTCACTCTTCTCCTCAGGAATGCTGGTGATCCTTGACCTCTCGCCCCGTCCCCTCTCACTTCCCCCAGCCTGAGTGTCACTGACCAACGGGTGCTGTGGTGAAGAAATAGTAGTACCAGTAGTAGGCGTAGTAGTAGTAGTAGTAGTAGTAGTAGTAGTAGTAGTAGTAGTAGTAGTAGTAGTAGTAGTATTGTAGTAGTTGTAGTAGTAGTAGTAGTAGTAGTAGTAGTAGTAGTAGTAGTAGTAGTAGTAGTAGTAGTATCCCAATTAGTCGGTATTCTCAGATGCTTCCGTCTCTCACATTAGCCATTTCCAAAGCCCTTTAAAAATAATCGAGTTCTCATGAGTTGCTGTTTTTTTTAAGTTCATGATACAGAAGCCTTGTTAAACCCCCACCAGGGTCATAAAACTACCCCCCTTGGACATGCTCACAACTCCTACGAAAGCCTTATCAAATGTGTGTGCTTGGGCGACGAAATGTTTAAGAATATGGCCCTGTATGTTTAAGAGGCTGGTGTATACGCACATCATCACATCATCAAAACCTGCGCGCTAAGAAGACCCCCAAAGAAATCTTACTCTTAGTCACGTCAAGTCAACAAGATGCTTCAGTCCATGGTGCTATCTCTCCTCCTCCCCTCCCCACGTAACAGCAAGTTAACCACCAGTGCCTACGTCTCCTTCCTTCCGTCCGACCCGCTACTTCACGCTCGCCACCTGCCTGATCCCGCACCTTCACACCTCCAGCCCGCCATCTCCGCAAGCCTCGCCACCTCATCATTACATCCTCCTTCCTGTTCCTTGCTTCCCCGCTCCCCCCACGTCCCGCCGGCGCCACTTCAGGTTCTTCTTGCTTCTATAATCTACAACAACTTTCTTATAACGTGTGTCGTGTTTTTGTTTCTGGCGTGCTCGTGAAAAGTTACTTGTGGTGGTGGTGGTTGTGGTGGTGGTTGTAGTGGTAGTGGTTGTAGGTAGTAATGGTAGTAGTGGTAGTAGTAGTAGTTCTTCTTCTTCTTCTTCTTTTCTTCTTCTTCCTCTTCCTCTTCTTCTTCTTCTTCTTCTTCTTCTTCTTCTTCTTCTCCTTTTTCCTCTTCCTCTTCCTCTTCTTCTTCTTCTTCTTCTTCTTCTTCTTCTTCCTCTTCCTCTTCTTCTTCTTCTTCTTTTTCTTCTTCTTCTTCTTCTTCTTCTTCTTTTTCTTTTTCTTCCTCTTCTTCTTGCCTCATCCCCGTAAACATGACCACTTTCTATTTAGATAACTCTTGGGTTTTGTTTTCCTTTTTTTTTTCGTACCCCCACCAATAGCTGTACTTTCACTCTCTCTCTCTCTCTCTCTCTCTCTCTCTCTCTCTCTCTCTCTCTCTCTCTCTCTCTCTCTCTCTCTCTCTCTCTCTCTCTCTCTCTCTCTCTCACACACACACACACACGTACTTTCACAACCACTCTCTCAAGCTTGTAATTTACTGCAGCCTCTGAGGTCATGAAGAAAGGCTGGAAGTAAGAGAACAAGAAGAATAAAGAAGTGATGCTGCGCGTGGCCTCGGTGCTCATCTCCGTCGCAGTGATGTGGGTGCTCTGAAAATCTCTTCTTGGCATCGTCTTTCAGGTCGGCTATACTTTATGCTTACCTGAACTCCCTTACGTGTTCTCGTGACAAAAAATGATAGTTTCAATAGCATGAATGACTATTAAAACCTTGCTTGAGTATGTATTCACCCTCAGACCTCGGCGAATCTCTCTTTTTTAATTAATTAACACTGCTACTAATCCCCTTTGCATGTTTATTAAATTAGTACTGACATATCGAGTCCTGTGGTGTGGGTACTGATAAGCCCTTTCTACTTTAACATACACCAAAACAAATAATAGAAGAAAGGGAGTGGAAAACGGACATGCTTGACAGGGGGTCTAGAGGAAGAGGAAGAGGACGAAAAGATTATATTAAAGGACAGTGGCGGGAGGGCTGAAGGCTGAGGGGGATAGGTAGATAGACACATAGATCAACAAATATTTAAATAGACAGATAAATAGACAGACATGGCATGCTTGAAGGGGACAGGATAAAGGAAGGGGAAGAGGAGGAAAAGGTTAATAAAGGACAGTGGCGGGGAGGGCTGAGGGGGAGGGGGAGACGCCTGAGGATGGGAGGCAATGTGGTCTGGGTGGGCGGCTCTCTCCCACAGCGTGACAGGCCTCGGACGGTCAACAGGTACGATGCCTCAGCTAAGCCCCGGGCCGCCTTGGGCTACGCGATGGGTTCTTTTTTACACAGAGCTTTCTCCCGCTGCGCCATTCTTCGCCACCCCTCAGAATATCTCTCTCTATCTCATCTCTACTTATGCAATGCTTAAATAACGCACCAAGCCACAGTTACTTAGCCCAGCATGACTGAAGCTGCTTGGTCACGCCCGCCGTTGCCAGGTGAAGTAACTTTGTATCATCTGCAAACTTTGGTGGTGTCATAATAGCGTTTAAGGTAATTCCGCTTAACATATCAACACACAAATGGGAAGAAGAAGTATATCATGTATCACAGATATATGGCGCATCTAGAAAATGACTAATGCCAAGATCAAGTTTTAGTACATATCAAAAGCTGTTACGTATGCTCTCCTACATTCTGTCGTTTCTTATTACTCATTGTCGAAGTTTCTATGATACTAGGAAACGTGTGTTGTTGTTAATCTCTAGTCTCCAGTGTTCATTACTATTAATATTCACTAAATTTCGATTGCGCGGCGATTTACCACAAATTATCCCTGATTCTGTGTAAGGATGCAAGGCTGACCACCCTTATGTTTTGTTGAGATAATTAGAATATAAATACATATCCAATTAGATAGATAGATTGATAGATACATATAGATTGATTAGGCAGGTGGATAGGTAGGTAGGTAAATAAATAAATAAATCGGTAAAGCATTAAAATAAACAGAAAAAATAAATAAACAGGTTCAGCGATAAACAAAGAGACAGTTTTTTTTTTTTTTTTTTTACATTGCAGCCTATTGCGCCGGTAGGCTTCTTCCCGGTGGATCCTGATGGTCGGTCCAAGGCTTCTTTCCGGTAGGTCCTGATGGTCGGCCCAGCCCGTTCTGGCGCAGGCGAGTGTTTATAGTGGCGCCATCTTGCATTGGCTCATGCTGCCCTCCCAGAGCTCATCTTTGATCCTAGAATCTAGAGTCCGGGTTGATAGGTGGTCTTCTGGACAGCATGTGGGTAGTTTTAAGCCACTCGGCGGCGGCTGAAAAATCCCAGCTTGGTGGCACCGGGCGGGGATTGAACTCGCGTCCTCCTGAACACGAGGCCGTTACTTTGACGACTCAGCCACCGCCACCTATCTATGGACAGATAGATAGATAGATAGATAGATAGATAGATAGGTACATAGATAAATATAGGCAAATAGATAAATACACAAGTTAAAACATATTACCTATAACCATACCCTCTCCTTCATTTGGCCTCTCTCCACCCCACACCCCCCCGTTCATTTACGTTTCCCAGAAGCCCTAGTGCCCTCCTTGTCGGGCCTGGCAGTAACAAGGGATCCACAGTGCCGGGCAGCTGCACAGACACTCACACAGATACACACACAGACACACAGGCCCTTGATTCTCCCAGTCTCTGCCCGACGTGAGAAGCTGACGGTGCGGGGAAGCTGCGTATATACATTCTGCGTCATACTGTTGTTAAGGGTACGTATTGCAGTCATTACAGAGGTTTTAAACGTGGTATTAGCATATATAAGTAACTCTGTGGCTGGTTTGGGGTTGGGTTGTCACGCTGTTAAGTCGTAGAAAGTGATGCGCAAAAAAAAATAACAAGAAAACTAATTAACCAATTCTTGGAAAAACGGATCAAAATAGGACATATCAGCTGCGTTAGTGTTTAGAAAGACTAATACGAAGGTTGCAAAATCAGTCGTCAGTATTGATTTTAGCCATAACTAAAGTATTTGTGGATAGGTCGATCCTGGTGTGATTCTTTTTAATGCCTCGATCTCTGCATTAATTCGCTATCTCTTGAAGGTATTGGTGTTGTTAGGATATGTATTGCAGTTGTTACAGTAAGATGAAATGTCGCCGTAACTCACGTATCTTTAGACAGGTCGACTTTGATGTTCTATTAGCCTTTTCCATTTAGCGTAACCCGTTTCTGGGTCATGATCTGTAGAGTCACTTGATAGATAGAGTCCCGACAGCCTAAGATTTGGACGCCATTATTGGCCCTGCCTTCGCCGCGAGACCGTGTGCTAGTGTTTGAAAGGCCCGGCGAAAACACAGGGCCAATAAGTTGTCGGGACTCTATGAGGGACTCAACAGATCGCGACCCAGAAACGAGTTACGCTAAATGGAAGATGCTATATGTAATTCTTCTGTCAGCACCAATAACCTCTTTCTCCAAGGAACCGGTGAAGATGCCGCCCGGGTTCACTGCGGTATTGATGGCGGGGTTGGTGGCGTTGGCTGGTGGAGAGCTCATGGAGGTGGATGACTCGAGCTGGTGGCAGTCGTGCAAGAGTCCGGTGTGCTCCGTGGCCGAGACGCAGGCGGAGGGGCTGGCGCGGCTGAGGGTGCTGAGCAACTACATCAAGGAAACGGTACGTGGAAGACCTGGGCCTCTACGTGTAATGATCCCGTTGTAATTTGAGAAACTCTAACGTGTTCTGCTAAGTGTTGGTCGTGAGTTTAAAGTAGTACATCCATTCCTATCTTGTGCATTGGGTTTTGTCGTAATATATGGGAGTCGATGTGATATTGTCCAAGCTAAACGTGCAGAGAGAGAGAGAGAGAGAGAGAGAGAGAGAGAGAGAGAGAGAGAGAGAGAGAGAGAGAGAGAGAGAGAGAGAGTATAAAGTTCGTATATAGGATTTGAGCTAAGACCGCGTTATCCTGCGTGCGTGTGTGTGTGTGTGTGTGTGTGTGTGTGTGTGTGTGTACCTCTACCTTACCTTAATGCGAAACGTGATAGTGTTAAGAGGTAACCAATACGTCTATGCTTATTTGTACTCGCCCTATTTAACTACCTACCCATCTGTCTATTTATCTATCTCCCCTGGTACAGATGACGCTGATGGGCACGGTGATCGCCTCTCTAGACAACGAGATGGTGGAGGTGGGCCAGGAGCTGCGTGACATCGTGGGGCGTCGCTGCCATGCCCGCGGACACACTGCCCTCATTACCCTCGTCTCCAACTCGAACTCAGCAGCTCAGGTAGTAGTAGTAGTATAGTAGTAGTAGTAGTAGTAGTAGTAGTGGTAGAAGTAGTAGTAGTAGTAGTAGTAGTAGTAGTAGTAGTAGTAGAGGGGAGTATCAAGACACTTCTCCACCCGAAATTGGCCGTCTCTCTTTGGCCTCTCGTTCCATTGTCTTTACAGGAGCAGCGCATGTTTTTTTTCTTGTTTTGTTTTGTTTTCCTTTTTGCCCTTGAGCTGCTCCCTCTACTATGAAAAAATGCATCATCTTGTCTCCTGTGCTTTCGTTTGTACTATTTTATCGAACCTTCATTCTTTCATCTGTTTTAATTTCTCTTACTTATTCACAAATCTGCATAGTTATATTTTTTCTCTCTCCCGCGGCGTCAGGCTGAGAGTGGAAATCTTGAAGTCATTAGCGATAACGACGACTCCTGGGCATCCGGCAGCGCCATCACACAGGAGTAAGGAGAGAGAGAGAGAGAGAGAGAGAGAGAGAGAGAGAGAGAGAGAGAGAGAGAGAGAGAGAGAGAGAGAGAGAGAGAGAGAGAGAGAGAGAGAGAGTATTAAGTACGTATATAGGATTTGAGCTAAGACCGCGTTATCCTATGTGTGTGTGTGTGTGTGTGTGTGTGTGTGTGTGTGTGTGTGTGTGTGTGTGTGTGTGTACTTGAATACATCTCTTTTTCTCACCTCAAGATCAACCTCGGAGTGGGCCAATGAAGTTGATGTAGTGAGTGGTTCCTCCAGCACCACCTCCCACCGGCCCAGCAGCACATCCCACAGCACCTCGCACAGCACCTCTCACAGCACCTCGCACCGCCCCAGCAGCACATCCCATAGCACCTCACACGCCTCACAGACCCAAACCGCCGCTTCCAGCACAGGCAGTTGGCGCGGAGTCTCTCAGTACCCGAGCCCCAGCACCTCCCAGTCTAGTTCGCAGCACCACGGCGGCGACTTGCAGAGCAGTAGCACCACCACCACCACGCACGGCCACGGGAAGACGCTCCACCACAGACCCAGCAGCACCCTGAAGAGATATGAGGCGGAGGAGTCTGAAACCGTGTATGTGCCCCCTGCGGTGCCTGGGACGGAGGACTGGCAAGGAGGACAAGGAGGAGGCCGAGGAGGAGGACAAGGAGGAGGCCGAGGAGGAGGACAAGGAGGAGGCCGAGGAGGAGGACAAGGAGGAGGCCGAGGAGGAGGAGGACAAGGAGGAGGCCGAGGAGGAGGACAAGGAGGAGGCCGAGGAGGAGGAGGACAAGGAGGAGGCCGAGGAGGAGGGCAAGGTAGGGGTCATGGCTGGGGAAAAAGTCATGGTGGTGGTCAGGGTCTTGGGCAAGGTCAAGGTCAAGGTGGTTTAGTCTCCCTAACACTTGGCTCGTCAGGCTGCCGCGGCGTGCCTGTCGGGTCGCCGCATTACGTGCCCGGCCTGGACGTCTGGTGCGCGTCAAACTGTCCTGCTGGTAACTGTCCTGCCACCCACTGTGTCTGTTAGTAAGGAACATGGCTGTGTTTCACGGTGAAGCGGGCATTTAAACTTACAACGTGACAACTAGGAGGATAATGTACAGCAATCATATAATCATACTATCATGATATGTAAGACTCATGAGGGGATGCATTAAAAGCTTGAATAATCTAGACAAATCTTCCTTATAATAAATGTACGTCTCACCCTAACTTCTCAGGCACAACATGTGGCATGCGCCCACAGCAACATGTTCAGTAATGAATACTGATCAATAATGGAAGTAGGATGCCAGAATACAATTTGTATGATTCTAGCTGCAAATACAACAAAACGAAATCTTGTGAACAAAAAAGTATAAGCATGCTAAAGGAACATTAGTACAGGGCAAAACGAGCTCGATTCTCTCCTTATTCTATTCACTCTCACATCAACCTTCCTTCATGTCACGTTTTTTTGTTATTCTTCTTTTGACCTAGACCGCTGTGTACCGCTGCGTAGGGCCCCCTCCTTTTGATCATAGACTTTGCCTTTCAGTTGCATTATTCTACTATCTTTTTCACTAGAGCGTACCACTGCACTGCTTCGGTTTGTTGGGGTTCAGTGTTTCGAAGCCATTGGTCTTTGTAGTCATTAAGAGCAAAGGAGTGAGCATACGTAAGTGATAACTGTATATGTTAAGACTAGTAACGACAGTGTTAGAAGTTATGGGGTACGGGGTGGTTGAGGGGCGGTGGCGGGTAGATAGAGGTGGAGGGGGGAGTGGAGAGAGAGGTGAAGGAGGAAGGGGAAGAGGGAGAGGGAGAGGGGTAAGCGGTAGAGTGTGCTTGATGAGTGGTATTTTTCATAGTATGAGGAGGAGGGGTTAGGGGTTAGTGGCGGAGGGAAGGGGAGGGGTGAGATTTTCCCTTCCTAACCAGCGACTCACTGATCTTAGGAGACTTTAATCTCTCTCATATTGATTGGACGTCACTCTGCGGTATAAAAGCCGAGTCACATAGAATACTTGGATTTTTAAAGGGATGATTACCTAAGTCAAATGGTTACTGAACCAACGCGACTAAATAACGCACTAGTCCTTGTTGTAGTGACCCAAGAAAAACGCAGACTTTGCCCGACTTTGAAATAACTTCCAATGAATTAAATGTTATCCAGTCTCTTGAAATAAATAAAGTCCAGGACCAGACAATGTATATCATATTTTTCTTAAAGAAGCAAAAAGCAAAAATACTCTCTTCTCTCACAACTGTATTCAATATGTTCTTGCGTCAAGGCATTGTCCTTTTGGATTGGAAAATAACCAACGTAAACACCGATTTATAAGAAAGACAAAAAAAGTACCAGACAATTTCATGCCCATTAGTCTAACTTCAGTTGTAGGTGAGCTACGTGAGAGCATAATTAGAGACAAAATTGTAAATTACCTTGAAAACATCTCACTGATTAACGATTCTCAACATGGCTTCCGTAATAAGAGATCCTCTTCGTCGAACCTACTGACCTATTATAATGACCTCTTCACAGTTTACGACGTAACCAAATCACTGGACGTAGTCTGTCTCGATTTTCAGGCATGTGATAAAGTTCCACACCATAAATTAATTTATAAAATCAAGCAATTAGGTCCTGACAGTATACTGTACACCAATGGATCGCAAATTGGTTGAGCAACAGACAACAAAGTGTAGTGATCGACGGATTTAACTCAGAATGGGCGCCTGTCACTAGTGGTGTCCCACAGGGCTCGGTTCTTGGCCCAGTACGTGCTCTTCATTATTTACATCAATGACGTTGACGTTGGACTCAGTAATCTCATTAGTAAATAATATTATGCTGACGGCATAAAGATTGGTAATTCGATCCTTACTGACAAAGACAGACAAAGCCTCCAAGAAAATTTGCATAAAATTTCAGCTTGGTTTGATAGATGGGAGATACACTTTAATATAGATAAATGCTAGGCTCTTCAAACTGGTTGAAAAAAAATAGAGGTTCGATTATGAAATGCGTGTCAGCGTTCAGTGTGTCAAGGACCAAAGTGTCAATCGCGTCAAACCTCAAATTCTCACAGCAATTTATGCTGTGCTTCATTAAAAGAAACTTCTCATTCAAGAGTAAAGATGTAATAGTTCCATTGTACGGTACAATAGTTTAGTCAGACCTCATTTAGAATATGCGATACAACAAATAAAATCAGACCACCAAACTTTCTTCATCAACGTTGTAGCGCGAGGATGAATACGTGCCGTGCACAACTCGTCAAATTCAAGCTCGGGCCGATCTGGCTGGGGGACCAACAAAACAATTAAACTGCTCACCCCCGTTGAAACCGAAAGAAAGACTTTTTTTTTTGCCAGATGCCATCCTTTTGTCCAGTGATGGGGTGGGGAAGTACGGTAAACGGAATACGTTTCCCAATAGGTTGTGTGCACAACTCACCAAGTCCAAGCTCGGGGCCGAGCTGGAGGCAAAACAAACTGCGCTTCTTCTTTTGATCTGTTTCCCGTTGGTGCCGCAAGACAGACTTTCTGCCAAAATGGCATACGCTTGTGCAGTGCTGGGGTGCGGCAGTAAAGCGAACTATTTATTGTTTCCCGACAAGTCGTTTTATAGACTACCAGGTACCTCCAACCTGATAGTAACCCTGTTTCGATTTTGAGCAGTTACTCTCGTGCACGCCACTAATATAAGTCTGTGGACAAGATACAACAACATAAACTATCAATCAATCAATCAGAAAGGAGAGAAAATAACACGAAGTGACGAAAACGCTGAGGGGCGGGCAGTGGCGGCCAACCTGCCGACAGACTGGCAGCCGCTGCCCTCAGCGTTCTTCTTGGTAATTCGGTCCTTACTGACAGAGAGTGGATTGTTTTATTGGTCCTCCAGAGCTCGGCCCGTGCTTGAACTTGACGGGTTGTACAGGGAACCTGTATCCAGACCAGGACCAATAGGCTCTCCCTTAGATATACCCAATTTAACGGCGAGGCCTCCACGCCCAGACCCAGACCCAGAGTTTCTCCCCTGGATGTACCCGAGCCAGTGCCGAGACGGGCTGGCTGCTGCGTCTGAGTGTTGTGGGCCCGTGTCCGATGAGTGTTGCCGCCCATGGTTGGACTGTCCCTAGGTGAGGGGCGCGGCGGGGCCGGGTGAAGCTGGGGGTAGTGCCACGCCAGGGGGGGAGGGGGCCGGGGGGGCAGGTGGTGGGAGTGGGCGTGGGTGCCTGGCCCTCACGCCCACTCAGGTTTCTTCCCCCTGCTGCCGCCGCCTGTCGGGGGGCGCGGCTCCCTGCCCCGCTGCTGACGCCCGTGGCCGTGCCCGGCCCGGCGCTGCGGCTCCGCGAGTGTTGCCAGCAGCCCTGTGGGGGGGCGGGAAGGGTCCAGGCCAAGGGTTCTTTGCCAGAGGGCACGCCCCCCTTGGGGGTGCTAAGTATTTCCAGGGGGGTGGAGTGTGAGGAGAGGTGGGGGAAAAGTAGAGATTTCTCTCATTTTGTTTCTTGTGCTGTAACAAGAGCATGAGCTTATATTCAGTTTATGAAGCAATGCAAAATATTACCTAAAGATAGTAACTTTAGTTTTCTATAGTTTTCTTTGGCTTGACATGTTTGTTTTAAATTTGGGAGGGAATTTTATCTATAATTTAAGGGTGGTGTGGAGGGGACCCCTTCCAGGAGGGGGGTGGAGGTGGTGAGGCGAGCAGCCACTGGTCTGGGGTGTCGGGTGGGCAGGGTCTGGGCGGTGAGCCGGGCCAGGGGTCCGGTGCAGGCTGATGTGAATGTGTTGCAGCACATTGATTTCTGAAGTGTCATATATTTCACACAGTCATGAAACTGCACAAGATGTCAGATGACAGGACATTGACAAGAATTGGTTCACCAGCAGAGTGGTGGATGAGTGTAACAGGCTTGGCAGTCATGTGGAGTATGCCAATAAGTGGCGTGCACAACTCATCAAGTTCAATCTCGGGCCGAGCTGGAGGGCCAAAACAAACCGTGCTTCTTCTTTTGACCTGTTCCGCAGTGGTGATGCAAGACAGACTTTCTGCCGAAATGCCGTCCACTTGTGCAGTGCTGGGGTGCGGCAATAAAGCAAACAAGTTCCCTGACAAGTTGTTTTGTTGGCCCTCCGGGCTGAAAGTAACCCTGTTGGGATGGTGAACAATTATTATTGTGCACACCACTTATATGATATAAACATTAAAAAAAGATTAGATAAATTCATGGGTAGTGATGTTATGTGGGGTTAGGTTCACAGGAGCTGCCTTGCATAGGCCTATTGGCTTCTTGTAAACTCCTTATGTTCTCTTGCTCTTATGGTATGTAAAATGTCACTATTTTGTGTTGATGGATTACTGTCCTTGTGACTAATTTATATTATTGCCAGACTATGCCTCTTCAATCACTGAAAAAAAACTCCTGCACTGGGTGTCATACTATATTCTACAAGTGTGAGAGTATTAGGATGCATGCCAGATATAATAGGACAAGCTCACTGCTTCTAAACAGGGGAGGATGTCTATGAGCCTCAAGGAAACTGGAAGTGCTAGTGCATTATGATCCAGGTGACAGCGCATCCACCATACAGCAGTGGAGTCAACCAAGTGTGAACACACTGCACACTGTAAATGATAGTGCTGACAGAACTAAGAGTGCCAAGGCTGGTTGATTTTATGGTACATAACTCATGAAATGTTTATCATCAGTGTTAAATTTATTGATATCTTTTAATTTCTGATGCTTAGTATGTACTCGTGGAACTCAACCACACCTCTTAATATTATTCCTTATAAGCAAAGCCAGGTCTTCATCCTCCTTATCTTTCATATTCAGTGAATGAAAAAATATAACCTTGATTCAGTGTTTATAGGCTCTCTTCATACCTTATTGAATTTAGGTTTAGCCCATAGTATCATCAATGTAATTTAAACACAATACATTAGTGTACTCATGAGGGACAGAACAGCCCCATTCTCTCCTATTTTTAACACTGTTCCTGTTTTTTTTCTCTTAGCGTTTTGCCAAGGTTTGGGAGATATTGAGGAGCGAGCCATAGCAAACATGGCTCTGCCTAATACACAGTAACAGGCAAGTGCAAGGAGAGCAAGAGTGTGTAGCTGAGGTGAACACTTCTGGTAGTCACACAATGTACTGTAGTTGCACTTATGTATATCAAACATTTGGAAGGAGCATCACCTATGTGGAGAGTACCGAAAGGTGCTAAAAGTCTCCTGCCTCAGTGGAGGTTAATGCTAAGGAAATGTAGTGAATAGACAGGGACACTAATGTAGTGAGTAAATTAATTATAGTCATAGTATTATTATAGCCGCACTGCACATACATGGAGAAATGATACCAGGCAGCAGCTTATAAGGAGTGATAGAAGTGCACTTGCTCCAAGAAAGTAAGCAAGTCTAGTTGTGGGTTAGAGAGCACATAGGATGACCAGTATAAGTGTGATGGAAGTCATGGGTGTAGAGTGTTATTAGTAATGCATTATTTTCAATTTGAAGCTTGATGTTTTTATCTTGTCACCATTCATTGTGCACCTGTTGCATGTCCAGTGTATCTTGCTGCTAGTGATGAGTCTGGGGTGTTAATACATATATTGCATTTAATTTGTGTTTAGTAAGTGCAGAAGTTTGTGGGAAGTATGACCATGGAAATTTGGACATCACCATATTAACTGTCCTCATGATTTCCAGTAATTATATGAAGTTTTACAAACAAACACAATTTGAAAGACTGCTCATTGTCATTGCAAACTTGAATGACTACTTGTTAAGAATTTTTGCACCAGTCTCTTGTAAATATGCTCAAAACTTTGCTACTTATATGAAGCCTGTGTATTGATACTCTCCTCCCTTCTTCACTAACTCATTACCTGGAAACAGGAAAGAGTGTTCCATTGTTGCCATACTCTTACTTACCCTCCTCTCCCATCTCCTTCCCCTCATATTCTCCCCATGCCTGACACCCTCTCCCATGTGTTCTCGTGTTCCTTCTCTTAGTGTGCTCCCATTCATGTCCTCCTTCCCCCTCACACCATGGACAGGGAAGTATGGAAGAGTGTTCCAGTGTGAGGTCGACAGACTCTGCAGGTACTAGTGAGGAGTATGAGATTGTGGAGAGCGAGGCGGCCACAGTCAGCAACCCACAGCAGGACCTCCACCCCCTGGAGCCCACATTAAACATTGCCAACAACGGGAACATGGAAGACCTGCGGCTGGAACTGACAGAGGTTTGTGTATCTGTACGGTTGTAGTAGGGAGGACTTGAGCTAAATTTAGGTTGTCTCTAGCCAGTCTCCTGAAGATTGTAGATTATCCATTTCCTGTAAATGCAGGATGGAGAATCAAATTGCCTCAGATAGGAGAAAGAGACAAGACTGATGAGACAGCCTTATTTAATGGTAAACTTCTAAAGATAACTCTTGTAATCTTTAGACATGTCTCACTAACTGACTCTTGATTCAGTATCTAGAAGCATTACAATATCATCTCTCGTTACTTAATTATTTCCACTTATGATCGAATTACTTACAATGCCTTTGCTTATTATATTTTTAATATTTTAGGTTTTCTTTGTTCAACTTTGTCCATGATCATATACCCTGGTATTACTCCCTCCCACCCCAGGACTCTTATAACCTATCATGTTTTTCTTGTTGATATTGACAAGTTCAAAGAGCAAAAGTCAAAACTGACCTGTTAACTCATTAGATATTGTTTTTTGTCCCCTGCCCCTTTATTTCATTCTTCTTACTATACTATCACTGTCTTCATATCCATGTCTGCTCACCAAGGAGATGCAGAGTCTATATAAATTTTTATTTTCATTTTGTTTGACATCCTGTCATGGATCTTGATAACCATAATACTGACAGCTGCTCTCTTCCCCTTCAAGGCATAATACTGACAGCTGCTCTCTTCCCCTTCAAGGTCATGAAAGAGAAGAGCTCTGTTGGATCCTCTCCAGCCACCAACAATGGAACACCAGCAAAGCGGGGCGATGATGAGGAGGAAGAGGAAGAGGACATACCAGTCTTCCCTTCTCCAGCTGTAGACAGTCAGCAGGGTCCTGAGGTCTCCCAGGTGTCCCATGCGTCCCTTGGGTCTCGTGCATCCCAGGGGTCGAGTTTGAGTGAAGAGCCCGGGCGCCACGATGACAGGACACTGGGCGAAAACAATCCTAGTTTCTCCCAGACGGCCTCAGATGATGACAGTAAGTCTGGTGGATGTTATGCAGAGGCTGTACCCATGATATTACTAGAGTAAAATGAATTCTGCTTGATGTGTGCTTAGTGTAATGTTTTAATGGTGTACAAGGCTTATCTTGCACTGATGAGTTTTACCCACCCCCTTACCTCCCCTCTGTTCTCCCTACCCTCTTCTCTCTTCACTCTCTTCCTTACCCTCTACCTTCTTCTTGCTCCACCTTATCTCGGTGGCTGCCTCCTCTTGGCTTCTACTTCCAGTGATGTCATAATTGTGTTTATGTCTTGCAATTGATGTGTGTAAGAAAATGTCACTCCATCTTCAAGCATCTATTAAGACGGACCTCAAAAGTCTCCCTGTTTGCAGTGGTCACAATTGCATCTCTTTCTGTTTATGATTGATTTGTGCAAGGAAATGTATCACCATCTAAAACCATCCCAAAAGACTGTCCTGAAAAGTTTCCCTATTTGCAGTGGAGAGGGTACACACTGAGGACGGGAGCGGAGACTACACCATTTTCAACCGAGTGACATACCTCGGGGCAGCCTCCATTAACGCACCCAGGAGTGAAGGGGAGATCCAGCGCAACATGGCCATACTCAATGCACAGGCACAGGAGCAAGCGCTGGAAGTTTCCGTCTCCGTCCCGTCAAACTCTGAAGGCTATGTCATGTGAGTATTGTTGTATAGGAGTCATTTAAGGGTAGAGAGAGGTGAAGATAGTTAAGATTTATGAAAGGGAGTAAGGGTATCAGATAAGAGTATGTTGAAGAGTGGAATGGAAGGAATGTAGGAAGGGTGGATGTAGAGTAATGCAATTGATCGTTGGTTGAAATCTAAGTGATTGCATGTAAAAGAAGCAATGCAAAATTCAAATTCAAATAGATTAGGGTGGAATAATCAAGTTAGCAGCTTAATAAACCATACCTTGACCTATGACCATTTGACTTGTAAAATTTTGCAGTTTCATCACTCAAGCACCAATTTCTATTTATGCATCGGGTAGTAAAATGTTTGGGCAAACTTATAAAATTGCTACATGGTTCTTATCATAGGATTCTGGAATGATTTCCTCAACACTATTTTCACACATGTTCTTACCAAACATTCTTACTTTGCACGTGACATTTTCACCATCAAAAATAAAATCTTGACATAAGAATACCTAAAATGACTATGTTTAACTTGCAACCCATTATCAACCACATATTCAAATGATGATAAGCTATAAAGAAGAAGATCAATTTGAAACCTTCTCCCATTTCACTTATTTCAAACCTCTGCAGAATTTATGACGCCAACAGCAGCACGGAGATGACACGCTTTAAGATCCACCGCATTCTGTTCTGCGCCCGGGGCAAGGCAGACACCTCGGAGGCCTGCTGCTTTGCCTTCACCTCCTCCCACGGCGACACGCAGGAGACGGCCATCTTCCAGTGCCATGTTTTTCGCTGCCAGATCCCTGAAGCAGTGAGTCCGACTGTTGTGCTTGAGGGGCAGTGTTTAAGAGCAATCATGTTTACAAGTTTTCTTGGTGTTTGTCTGGATTTCTTGATTTTCCTTTAAGTGTGAAGCTTTATTCTGTTTCTATCTTTTCTTGTATATTCTTCATGTATATACTGTCCTCTGGCCATTCATTTAGTTTACTTCTATGGGAGCAGTGGCTAATGGGCTTCTTTGTTTTCTCTTTGTTTTTGGCCTTGAGCTGCTGAAATGTAAAAAAAATGTGTTCTATTACTGTCTACGTGTTACTTTCCAGGTTTTAGAGTAAGAGGTGTTGGATGGCGTCTTATTTTTCATTGGGGGATCTGGCTTACAGGGTTGTTTGAAGAGCTTACTTCTAGGGAAATAATAGGAGCCTCTTCTAATCTTTTCTCCCACCTGTCTTTTTCCTCCCAGATCATATCAACCAGTACATCAAAGCCTTCTTGTTTTTTTCTCTACACCAGGTGGCTCGTGTCTTAATCACATTTGCGGCTGCCTTCCGTCGTGTCCCCAAGAGCAAGATGGGCCAGCGCGAAGAGACCTGCCACACCCGCCAGCCAGATGACCTCATCCACCTCTTTGACATCTCACTGGAAATCAAGGAGGAGGATAGTAAGGTATGATGTGAAGAGGAGGGAGTTGAAAGCTGATACAGGTATTCAATTGTTTTGTATTTTAAATGGGATAGTAAGGGAACTGGGGTATGTAAAAAGCATGTGGAGAAGTGAGTTTTTCCTGATATAATAATGACCTGAGAGAGAAAAATGTAAATTGTATAGTATAGATTAGACATGTAAGAGATCATAATTAGAGGAGAAAGCAAAGATCATGCTAAATAGTAAGAAGGAAGATGACCACAATAGTTTCCGTTTATCACCATGTAGATTAGGAGAGGACACCTAGCCCTTTCAGACTTCATTTATCTCTACCCTTTTTATTCACTGCCCAGGGGAACTTCAATACAGTACCAAGGGACAAGGAGTTCTTTAAGCTCCGCAGCAACACAGAGAAGCAGCTGGTCCTGACAGTGAGCCCGGCCCCCCACAGCAGTCTCCCCAGCTTGGCCCACCACCCCCCAGCACCTGCCGACCTGTGTGTTGAGCGGTGTTTTGGCCTCCTTGTGGCTCACGGCAGGAGGGTGAAGCACGCCGACATGAACCTGCTGGAAATGGTAGGTCTTGAGGTTATTACTTTGGGGTGGATGAGAAAGGAGACAGTAAGTGGAAAATGGAGAGTGAATCAGTTTGATGATTGCATTGTACTAAGTGATATAGACATGATTTTGTTTGGTGGATAGTGATTGGTATTGGAAAATTAGACCACGAGCTTATAGGGTAATTCAAAGTTAGTGTCTTTAAAGAGGCAAAGTTTAGGTGAGTAGGTAACTTAATGATGCTCAAGGAAAGGTAGCTTAAAAGAGTTTGCCTTTTAACAATTACTGATTGGAATTGACAAAAACGAGAGACAGTTTGACAGTTTGTGCTCTGAGTGTTCACTTTGAGCTAAATTTCAACTTGTCTGAAAGCAGGTTTGCAGTCGCTTGCTACAGTTTGGCCAGTAACTCAACATTGATCACTATAATTAGGGTGTTGCGACAAATAATGATGATGGGTGTTGTGTGAAGCTTATTGCTCTGCTTTCAGCTTCTTATTGAAAATGCATGGTTTTATGCTTGCTTCAGATAATTATATGTGTTGTCTTTCCTCTTCAATACAGCTGTGTAAATGACTGTTGTGTAGGAGCATAAGTAAAAGGAGAGGTTCAAGGGGAAATTACATACGGAAAGTTTATATATCAGAGTCAGATGTAGAGGTGTGCTGGCTAGGTGTATGTTAGGGGTTAGTGAAGGTGAACTATTTAAGCTGTCCCTGTTTTGTATTGATCAGTCAGTCAGTTATTGATTCACTCAGTTTTCCCATTCCAGGTGGGGAAGAAAATACTACAAAAGTTTCCATGGCGAATAGTGATATAAATCTGTAATGAAAACCATCTAGTAAGTCTACAAAGTCTACTCTACAAAAAAAATCAATATTTATTCGTCATAATTTTTCTTTCAATAGTTATATGATCTTGAATAAAGTTTAACAGTGTAACTTTTACAGTTCTATTTATTTGATGAATGGTCGGGAATATTAGTGGATTGTTTGGGAGAGTTCTTTTCTTCAAATTGGTGATCATCATGATATCTGTAAGTGTGTGTGTGTGTGTGTGTGTGTGTGTGTGTGTGTGTGTGTGTGTGTGTGTGTGTTTTCCTTTCTGAAACTAAGCATTCAACAAGATCTCTAAATTCAACTGATTAGTACAATCTCAATTTTTTTTCCTGGAGTAGACACTGTTTGAAAATGCATCAACAAAAACATGGAGCTCTTGTGCTAATTGAACCCTTCCCATCTTATCATATTGATGCTGCTTTCTAATTTTTTCTTTGGGTGTAGAACTGAAAAAAAATGCAAATGAACTGCAGTGGTTTACTAATATTTTCATAGTGTTTTGAATAATATTGTAAAGCTACTGAAAAAAGGATTGCTATTTCTAGCATCACTGAGTATATAGCATGCTAAATAATTTATACTAATAACTATCCCACAGTGGGAAGAAGGGAGAGGGAGGTTGTATATTTGCATGCTGTTGTGATATACATATTTTTGAAACTATGGATGACACATTTCTGGTTATGAGATCAGTACTGATTCATATAGTGAATCTAATGCATGAAACCTCACTCACACTGCCACCATTGACTGATCTTTCTTGTAGTGAAAAAGTCACTCGCATAATTATATCTGGCTTCTATTCTCACCTCACTTAGTTCAGCGACTTTCCATTAATTTCTTTTGTTTTTTATTTTCTGTCATTTCCCCCTCCGTGCTCCTAACAAGAAAATGGCCGTCCATGATCACTCACTGGCAGACTCAGTGAGAACTCAGAATGGAGGCAAAAATGGATTCTCAAACACATCCCATGTTTTTGGGGTAAATGAGGTGCAGGTATGTCAACCAAAGCAGTTGTACGTTACACTTCTGTTCCCATCCATTTTTCCCTGCTGCCGTAGAGAAAGAGAGTGAGAGAAAGAGTAAAAGAGAGAGAAAGAGAAAGAAGTGTATTTTTAGAGCTCCATCAACCTCTCTCTAGCTACTGCCCATAATATAAATTTTCTTGCAACCCCAGAGGTGCCTTAATGTATTTACCCTTCTCTGCCATGACTGGCAATAATATTGCATTCATGGCTTTCCTCTTTGCAGCGTTTTTTAAAGTTTTTCATGTGAATATTCAATCTCCACTGGGCATAGGTGAAGGGAGGTAGGGGGGGAGCTGCACTGGAGGACAAAGGAGAGTTCTAGTTTACTACACAAGGAAGGAAGAACACCAGGGATATCTACTGACTGCTAGTGTATTGATTGAGAGCTTAACCCTTTCCATCCGTGACGCAGATGTCTGCGTCACAGTATGGAAAGGGTCAAGAGGAAATGGAAGAGGATTAATCCTCTTCTAAATCTCCCAATCCTCCTCTAAATTCCTCTTAATCCTCTTCCATTTTCCCTGAAGAGGTTTAGAAGAAGATTAAGAGGAAATGGTAGAGGATTAAGAGGTTTAGAAGAGGACTAAAACCCTTTCCATTCAGTGATGCCGTTGGCGTCGCCGGAGTGAAGGGGTTAAGTCATGTAAAAGGCCAGCACACCATAACTTGCCATGCTCCCTCCCTCCCTTCTGCCCTTCTGCTTCCTTTTTTGTACCCTGCTTACCCTGCCTTTCCATCCCTGCTTATGCCATGTTCCCTGCCTTCCTCAATTGTTGCCTACTCCATGCTCTTCTTTCCTGTCATCTTTTTGTTTGTTCTTGCTTCCTTTTCATTCCCTGCCTACACTGTGCTCCCTTCCTTACCTACTCCATGCTCTTCTTTCCTCACTTTTTTTTTTTGTGCTTGCCTCCTTTTTCATACCCTTCTTACCCCTCCTTTCCATCCTTGCCTATGCTATGCTCCCTACCTTCAGTCCTTGTCTACTCCTTGCTCTTTTCTCTTTTGTGTCTGCAGTGCTTTCCCTCTATTACTCTTTTCATTGTATTAATACTGATCCCCTTTCCCTACCCTTGTTGCTTTGCATTAATTTTTCCCGACACTGTACTCCTTATTTTCTCACCTGCGTTGCCCCCCTCTGCAGGTGTCCATGGGAAGTAGTGTGAATGACAAGAAAAGTTATGTGATATCAGGCCACTGGGACCCCTGTGACCCTGTGTTTGCTGTGCTCAACCAAGAGACACCCAAAGACCGCCGGGTGTTCATGACTGTTGCCATAGACCTAGTCATCCGTAAGTTTGTCATTCCTGTAGTACTTGATTTTGACAGCATTTGACTGGAGTGTACAAAAGTGGCCCTAGATATCATAGTAAATCCGGTCTTTCTCCAGGTTTTGTTTGTGTATTCAGGTAGATTGTGGAGTCTTCTTCTCTTGTTTTGACATTGCTGCAGTTCTTTGGGGTATTTACCCTAGACCAGGATATTTTTTGTATACATAGGGAGGCAGGCCAAATTACACTGCATTATATAACTATACAACTACATCATTTGGGATAGATTCTCACATCAGGCAAATATGGTCAAGCTTCAGTACTGTATTTTACTAGCAGGAGGATATCCTAAAAAGACCATCATAAATTGTCCAAAGGTCTTGTAAGATAGTTGAATTACATTATAATAACATCTCAAGACATATTTAAGTAGGAGTTATCTGGTTAATATTACATGTTTTAACTGAAGCCATAGTCAGTTCCCACCCAGTCTTTTTGAATTGAGGTAAATGGAAATGATGATAATGATTTATTACTTTTCATTATCTTGCACTATCAGGAGGGATCCAGGAGCCGGTGCGCTTCACCATCGAAACCAAAGTGAGGGTGTACCCGCAGAATGAGCGCTTCTGGTACTTCAGCAAGAAGCCGTTGGTTCACCTCTTTTCTCTCAAGCTCAAGCAGGTGGGTGCTGGCTCAGTTTATTGTGCATTCATTCTTTTGCACTGTATTCTAGTGTATTATTTTCCTCTGTTGATAAGGCGAAAGAGTTGCTTCAATTCATACTATAGTCACCATACACTTGACTGACCCAGAAGCCCCACCCCCTCTTCCATAACTATGAGAACAGATTGGTTGGGTAAAAGGAGGTTGGAGTTCAGAGTCCATGACACTTTGGAGCAAGGGTGGGGGAGGGGGCGAGGCTTCTGGACCAATTTAGTGTACAATGACTATAGTTACGATATGTACCTGTTAAGATTGGTGCATGTTCATATGTTTGTGTGTGGTGTATGTGCTTGCATATGTATGTAAGCATGTTTATACACCTAACCTCCTCCTCTGCGTTGCAGGTGGACCACTCACCGCAAGGGGACAAGCAATATGTGGTCACCAGCGTGGATAACCTTGGGGAGGTGGAGCGCTGGCGACCCTCTGCCATGTCCCTCTCCCTCAACCTCTCATCCCTCACCTCCTCCACCCTCTCCTCCCTCTCTACAGGTCGCTCCCCCTCCATTGCCTCCATTGAAACTCCAGGCTGTGAGGAGGACACAGGTAAAGGCTGCAGCTGTTGTACGGTGTGATTGTTATGCTGCAACACAGTCCAGGTTGGCTATAAGAGGTGGCTTTTCTTTTCTCAGAAGTAAATGTGAAATTTAGATATGCATTTTTGTTTTATGATTATCTTCTTTTAGCTTCAGGGGAAGTTATAACAAGGCATGTTTGAAAGCTTCTATCTGTCTATATGTGAAGTGTTTCAGCTTTTATATCGTTGGCAAGAGAATTTTTTAGTGTGATGTGATTTATTGCTTTCTGGAAAATAATGATAAAATTAACTTAAGATAAGGAGGAACACAAGTATATGTTCCTGGTTGTATATATCAGGGGATCACACCCCTAACCAAGTAATTCAGAGCTTAGTGCCCCAACCACAGCCTGTCCTCAAGCTATCTGAAGATAGGGGCGACATATTGCCTCGCAAAGTATTTAGCATTGAATCATTAACCCCTTCACTACGGCCGGGCCAAAACAGCGCCCCGCGCTGTATCCGGGATCGCTGCGCACGCCAAATTTCAAATGTCACTATTGAATGTAACAAGTTTTCAGCCATAAACTCAACATAATCATCATGTATTATAATTATATGAAAACATGCAGAATTAAATAGTGCACATACAAAAACTCACTACGGCCAGGCGAAAACAGCGCCCCGCGCTGTATCCGGTATCGCCGCGCGCGCCAAATTTCAAATGTCGCTATTGAATAGAACAAGTTTTCAGCCATAAACTCAACACAATCATCATGTATTATATATGAAAACATGCAGAATTAAATGGTGCACATAAAGAAACATAAATTAATTGGTAAGTTTGAGATGTAAGCATAAATATACTAGAGATAAAATAACTCTTATAGTGGCTAAAGCGAACCAGGACGCAGTATATGCGTCCTCGGATATGGTATGGGGCACGCAAGGATGCAGTATACGCGTCCTCGTGTTGAAGGGGCTAAAACTACTCTAGTCTGTCAGCCACTCCACAGCACATGAACTCTCCCAAACCCACCGCAGATGATGACGAGCCCTTGCTGAGTGGGTCTGGCGAGGTGTCCAAGGACTGCCCACAAGGGGAGCTTGACCTCTGGAGACAGGTATGTTTGGTTCTTTGTAGATGCCATTGGAGCTCCAGACCTACTCTTAGGTTTTGAGTTCTAAGCTGTATAGTTTATGCTTTCAAGATTATTGTTGCAGTCATTATTCTAGAAAAAAAAAGAATACTGTGAATTGAAATGTGGTGCAGTTTGACTTATTTTTATCTGGTTAAGAGTTTTAGAAATTATCTTTCATTTGAGACATGATAGTTTGTCTTCATCTGTCATTGTCCAAAATTTGTGATCACTGATTTTTTTGTTTACTGAAAATGATACATGAAGAAATCACAGGTATAGTATCCTTTGATATTACCAGATAGGAATACATTGATAAAACAGCTGATTTCAGGTCTTATTTACTTCATGATTACACTTGTTCTCTCCCTCACACACCAGCTGTTGCAACAGGAGGAAGTAAGTGGTGCCGGATTCACCTACTATTTCTTGCCAGACACACCCTCAGCTTTTGATTTGTCTTGTGGTACTGGGAACAACATTTAAGACTGAGCCATGTAGGAGGTAGCATGATGGTCATTCTTCTCTTGTTCTATCTAGCTAAAGAAAGCCATAGACAACTTTCTGAACTAAAAGTGACACGTGTTCAGACTTGTGATGCTTTTTCCTTTAGATGATTTTGATTATATATCAAGGAAACTTAGGCCACTTTTATCAGTAAAATTAAGTTTTTTCTTCTCTTTGAGGCGTTTCTTGATAAAGGATTGACATTTGAAATGGATGAAGACGGCTTTTCTGCTGGAGTGTTTTGGTTGTCACTGCATGCCTGGGAGTGAGGCTGGTGGTGGTTTCTATTGCTTATTATTATTATATACGCAGCTGTCATATTACAGTATTTTGAAATGTATATTAGTATGTTCCTTTTGTACTTTCTTGTGCTCTAAAACAAACTGAATGAATTCATAACATTTTTAAGCTTTAAGTAGCCAAGTTTGATTTGGTATTATATTTTTTGGATACAATATGTCTGTTCATCAATCTGTCTGTCTGTATCTAACTATTTATCTACCTGTCTGTTTGTCAATAGCTCCGACACCTTGCCCCTTCAGGAGTTTCCCCTGACAGGGTGGCCACAGCAGAAGAACCTCCAGTTTTCTCTGTTCATGTACTTGCATTTTGCATAAGTAACTCTTTCTTACCACTGCTCTCTCATGTCTTCCTCAGTACTGTAATCCATCTGAGCAGTAGTTTCCCTGCTGCCATCCACACTCCTATATGACTCACATACCATTTAACATGTTACCTTACTTCATTTTCATCATATACTCAAATCACCTCAATGAAATATGATTTACCCATTCCACCCCTCTGCTCTCTACACCATTACTCCCCCCCCCCCCACACACACACACAAAATGACAAGATAAATGTTCAAATGGATGAAGTCATAGTAACTAAAGAGGAGATATATAAAATAGTGGAGGAGCTGGAAGAGAGGAAAGCAATAGGACCAGATGGAGTCTCAGGTTTTATATTGAAAGAATGCAGAAATCAGCTGATTGGACTGGTATATGATATCATAAAATGCTTAATATCAACTGGTAAAGTACCAAAGGAGTGGCGGAGGGCTGAGATGGGCACTATATATAAAAGCGGGAAAAAGAAAGAACCTCTGAACTGTAGACCAGTATAGTTTGTAAAATATGCGAGAAAGTGATCAAGAAACAATGGACGAAATTTCTAGAACACAATATAATTACAGAAAAACAGTATGGCCTTAACTTAATAATGGAACCTGTTAGAGTGACTTAAAAAATATAGTTATCCACATAGAAGTGTTAACACATGGAACAGCTTGTGGGAAGAGGTGGTGAAAGCGAACAGTGTCCACCAAATGAAGGAAAGGCTGGATAAATGTATATATGGAGACAGGACTATTAGAGCTTAGCTCGGGCCCGGTAGACAAATAGATAAATACACACACACACACAGCCTGGTAGCTCAGTGGATAGAGCGTCTGCCTCACAACCAGAAGGACCGGGGTTCGATTCCCCGGCCGGGTGAAAATAAGTTTGGTTTATCTTCTTTCACGTGTAGCCCCTATTCACCTAGCAGTGTGTAGGTACACGACGTAAGGCAAGGATTTGTGACCTCATTGTCGCAGTGTGTTGTGTGTGAGTGGTCTCAGCCCTACCCAAAGATCGGTACTATGAGCTCTGTGCTCTTCCGTAGGGGAACGGCTGGCTGTCTCGAGAGAGACCTGCAGCAGACCAAGAGGTGAATTACACACACACACACACACACACACACACACACACACACACACACACACACACACCTTACTCCTACAATGCTTAAAACTTTTGCCTGTAGAACCATTTATGCAGACACTAATTGTACAACTCTCATTATATGTCTTATTTCTTTTACTAAACAGAGTAACAACCATCTGAACATTCTACAAACTCCATCTATCTACCCCAACACAAGCTTTCTCCAGTTGCTTGAATGCAGCATTCATCATGTATTGCTTTATATTAGAGATAAGGAAAATTTATATACCCAAGTAGTAACTCAGTTTCTCACCACATATTTTGATGCAATTGATCACACTATTTGCAAGAAGCAGGAATTATATACTAAGAGTACTGGCCTCCCATTTTTAGGTGTTGCCCAGGATGCAGGCAGACTCCCAGCAGCTGCCTAAGGGTGTGGCGAGCCTGGTGAAGCGAGGCATCCCTGAGGCACTCAGAGGGGAGGTGTGGCAGCTGCTGGCCGGCTGCTCCCAGAACCAGGACATGATGGAGACCTACCGAGTCCTGATAACCAAGGTAGGGTGATATGAATGAATATGAAAAATGTCCTCAGGGTTTATGATAAAAGTGTATCCTTTGTTTATTTGTGCCAGCTGACTAAATTCTTATAGTTATGTTCCAGTCATTATTACCCTTTTGATATTTTCATGTCCAGATTTTCAGAGAAACAAACTTATATTAGTGAGTCATTTACAGTAGTATGATATATAAGCACCCAGAGAATGACTTAATCAGCACCATATAACCAAATATGAGAGAACTATGGCAGCAGTGTAGCATCATATCTAGTGTTTTTATCTGCTTTCTCCTCTAAATAGTTTCTCCTTCCCTTACAGGATTGCCCCAGTGACCAGGTGATCCAGAGGGACATTAACCGCACGTTCCCCGCTCACGACTACTTCAAGGAGGTGGGCGGGGTGGGGCAGGACGCTCTTTTCAAGATCAGCAAGGCTTATGCCGTGTATGATGAGGAAGTTGGATACTGTCAGGGGCTGTCCTTCTTAGCAGCTGCTCTTCTCTTGCATGTAAGTTATATGCATTTTCCTTCTCTATATGTTATCTCAGTTGGGCTCCCTTGGATAGTGTTGATGGTATATAATCCTTACGTCTTGATATATTCTGTAGGGTTTTGAGGCTTTGCCATCATTGCAGCTACCTGTCTTGTATATATGTCTTCATTATTTCCCACTCAGTGACTAGAAGAGACACATAATTTTCATCTTTCTGTAGATACTCATTTAGTATCTTAACTCTTATTTTACCTTGAACTACACTTTAACCCCTAAAGGACTGGAGGCGGCTATAGCCACTTTACAGGGCGAGAACCAGAGGAGGTTATAACAGCCTTGCTGTTTTTACTCAGATTTAGCTACATTTCACAAATTTATTTATTTCACTTATTGGGAACTCTGCCCGAGATTTAGTTTGGCTACTCTGTCAATCTCTGCTCTGCTCTTATCATGGCAGAAAAAGCAGTTACACTGATTCTGATGTGTCCGATTTCCTGCCCGCACCTTCCCACCCTCGGACCTGAACACCACGTGTATTACCCTCCTGCTAACCACACAAAAGGGGCTTTATTGCATGGAGGAAGCTTATATTATAGACTAGCTTGTGAAAATAGAGCTCGGGGCACTGTTTTCATTACGACCTAGCCATGGCCAAGCTGCCAAAATGGATGCATGGCCGTTCTCGCCAGAATTCTCTCCTCTTCAACTCACTGTCTCTCCATGACCACAGCATGTAGAGACTTTTGGATGGCATTATTAGAAAGAGAAAGATTTAATAGTGAGTACAAAGTCTGTTTTATTTGCTCGTCCATTGTGGGTTAAGAGTAAGGAGTGTGTGAATACAGGCTATTTTTGGTGTTTAGCGCTGGAGGGCCAGTCCTAGCAGCACCAAGATTACCGCCGCTGCCAGTCCCGGAGGGTTAAAGATTGGATCTCATTTTATCCTACAATGCACCATCTCTTTCCATAGATGCCAGAGGAGCAGACTTTCTGTGTACTCAAGAAGATAATGTTTGAGTATGGACTGCGGGAGCTCTTCAGAGACGGGTTTGAGGTGCTGCACATGCGCTTCTACCAACTTGGGAAGCTAATTGAGGTGAGCCCACAAAATGGTTCATGAGAAGAGAGTAAATCACAAAAGAAAAAGAAAGTGCATTGATCACATATTCCCAAGGTTCCTGTCCACTCAAGCTAACCTCATTAACACCTATGCTCTCCTTCCCTGACAGGAGCATATCCCTGAGTTGTGGCAGCACTTCCAGGAGCAGGGTGTAGAGGTGCACATGTTTGCCAGCCAGTGGTTCCTCACCCTCTACACTGCCAAGTTCCCGCTCTTCATGGTGTTCCATTACCTAGACCTCTTCCTCCTCATTGGCCTCGATTCAGTCTTTCAGGTGGCATTGGCTCTTCTACAGGTCAGTGGCCAGTGCTAAGGGTCTTTGTTTTGATGCTTTGGTTGTGCTGCAGTGGTCTTTGCTCTAGGTCAGCACATGAGTCTGATGCAGGTAAGCTTTCAAGGTAATGTCAACCTAAGCCAGGATTTTCCACAAGTATCTTCAGTGATTTGATCCATAACTCTCCAATAGAACCTTGTCATCTTTTCTATTCTCTGGTTATTCAATTTCTTGACAACTTGTTTGATTTGGGTCTTTCTTCTTTGGGTCATAAACTCATTCCAGCATTTTTTAGCTTCTTGTCTACTAGTTTGTATGTCATTTTGATATTCTCATACCATACTTGATCACCAAAACTTCATCCATAATGGTAGTGCATCTTCCTCCTCCCACCTTTCCAGCCTAAATACCTGTTCAACCTCTTCCTGGGCTTCATTGTGACCCTCCACTTTCAGTTCTTCTATGCAGGAGTATGACTTTGCAACCACCCGTGCTATTTTTTCAACAGATGTCCAAGAAGGAGTTGCTGTCCTCAGACTTTGAAGGAATACTAAAATATTTCCGAGTGTCGTTGCCTAAGAAGTACCGCAATGAAGATGTGGCCCGACAGCTTTTCAAACTGGCCACCTCCATCAAGGTGAAGAAGATCAAGAAGTATGAAAAGGAGTACCTTGCCCTCAAAGGTTGGTTCTTGGCCAAAGATGTAGTGGCATTTGATATTATCTTTAGAGTAATAAGGAGACTATCACAAAAAAAGGTAGTAGGGGATGATGTACAGAAATATGTTGTTTTTTGTCCCTACACATGTAGAAGTATATGAATGGTAAGTACTGTTGCCTCTGGTATTATTTGCCATATAAGAATCACATTAAACAAAGAACTGAAAGAAGTGAGGATTATATTCTGTTTTAAGGTATGGAAAGTATAATCATGTAAGGGTCAGCCTTCATTCATAAAGGGAACATTTGAAATCAATTGTGAATAATTTATATAATTAATCAGAGCAGTAGATATATGTTTAGTAGGCCTCATTAAGCTTACCTTGGGATGTTTACTCTTATTCATGATAAGTTTATTAGGAAGTGTTGCTTAGCAGATATTTGTTGATATTAGTCATGCACAGGTATTACAATTTTATTCAGCCTCTCAGAAGGATAGTTTATGCACTCCACAACACCTGTAGTTTTTGTAGCACAACATATCACTATGAGGTAGAGTAATTGACCTGCTAAAGTCTTGCACAAAGAATTAGAACATTAGGCAAATATCAGTAAAACCTGACACCTGTTATTATCACTTTAGGGTACTGTACTTTTATGTGTGAAGTAATAAGTTCAATCACTGTAGTGGTAAATGACATACACAGCAGGCAACAGGCACAGACACTCTTACCAATGAGAGGGCAAGAGTAGCATGCATTGGTAAACACAGAGTGAGGAAGGAAAGAACGTTAAGTGCAGGTGGCAAGGAGTGAGGTGTGACTGAGCCTTGGTTTGAAGGATTATTAAAAGGATTATGAATGCCAGTGAGTTGCTACAATGGAGGGAGGGAGGGAAGGTGTAAGATATAGATGTTACTTGTTTGGAAAATGTTGTGTAGTTGCTGCAGCTTCGGAGAAATGAGTATGAGATCATTTTTTTCTTCTCTTTTTTTTTTGTGTGTGTGTGTGGAGTGAAGAAGGAAAATGACACGTGGAATAAGGAGAAGGTAAGGGTTGAGTGTTGTGCAGGCAGGCAGAGTGAGTTTTCATGCTGGATTGAGAGAAAATAAGAGGGGATGAAAGTATTATAATAGCTTGTATAGGTCAAGTTATTTATATATATCATGGCTTCATGTAGTCTAGTGGGGGTAGGAGAGGGAGCGTAAGTGTGGGATGTGGTCAAGCTCTGTGGGTTGCTGGAGTGCAGTTGTATCTAGCTGGGGTGTTTGCATCTGTTGTGTATTGTTTATGAGTCTGATAAGAAAACCACAGGAAGAGTTGCCAGCTTCTCCATTCCAAAGCCCTTATTTTGTTTATTAGCATAGGGCTTCATCAGTTATTATGAAAGTTACAATTTGCACAGTATAGGATCATTTCATTAAACTCTTGATATTGGATTCACACTCTAATCTATGGCTATTTATTAGGATGGGAATATATGAAGTTCTCAGCATCTGTTTGACATTTGATAAGAATTCTTCCTCCCATCCTTTCATCTGCTCATTTCTTTCACTGCTTTACTCACCACACACCCCCTTGCCACTGTCTCTCCCTAGCCCATGCCTTAGTATTCATCTTTCCCTTCCCTCACCTCCTATTAACTTGTTACATACACACCCCTATGTCTGCTTCTGTCTTAACTTGTTACATACACTCCCCTATGTCTGCAGCACCCTATTCTTTCCCTTAATCAGCCCAGTCCTCCCTTCTACCTCTTTTCACCTCAACCTGGGTCCTTCTCCTCTCACACTTTACTTCATACCTTCCCCTGCCTTCCTACATGCAGTCTCAGCCTCTGTTTCTTCCTTTACCTCACTCCAATTCCCATTCTCTTTACTCATACTCCCTTCTTTAGTACTCAGCCCCACCCTCCCTCCCACACCCTAGCATCTGCAGCGTTAGATTGTGGGATACAAGAGCACGATGTGGTTGAGGAGGAAGAGTGAGTGGAATCTAAGAGTAATTCATGTGATTTATTAATTTTTTAGCTCTTCTGTAATAGGGAAGTCTAAAGAAAGTCTCATGTGAAAGGTTGATTGATTCATTTCATATATTTGTTTCAGTAACCAGATGTTTCAGGGCACAGGCAACTTCTGCTTTACAAATGGGTTATGTTCCCAAGTGAAATTTCATTGATCTAACTCATTATAACAGTTTGGTTTGGTTTTGATTTTGGTTTGGTTTGGTTTTAGGTCCATGATTTTTCACCCATCCACCCATATTAATCTCTTTCTTTTTCTCAGTCTCAATCAATATTTGTGTATTCTATGCCTTCCTAATAACATGATTTAATATGCAGCTAGTTAATAAGACATAAATAACACCATCAGTAATGTGTTATAGTGAAGCCAGTTCAAATAGTCCGTTGAGGTGTTGGCTTCTGTGGGTCCTTTCCTCCCCTCTCCTCTACAACACAGTCCCAACACCTATTTTTTCTCTCATATGTTACCTATAGCTAACATATGAGAGGAAGAGATAGGTGTTGGGACTGTGTGGCAGAGCAGAGTGGTGGAGGAAAGGACCCGCGGAAGCCAACACCTCAACGGACTATTTGAAATGGTTTGACTATAGTTCAGGCTTAAAGGGATTTGCTGTAGTAGTAGTATACGCAAGGGGCTTTATTAAGAGGTGAAGGTTGCTTATTTCTTTGATCTCTTGTCCTTGTCTTTCTATCTGAGGGAACATTATTACCATTGAAGAATTGAAGAGTACACTCCCCCTCCACCCTGTTAAAAGCTTCCTTACCAGTGAAGTTTTCTGGGGGTGGAAAAGTCCTCCCCTTCCTTCCCTGCTCCTAACCTCAGCCCCATGCCCACCACAACAGAACAAGAGGCTCTGCAGGAAGATCCAGTGATGCGTCTGGAGAGGGAGAACAGGCGTCTGCTGGAGGACAAGATGAGGCTGGAGAGGGAGAATGATGACCTTGCTCAGGAACTGGTGAACAGCAAGATTACCATGAGAAAGGGCATGGATCAGGTACACAGGAGGAGGGGAAGGGGTAGAAAAAGAGGGATATTGGGTGGTGGGACATTGTAGGGGGTTATGTTTTGGGTCTGTGTTTGTGTTTATGCTTATGTGCTATTTTTTAGTGAATGGCTGTGTTGTCGTGAAGGGTCTTGGGGTCAGGTATTTGAGGAGAGTGTAAGCTTAAATAAGAGCTGTGGTGGGAGTGAATCTTCTTTGGTGTGTTTAATGGTTCGTGATCAGACATTCCTTTTTCTCTGATGTGCACTTGCTTGCTTTTTTATGTTTTGTATGTGTGGCTGCTGTGGGTCTCCCTTCTCTGTCGTGTCATTAATTAAGATGAAAAAGCGTTTTACAATAGTTTTGTTTGAACTTGGAATATTCAGGATTAAATTTCTCAGGTGATTTCTGGCAGATAAAACATAAAATAGGTTATCTGAGTGTTGATGCCAAACTGGGTGCGTGTTGTGTGTGGATGGCAATGTCTTACTCCTGCCATTGCATAACCCTTGTGATTGTCACCGTGGTTTGTTTCCCTTTAAATGTAGAATCTGAATACTTGTTTATAGATGTTGAATTGTGTTTTAGTCTTTATTTTTATTTTTCTCATTACTATTAGCATTTACATTAACACAGTGTATGGTAATGCATGGTAGTTGTGTGATGCATGATAACTGTGTGTAGTGTTACATAGTTAATTATATACATGGGGGATCAAACTTTGCATAGTCAGATGTGCAAAGATCTTGACCTTGTTAGGATGGTCCATGTTAACTGTAATGCCCACCTACTGAAGCAGCTTATACTGACTGCTATGTTGCCTCTGCATGGGCGAGGTAGCAGCAGATGCCTCTTAACCCTTTCCTTGCGCGTGGTGCGAGACGAGACTATCCCCTCGGGCGCAGTCAGGCATCCCAATGGGGGGTCTCTTTTAACCTCTGTATCTCAAAAACTATTCATCACAGCTAAAAACCAAAAACACTATTGGAAAGAGGAGGTCCACATCTATAGGAGTCGGTTATGTATGCCTCTCCTGCGAACGTACATGCACGTTCAGGGAGTGTTGAATGTTAACACTTACCTCAGTGCGTGCGCGATGATCAGCCATATTGAGGGAACTGCGGACATCTTTCCTCGAGGTTCTGGCAAGGTAGTATTGCCAGCTGCAATATTTACAACTATTTGGTCAAAGAATCAGTCAGGTGATAGGTGAAGCTATGCAAAAATGCCGCTATATTGGGCAAGAACACCCACCAGTTACTCGTCCGTGGATTTGCCACGCTGGGCTGATTTTCCACCAAATTTGGTGAAGAACCCACTCAATTGGCAATCCTGTGTTGTGAGAAATAGTGTTGGAACACTCATACGCGGGAGATTTGAGTGCGGCTGGAGCTCGCAGCGAGCGTTTAGCACCACCAGCAAATACGCCTAACGCTCACTGCAAGCGTTTAGCAATGAAAGGGTTAAGCAGTTCAAATACTGGCTGGCTTAATTCAACTTGTCTAAGTATGGAAAGTAACTATAATGTTATATATATTCATTTTTAGCTTGAGGAGGGAGCAGTTCAGAAATCATCTTTTACCAGTACGGGGTAGGATTCCTCAAGACATCTTTAAAAGACTGATATTTAAAACATGGAAAGACCAAAAGAACAGGCACAGTGATAGAAGGAGTTGAAAATGCTTTATACTTGTTGAGTCTTTTATACAATATAAATTGCAACAATATTCACTCCTCAGTACAACTTCAGCTAGGACAAGATTAAAGACGCTGGATGGATTGATAAGAAAAGGAAGTAGGAGAATGGTAGCCAGTTTTAACTAACGGAAGAGTGAAAGACAAGTATGAACTGGGGAAGGAGGAAGCTAGACGAGTCTCATATTGACCAAGCATTTTTTTACAGCTTGAGGACAAGTGTGACTCTCTTGGGAAGGAAGTGGTGAACCTGAACACAGTGCTCTCTGACGCGGAGGAGGAGAAGAAGCGCCTCCTCCTGGAGGCCAATCAGGTAAGTCTGTTGGTGTTCAGTAGTGATCACAGGCTTGGGGCAGTCAAGGTGGCAGACATTACACTGTAAGAAGGGAGTGGCACACTTGACGCTTATTAATGATCAGAAGACGAGGAGACTGAAGGCAACTATAATGTTAGAAAGATGAAGATGGAAGGGATTTGGAAGAAGGTTAAGAAGAGCACTGAGGAATGAAGAAAAAAATCGCTTTCTATAACATTTGGGTTAGGAAACAAACAAAGGTTAATGATACTTTTATGATCATTAAGAATAAGATATTGATATAGGAAGATCATATGCCTAGAACTGATAAAAAAGGACAACCAATGTAGCAAAGACTCAACCCAAGAATTGTAGAGGGTAGGGTTGACAGATGACCAGGTGGAGAGATGAAGTAAAGAGAATCTGCCAGAGCAGGATGGAGTACACTGACATCAGACAAAGAGTGTTGAATATTGGGAAAAATGATTTTTTCCCACATTTCATCCTTAGCCTTTATCCAACACAGAAAATTTATTACACTAACACTATCAATCTATACCTCCGACACCCTGCTCTCTCACAGGAACTTCCCTGGAGGGGATGGCTACGGCAGAAGTGTCTCCATCTCTCCATGTTCTGGCATTCCCTCTCGGCACTCTCAGTCCTGCTACTTCCAACTCTCTCACTTCAGTACTGGCTCACCCTATTGATCCAATTTACAGGTGGTCTTTCCTTGACACCCCCTCCCTCAATTCTTCCCTCATACACTCTTCACAAATTCATTCTCATCACATGTCCAAACCATCTCAGCATACCACACTTCACCCATTCAATCATCCACAATCCACTCTCTTCATTATCACTCCCATACCAAACCTCTCATGCACACTTTAATTACTTTCTCTATCCCATCCTGAAATACTACATACATCTCTTATATAACTCATTTCCACTACATGTATTCTCAATTGCTGTGCTGCATTCCATGCCCACATCTCTGATACATGTGACTTAGTTGGCAGGATAATACTGTTCCTTATGCCCCTCTTTACTGCCATGCTCACTCTTCTTCCTCTCATGACTCTCCAATGCACCTACTACCTGTCTGGCCTTCACTATTCTTTCCCTCACCTCACCTTCCATACTTCCATAAAGCTGTAATGAAGTATTTTGTAAGAGGAATGCATGTTGTCTTACAGGTCAAGGAGCTGCTTAAGAGGGAAGTGGAAAAGGGAGATGTTGAAACCCAGAGCAAGACTGCCATCATCGCTGACTACAAGAACATCTGCTCCCAGCTGTCCGAGAGGCTGGACAAGGAGCAGGCGGCTAATGCAAGTACCATCAACATGTACAAGGTTAGTCTCATTATTCTTCCAACCACTGATGCTGCACTCCCAAGCTTTTGTTTGATATAAAGCTGCCATGCATTCCCTTTCTAAACTGAATATTTTTGGCCTCTGATGCCATAAAAGAATGTTTCATATATATCTGTACTGCAATCCCTTTCTGAACTTAATATTTATGGCACATTAGAAATCCTCTTGACAATTTTCTCCATAGCTTCTACACACTTCATACAAATCCATATCCCAAGGGTTCCCTGGATGGTGAAGAGGGCTCTGTAAAGTTCATAAACTTTTTTTACAGCCCAAAGCAACTCAAGGGCAACAGAAAGAAAATGTATAAAAAAAGCCCGCTAACTGTTGCTCCTGCAAAGTGAAAAGTATAGTGGCCAAAAGAGAGGTCAATTTTGGATGGAGAGGTGTCTTGATAAAACCCGTCTATAATCAAAACCATCTTAAAAAAATCTCAATAATGAGGGGGTACTCTACTGCTATTTTTGTTCTATATAAATGATTCTAACCAATAAATTTCAAAAGAATAGTTTGAGTAGTTGTTGTGCTGTAAGTGATGGAGTGGTGCTTGGCAGGCTAAGGTGGCTTCCTGTGAGAAGTGCAGTGCCTTGCTCTCCCCCGTGTGTGGACCCCCAACCGAGGTGGGGCTGGAGGAGTCCCCAGCAGTCACCCGGCTGCAGCAGCAGGTGCGGGAGCTGGAGCTGGAGCTGGCCAAGACCAAACTGGCCCTTGTGGAATCTGAGTGTAAGAACCAGGTGAGTTGTCTTCTATATCTTATTCACTAGTGGAACAAATGCAACAATTTTAGTTTTATTCTTTTGAACCTTTTCTAATCTTAAATAGCTGTACACTTAATTATTTGTGATTTATTATTATTATTTATTAATTTGTCATTTTTCTTTTAATGCTAGGCACTCTATACAGGGAATTCCCATTACATGTGCCCGCAAAAGAAATCTGCATATAAAAAATGCAAGAAAAATCTAACGTGCTTTTGTGTGTGTACTTTACATATACATTGTTACCACCTCATTGGCAGAAAGGCTTATACATTTGGTAGCTGGCCTGTAGAGAGAGGAAAATGTATTGAACACTCGGTGCTCACGGAGCTTTTGATCTGAGCGGATATGCTGCGGTCTTCTTTATTGCACCCCTTGCTCATTCCACTTAAGCTATTTTGGTCCTTGCTACTTCTTAGGGTTGCTGACATAGAATGATGTAAGCTTAATAATGAAGAGAAAGCTTGTGCCTTGGCTCAGCTTACAGTAGTGGCTGTAGCATGAGTAGTTCGAGTTCCCGAGGAAACTGAGGGGGAAGTGTGGGTGGGATGGCTCAGCTCACCCACCCTTATTCCCTCCTGCCTTACCCCAGCCTGGCTGGGGTAAGGCCAGTGCAGGAGGACAGTGGCGGGGTAGGGGGAGGTAGAAGGCACGGGAACAGTGTGTATACAAACAGCCACTGTACCCCCAGCGGGACATATGAAATGTCATTACTTAACCAAGCATTACTAATATTATTGGCCTGGTCATAAGTGCGAGCAGTTGTAAGTCACATACATCATAACTCAAGGACTACCTGTATTCATATGTCTCCATGGTGAAAAGGTTTGTATGCCTAGTTACGTATCTGTGGGGCTGGTTCGAATCCCGGCTCGAGCAATCAGCGTACAGCTCAGTCTGCTGTTCATCCTCTCTTTTGGGGGGAAAGGAGGGTTACGTTTGGCCTAAAGCACTGGTAGACTTTCTTCATGGGGTCTGCTGGTCACCCCCAGCCCATTGGTGGCACAGGCAAGTGTAATGTCACCTTCTTGCTGGCTATTGCTACCCCCTGGAGCTTCACCTGATCCTCTTGAGAGAGTTTTGCTATAGTCCAGGTTGATCGGTGGTCATCAGGACAGCATTTGGGCTACTCGGCAATGACTGAATATTGTCAGCTTGTAGCGGCGGGTGAGACATTAACCTCAGCCACCGCCTTCCCAGGTCGATATATGGGCACCTGAGGAAGGAAAACTGTGGTAATCCATGTGTCATACTTATTCTGTGTCCCAGGGAAATATGTTGCTACCCACCACAGGCTCTATGGCCAATGTAGCAGAGATGAGCACTGAGGCAACATGCACCTTCAGCGTATGCCCCTAACTTAACCATTTGTTAATATATTTACTCCTTTAGAGACCAAATATGTTTTAGGTTTTTTTTCTGTAAAATTCCATGATCTTGTTCCATTTTAGCTATAATTCAACTCCTTCCTTACCTTCAGGACTTGACACACCAGCTGGCCACTGCTGTGAGGGAGCTTCAGGCCACCAAGAACACTTGGTTCCAAAAGACCCTTACGTCCATATCCTCCCTGAAGGAACGCACTGGCTCCTCATCCTCTCCCTCCTTCACTTCCTCTACAACTTCTACCACTGCAGCCTCCACCACTGCTGTAGCTGCATCCAGTGCCTCGGCAGCAAACGTCAGTGTTCAGCGTCAGATCAGTAAAGACAGTAACTCTGAAAAGATATAGAACATGCCTTTACTCATCCTCCGCAACATCATATACTTCAGAAAGTTGACAAATGTGTGAATGTTTTGAAGGTTGGCTAAGCAGGAAAAAGTTAGTGAATGTGTGAAGTGTCTTTTAGAAATAGCAGAGATGAAGAGTTGATTTTAGCAGTATTCTTGCACCCAGAGTTGTCATAGGAATATATTTAGTGTGTCAGTAGAAGCAAAAATCAGAGAATGAGCATTGTGAAAACAAAAGTAACATTCCAAAAATGACTGTGGTGAAGGCTGTAAATGTTGTTACTATAACAGTACATCCCAGTACCTCGTGCATGTGATACACTCCCTTGACTGTCCTGGCTTGCTGAATGTGTGCAGAAAGGCTGAGAAACAAAGAAGGTCCAGGAAAAGAACTGTGGGATTGAAAGGAGTAGATGACAGAATGGCATTGTAGTGTCTGTCTGGGAAGTAAGGAGACTCCAGTCATGGCCATCCTCATGATGGAGTTCCAAGACAGTGCCATGAACTATGAAAATGATCTTCGGAACCTAGAAGTAATATTTGGTCTCTAGGACAATTTTATGACTTTGTCCATCCATTCCAGGGCTTGACCAATAGAAAAACACCCTGCCTCCTCCAGCCTTAACACTAAACTCACTCACAAACTTTATTAGCTATTGCTACTACTATTCCTGCTGCTGTTGACACTTACTACTACACTTGCTTTTGTGCACTCATCACTACCACCAACAAAATTGATTTGTGTGTGTGTGTGTGTGTGTGTGTGTGTGTGTGTGTGTGTGTGTGTGTGTGTGTGTACTCATATTCATGCATGTATGTGTGCATGTGCATGTGTGCTTGTATGGGTGTTTGTAAGAGGACTCAAGTGTGTGTACACGTGTGTGTGCAATCATACATGCATGTTTGTTTTCAAAACTACTTATTCTCAATGTTTATGCGCCTGGGATGCACACAAACCTAAAAAAAATCATGCTGAAGTACTTACAAATAATCTCATTAGTGCAAAGTGAATATTTTTATTAAGGGAAAAAGACAGTTTATATTGCACTGAGATATGACATTTTATCTGATTGTTACGCTGTAAATTCATCTGGAGCTTTACTGCAGTCCAAGTGGCAGGAGAAGGGAAATAAGGGATGGTAGGGATGGCTTCTAGCAGTTGTCCACCTATAATAGTACTCAGACATATGCATGATAGGTGACATCCAAAAGAGGTTTGCAGCATGAGTTCAGAGTGAGGAGCTAGGAGTCAAGGGTAGTGGAAAAGCTCTGACAGAAAAAGGGAAATGAGGAGGTACTGGGACTACAGGCTGATGGGAGTGAAAGGGTACAGGCATGGGAGTAGGAATAAGGAGGTGCAGGAATGACAAAGAAAAAAAATGTAGCACTCGTTAAATGGGAGAGGAAATACTAGAACGGTGAGGCACTTAAATGAAAGGAGTAAGAGGGCACTGAAACAAGATGAATAAAGAGAAGTGAGGAGGATGTAGTTATTGACATGAGTATTCCCTGATGAGGTGAAAGACTGAGTCCATTACAACTTACAAGCTTGAAACAGTGTACACAAACCCTGTATGGACAAGAATCTAAAATGACAAAGTGAATAAATATGGAACACTTATGGAAAGAGAAAGACTTCCATAGAATTTAAACCCACACATACCCAAAACCGTGCACCCAAAGCTAAGTACAGGATAAACAGGGTCAGACAGTCAATGGCTTTCATTGTGTTGCATATATGTCTTAAGTAGTAAATTTCTGTTGTTATGTTTGCCACTGTGTAGAATTAGCCTTGCTGGTTATATTCCAGTACTTTTATAATGACCAGCTAGCCAGCAGGATGTGGCTGTTGGGCACAGATAAAGGATGCAAGCAAATATTTTTAAGAGAACATTTTTGAAGGAAAATATGCGTTATGAAAATATGAAAGTTGTATTCAATGAAATTATAAAAATGGTTTCAATTTCAGTGTCTAACGGAAAATGAAGATCTCAGTCCCTCTAGCTTTTGATATGTGGATGCAGAAATGTAGATTTAATTACTGTACCACATAATTTGTCCACAAGTAAATTTAAGACATTTTCCCTAACTGCAGTCTGTAAGGAAATACAGAAAGGAGATCAACATTATTATTATTATTTTTTTTTTATGATGAAGAGATCCAAAATAGTCATTCTTATTCACCACTTTCTTTGTTGCAGTGTGGAAAGTAAATTAAGGAAATTCTTGCCATCATATTCTTAACTCACGTCTGCTGTCATCCATAGTTCTGCATTGGCTCTGTTGTTATACATGTAATATTATGTGCTTTATTTCAAGCTCATGAAACATAATGAGTATTCCGGGAGTTTGCTGTATATAGGTGTATAATCAGAAATTAATCAACTTTATTTATTACAAGTTACTACCTTGTATTTACTGCACACAAGAGGCATTTGTAAAGAAAAAAGAAGCTTACATGAATGTGCATTATAATCGTCTATATTCTCCCATGGATGAATGATTGAATGTATTGAATGTGTGTGTGTGTGTGTGTGTGTGTGTGTGTGTGTGTGTGTGTGTGTGAGAGAGAGAGAGAGAGAGAGAGAGAGAGAGAGTCAGAGAGTGTATGTTCATCCTGACTGTCCGGCAGTAAACAATGCAAGTACTTACTACACCACATTCACACATGTATCTAAGAGAATAATTTAGAAAGGAAATATATTTAATTACTTGCAAGTTATTTAGAAGCAATTTCTAAATATACTAAATGTTAAGTCGTTTTCTCCATGACTGTTGGAAGCTCTCTCGTGACACTGGAGCCTAAATAATCCCCTTCTCGGCTCGCTGCAGGAAATATATTAAAGTCTAAGGGATATTCTTTCATGCCAAAATAAATCTTAAGTAAAGCACAGCCCATAAATCAAGGTTAATTCAATATATGTGAGATGAGACAGGGCTGGAGACAAGCAAGAGGACTTCCGACAGCTGGACAAAAAGACTAATAAATAGGTTAAAAGACAGTGGAGATGTAGAGTATGTGTGGCGCCCCAAGGTGGACTTAATCATGCCACTGGTACCACCTGTCAGGGCTCACACTGTTATACTTGAGTTAATAATATCTATCTTTCATTTGAATTGGCTCATCTATGTACATACAGAATTCATTAGTGTTTTATTGTATAATTTATTTTTTGTGATAATACTGTGCCTCATTATGTTTAGAGTTGTGTAGTCCCTTCAGCCTTTACTCGGGGCTGGACTGAGAGAGGGAATGGAGGTGGTAACCAGAGATGTGAACCCCAAAAGAAAGTGGTCATGATGCTGGAAAAGGCATACGAGTCACATGTTTAGATCAGCCTAAGCGCCCTTGAACAAAAAATCCTCAGTGTTTTATTTTAGAGGTATTTTAAGAGGGAAGGGAATGACCTGCATCCTTATATTCCCTAATGGGATTGGACAAGCTAAGAGTCACTCCCACTTTTACGATCATCAAGTAGGCAAGACTCATAGCCCGTCCAACCCCACAAGGGAAAATAAGGACATTAAATGAGAAGAAAAAGAAGAATTACCCGAGGAGTTGAGTTAAAAGCGGCCCCAAAGGATGGTAGATTGTGTGGATAGATTGTGTGTAACATGAAAGGCTGATTATTATGCATCTCATTCGGCCTGTTTTCCAGAATCATGACAAGTGGGCGGCAAGCATCACCAAGCTCTTGAGGCAAATTCTACTTAATGTTATGTATTATGTTGGTCTGTGACATTGTCCCTCTTGTGTTGTAATTATATTTATTATTCTCTTATACAGGTTTAGCAGATGTTATATTTACTGAAGTTATAATCATTATGAAGATTATTATGTATATGAAGATAATATAGTGTTAGTGAAAATAGGTGATAAAAAGCATAAGCTATGCTGATGAGCTTTTTGGGGTATACAAGATTTATATTGTTTCCTTATTCTTTATACACATTTATTTTTTAGTTCTGCTTTATAAGTCTTTAATTTCTTTTTCCTATTCAACAGCAGGACTCGCAGGGGTCCTTCAGATATGGGGTTTAGGTCAAACATAACTGTAGCCATTTCCTTGTATGTAAATGAATTATTCATCAGTCTTAGGAAATTTTCAGCTTAATTAAAAAGTAATAATTTATTCCTATATCAAGGAAGACTATCCTATTTTATAAGCAGAAATCTACATTATTTTGAAATATAAAAGCTGTTTTAGATGCTAGTTGGCATACTTTTAGGTACTTTAGCAAACTATTTCACCTGGCTGCATATAAACAATGCTTAATAACCTCACCTCCCAGGTGATGCCTCCCTCATATTCCACCTTGCCTTTCTTACTCAGTTGCTGAGTGTTTTTTGTTTTCTTTTTATTTTTTCTTGCCATTAAATGAACAAACCGAGATGCCTGAAACCCCCTTCAAGGAAAACAATAACAAAAATTGTACATGTGCTTTAAATAAGGCAAAAAGATAAAAATGTGATTTTTGCCAGCAAGTATCTAAAACGTGTTTGTAGTTTTCATACATACTATGTATAATTTTTTAATATGGAGCAAGGTATGTCACAAATATTTATGGGTTTCTGCACCGACAAGGCGCATATTCCTGTTATGAAGAGATGTTGGGTGGCTGTGTTGAGAGTTCTTGGCTCATGTCTGCAAGGGCGTGGGTTTGTGCCATGGCCAGCTTCTTGAGTGGAGAGGTCAGGCTTTCTTATGACCCCAGCAGGGCTACATTCCGCCTAGTTCAGGGATGGAGACACACCTGGCTAGCTAACCTGACCCTCAGCTAACAGGAAGACTTGCAAGAAAGTTCTCTATTCTAGCACCACTCACTCATGGTAGGAATCGGTCACCATATGTTTCTCTAAGTTATGTAAATATTATAGAGAAGGAATATTATGCTCATACTCAATTCCATTTTTTTTAGTTATGCATTCATACATATTTCATGTAAATCAGTGTATGCATGCATCGGCTGTATGTTTGTTGGTTTCTGTAAATACAAATTATCTCTAATGAGGATGAATGAGAAGGTCTGTGCTGCAAATGCTTGTTAGGTCAATGACTAGATGTAAGTTATGTTCAGTACGATATACAAGTCACAGTCCCACTTCCCTCCGATGGCAACACTTGTGATACTGCCCTTCTGTACCTCTACACCAAATACATCATAACAAACACCCTGGCTCTAACTTTCCCAACTAAACTAAACAATAAAATGATGGTTCTCCACTAACACTGCTTACTGGATGTGGAGAATGCTGCACCAAACGAAGGAGAAAAAGGGAAGCAGGTGAGCACGATATTTAAATGCAGACAGGATAGGATGTGTGTGTAGGAAAGCAGAAAGGAAACCATGTAGCAGCCTTCGCTTTTATCACGGACCCTTATGAGTATGGTAATTATGGTGATGATTACGAAGATAATGACTAACGTGCGTCAACAAGGAAGCGGTGGGTGCACACACACACACACACGGTAATTATCACATTCAATAAGCAAGACAAATCCATTAATCACGAACGCTAATTGCAGTGTTCCTCCCTCCTCCTCCAGCCAGTACAACTCTCCTTCGCCTTACAACTCTTCGTTCCCAACACCCTCAACCCCCAACTCTCCCCAACCTCTTGCCCCCACCATCTCACGCACGACCCCTACACTGAATCTCTCTCTCTCTCTCTCTCTCTCTCTCTCTCTCTCTCTCTCTCTCTCCTGCAGCTTCTTTAGTCCCGAACTCTCTCGAAGCCTCTCCCACGGCCCTTCGAGGCTCTCACCTGTTTCGAAGCGTTATCGACACACACACCCACCCACTCTCTCTCTCTCTCTCTCTCTCTCTCTCTCTCTCTCTCTCTCTCTCTCTCTCTCTCTCTCTCAAATACGGGTCGTGATCCCGGAGCTACAAAGGCACGAAGAAGAGGAAGACGATAAATATGAGGACAAAGAGGAGGAGAGAAAGGAAAAGATGGTGGCGATAACAGTGGTCAAAAATATATATATTCAGCATGAAAACAACGAAAGAAAGGACGAGGAGTAACAATGTGGGTAGGAAGAAAACGAGGAGGAGGAGGGAGAGGGCTAACGAGATGGAAGAAGAAACCGGAAGAGAAGAAAAAGAAAAAAATGCGAAATCATCTTGAAGATTAAGAAGCTTGTAGGGATGATGGGTGAGAGAGGTGACTTGAGGATAACGTATGGAGAAGAGAAACAGGCAACGGAAGGACGCGAAAGGAAGGAGGAGGGACTTAAACCAAAGTGAAATTATAGCCTATTGTTAATAAAATGCCACCAAGATTTTGCATTTCTACCTTAGTAAATATTAACGAGGGAAGTGTCGGTCGAACTTCTTTTTTAATGAGTCAATCGTGCTGCACTGTACCACTGAGCTTCTTCCATTCTTGTATTACAACGTTGGTGAAGAAAACTTTGGTGCAGTGCAGTGGAGGATGGTGAAAGAAAGGAAGAGGGAGGAGGAGGAGGAGGAGGGGGGGAAAGAAGAATCGTATGAGGAGGAAGAAGAGACCAGGAGGAGGAATAGGAAAACATGTAGATTGAAGATAAGATATACGTAGAAAAAAATAAGTAGTATCATATTGAAGAAGAAAAATAAGAGGAGAGGAAGAGGAGGAGGAGAAGGAGGGGGAGGAAGAAGCACAAGAATCCCTCCATTACGTAAACTGAGGGGTCGGGGAAAGGCTGGGAGGTGAGAGGGGAGAAGGTGGAGAGAAGGAACACGTTAGAAGGAGAGAGAGGGAAGGGGAGAGAAGGAAGGAGCGAGAGGAAAGGGGAGAAAGGGAAGGAGAGAGAGGTAAAGAGAGAGAGAGGGGAAAAAGCTTTGCCGGAAACGTCTATTGACCAACGTTCGAATAATTACCTTCAGCGCCTTCTCGGAAACCTTGAGGGAGCGGCACGAGGCGAGGCATTTTTTGTGTCATTACATGCGCGCGTCACTCATTAACCAATCGCCCTTTGTTAATACAGAGTCGACACAACGCTGGCTGGGCTCGACATGAAAGGCGCGGCGTGTTGCACTCCCTCCCCGTCCTTCCATCCCTCCTCCTCTCCTCCTCCTGTTCCTCATCCTCCATGACCCCCTGCAGCACAATCTCTCTCTCTCTCTCTCTCTCTCTCTCTCTGTTACATAACATCTCGCAGGAGGGATTAAAGATAGCTAACACTTGAGATTAGCCCAATTAGGCCTATTGTGAACTGTTAAACCCGTGATACTTGACTGGAAGGCCTTGTGATACATTAAATTCGTAAAAAAAAATATTATGATTGCAACTACCTAGAAATAAAAATCCGCTACTGAAGAGACTCATTTTTCGTTGTTCATTTACGGCAGATTCTAAAGGCAGACGCACTGATTAGATCATATGATTCCTAACTTTCGGTGGTATTTGATTCTGCAACTTTTTAAAATCATTATAGCTACTCATCTCAGACTTTCCCTCTCCTTCGGGCTGGAGTGGGCGCGGCCGTGACTCCGTGTGTGTGTGTGTGTGTGTGTGTGTGTGTGTGTGTGTGCCTAATGACTGGTGGTGGCTGAGGGCACGACTGGGACGGCAGGCGCGACGGAGGCAATTGTGACCTTGGCGGATTGTCTTGAGACTTATGGGGATAGTTATGTCTTTGTATGGCTATCTGTCTACGACACACACACACACACACACACACACACACACACTCCAGGCTCCCCCTCTCCCCTTGCGAGGAAAAGAGGGATGAAAAGAGATCGTGAGAGCCAGCACCCGCCCGCCGCAGGGGTTCGCTCCCTCACCCCGGCTCCACGCAGGCCCGCGGCGGGACCAACCTCACAACCCGCCACTCACTAAATTTTTTAACTTCTCGTAAGAACATAAAACGCTTCAACTTATAACTTATTCTCCAAGGGTTGACGCGTTTCCCGTATACCTACTTTTATCGCCCATGATATAAACCGTAAAATAGTAATGACTTGAATGAAAGAGCAGGTTACATTTTAGGAAGAGTATGCGTCGTAACATTAACCCTCCTCGTCGGGTGGTGGTGGTGAGCATCGTTGCGAACCTGAGGATCCTCGGCTCGAAATGCTCATTCTTTCGTGTTTGATAGAAATTCCGGATATCTATAGTTTGCCAGATATCACGGGGTACGGAAACGGTGCTGTATGTCTTGCAAACGTAATATTGTGTGTTTATCTCCGTTATTAATCTAACTGTACCGTACTTTATTTTTCGGTACAGTGAAATGTAATAAATATTCTGCTTCATTTCTTTAACGCTTACAAAACAGACCAATGTGGAATTTCATTATTCGATTACGACATCGTTACGGGTTCTTCCTTACACGTTACCTTTAAATAAAAGAAATGCCATACAAGGTTGTTGGAAAGTGATGTTTCTTTCATGGAATGCCATTCAGCTGAGTCAGGAACGCCCTACCCGACCCTCAGCAGAGTCCATGAACTGTTCACAGCCCCCCCCCCCCACCACCACACACACACACACCGGTAGGGCACCTGGTAGGCCTTGGACGCGCCCGGACTCCACCCTGAGGTAACCTTAAGCCAGTTACCGAGAATTTCATAATCGGGAATCGTAAGCCTGATTCTCCCTCCATACAAACATTTCCGCGTTCTATTTTAGTCGAGGCTCGGCGGCACACTCATCCTCGCGTGACCTCCGGGCTTGGTTCCGTCTCTTTGACCTTTGAACTGTGATAGATAAGAATGAGCCCCACCCGCGGCGTAGAGACAAAATCACATCAGGATCGCCACCTTCCCAAGCTTCTGCAGTTATTTTATTACGTTTCGGCCTTTGGCGCTGGTTGGCTTTCTTGGTGGTGCCTGATCGTCGGCCCCAGCCCGTTGCACACAGGCAAGTGTTTATAGTGGGCGCTCTCCATCTTGCTTGGCTCATGCTGCCCCCCCCGGAGCTCATCTTGGAGCCTCCTTTTTAGAGAGAGAATCAAGAGTCTGGGTTGGCAGGCGGTCTTCAGGACAGCATGTGGGTAGTCTTAGGCCACTCGGCGGTGACTGAAAAATCCCAGCTGTGGCGGCGGGCAGGACTCGAACTCAGGAGGACGCGGTGCCGGCACGCTAACCACTCAGCCACCGCCTCCCCACCACTTGGGTATTCTTGAGTAGGTAGTGCAGTTTTAATATGAACATAAAATTGCCCTAAGTTGTTGTCCGTTGCACAAAATTTATCGAAATGGGAAAAAAATAGTTGTTATTCCTGACTCGAAAACATAACTTAGTGATGTTATATACAGAAAATTATTTAAGCTGTCCTGTGTGTAAGCCGTCAAAATGTGGAGATGATGTGACTGCAGACGAAGACACGCACTCATGAACACACACACACGATTTACGGCTGATTCATGTGGACTGACTCCCGTGCCCTGAATCGCACACGCACACATCCACCAGCACCCACACCAGCACCCACACCAGCACCCACACTCACACCCACACCCATACCCCCCCCCCCACACTAGCCCCCTCCCCCTCACACACAAAACACTCAATCTCAGACAAAATCATCATTACGTAAAAAAGATAAAGATGATAAAGAAGAATACGGATATTGTACAACTGGCTTCCCACTGCACGCGTCCCCCTCCACCGTCCCTTCTTCCTCCTCATCCCTGTATCTTCCCACACTTAGCCGCGCCTCGCCCCCTACCCCCTCCAAACGCTCCCCTCACGCCGCACGAGCAGCCTCCAGGATGTGAAGGAGTGTGTGAAGGAGCTGAAGGGCGTGCAGAGGACGTAGGACTCCTCGTGCTATTACCTGAAGAAAGACTTGAGGGTGCATGGGTAGGAGTGGCTCATGAGGAGGATGGATGGAGCAACGTGAGGACTGGAGATAAGATTGAAAAGAAAGAACAGGATAAGAAAAAAAATTAGACATGGAAAAGAATAAATGAACAGAAAATGAAGGAGAAACGAGTGAAAGCGTGGAGAGGAAAGGAGCAAAGGAAAGGAAAAATAGGTAGGGGAAAGGAGCAGATGAAAGGAAAAATAGGTAGGGGAAAGGAGCAGATGAAAGGAAAAATAGGTAGGGGAAAGGAGCAGATGAAAGGAAAAACAGGTAGGGGAAAGGAGGGTATGATAAAGTGAAAGGGTGGAGAGGAAAGGAGCACAGGAAAGGAAACATAGGTAAGGAAAAGAAGGGTATGATAATAAGGATGAATCAAGCTAACCATTAATGCAGATGAGGCAGAGGAAACGTAGCATGAGTGAGTGAGTGGATGAATGAATGAATGGAAAGGAAGAGACTGGAAGACGAGCGAAAAGAGATTAGCATGAACAGAAGGGAAGACGGCTGGATGGTGGGAGGGAAGGGAGAGGAGAGGATAAAAAAGCAACAACAACGATGGTATGGAAAAAAATACTATACTAATATCTTTAAATGACACACACACACACACACACACACACACACACACACACACACACAACACACATTTCCCTGCAGTGTCCCGGATGCGAATAAAAAGACGAAGAGGCGTAAACAAGGAGGAAATCAGATCCGGTAGGAGGAGGAGGAGGAAGAGGAGGGGGAGGAGGAGGGGGAGGAGGAGGAAGAGGATGGTGAGGAGGAGGAGGAGGAGAGGAAGTGGAGGAGAGGAATAGCGAGGAGAGGAAGAGGGGGAGAGGGAGAGGAGGAGGAGGAGGAGGAGGAGGAGGAGGAGGAGGAGGAGGAGGAGGAGGAGGAGGAAGAGTGCAAAGGAGTACAAAGGAAAAGCAAACATCAACAGACCTCTTGGTCCTAACTAGGCTGTTTGTTGTAGCTGCCATCTACTCTAATCTGCGCAGAGACACAGGACAGCAAAGGTGAAGGCTCCTCCCCTCCCACTAGTCCCTCCAGCCGAGGCTGGTATGAAAAGGAAGAATATCATGTAGTATAGAAAAACTACAATGGAATTTTACATGGACAGAAGGAAGATCATACACGACAACTAAGCTAACACTACTTTCTGTTAGACCGGAGCAAAATAGCGGATGTTCGGGTTAGCTTCTAAATATTTGTCTAGTCGGTTTTTGAACGTGCAAAGAGTTTCGCTTTCGACGACGTTTTGAGGCAAACCATTCCATACACTGATGACACGGTTGAAGGAGGAGTGTTTTGATTCATTTGAGCTGAAACGCTTCCTCGTTATTTTGTATCCATTATTTCTTGTTACACTTGATTGAGAGACTGTAACGTAATCATGAACATTAACGTTATCGAATCCCTTGAAAATTTTAAACACTTCTATAAGGTCACCTCTTAGCCTGCGCTGTGATAAGCTAAATAAGTTCAGTTCTTTAAGTCTGTCTTCGTACGGTTTGTTTCGCAGTCTAGGGATCATTTTAGTAGCTCGACGCTGCACCCTCTCGAGTTTATCTATATCTTTTCTGTAATAGGGAGACCAAAACTGAACGCAATACTCAAGATGTGGGTGAACTAACGAATTGTACAGTGTCAATATTACTTTTTCTGATTTATGTTCAAATGTACGACCAATAAATCCGATCAGTTTGTTGGCAGTTTTTACTACTTCTGTGCAAAGTTAACTCGGTGTAAGATCGTTCGAAATTATTACTCCAAGATCTTTTTCTTTGCTGGCTTCAGAAAGTCGCACTCCGTTAATTTGATAATGAATACGATCGTTGTTGATTCCGATATGCATAACCTTGCACTTTTCAATATTGAAATCCATTTGCCATGTTCGTGCCCAACTACTTAAACGTTCGAGATCAGCTTGGAAGTGTTCTTTATCTACTGTATTGTCGTAGTGACTCTGCTGGCTAGTTTTGTGTCGTCGGCAAATTTCGATATTTTACACGATAGCCCCTCGTCAATGTCATTTACGTACACTAAAAACAGAACAGGTCCCAACACCGACCCCTGTGGAACACCGCTTTTGACATCTCGCCAGTCAGATGATATACCATTCATAACAACAAAGCTGGCAGGAATGGACAAAGAACCACGCAGCATGGAAAAACTGCATGGAAATTATGTAAGAAAGAGGAACCACTAATCGGGCGATAAAAACGGACAAGGACACCAGTATTCGAAAGAACTTAACGTTATTACGACAATGAGTAATATCTTAGTTGCTGGTTGGATTCAAAATACTTGTCTAATCTATTCTTGAAGGCCGTAACTGTTGTACTATCAACGACATCACTGGGTAGAGTTCCAAACATTAACAACTCGATTGAAGAAGAAGTGTTTAGCTTCGTACGACGATAATCTTTTACCACCTATCTTCAAATTGTGATTTCTTCTTGTTCTACTTGATCGATCAATTGTAAAGTAATCTTCCGCATTAATATCACTGAATCCTTTAAACATTTTAAACATTTCTATTAGATCGCCTCGCATTCTTCGTTTTGATAGGCTGAATAAATTTACTTCTTTAAGTCTTTGCTCATACGATAAATTTATCAACCTAGAAATCATCTTTGTTACTCTTCATTGAACCCGTCCCAACTTTTCTATGTCTTTTCTGTAGTAGGGAGACCAAAACTGTACACAGTTCTCTAGACGGGGTCGAACCAACGAATTATAGTTTTAATATTACTTTTCCCGATTTATTATTAAAGACTCGTCCGATGAAGCCAACCAATTTGTTTGCAGTTTTAACTACCTCTGAACAATGCTGACCGGGCTTTAAATCGCTTGATATAGTGATTCCAAGATCCTTTTCTTTACTTACTGCAGGAAGGAGGAGGAGGAGGGAAAGGAGTAGATGACTTGAAGGAAGAGTGAATAAAGAGGGTCTGGGAGAGGAAGAGGAGGAGGAGGAAGAGCTTGGATAGGAAGAGGAAGAAGAATGGGAAGAGGGAAACAAAAAGAGGGTAAGAGGTAGATGAAAGGAGAAGGAAGGGATATGAAAAAAGAGCAATAACGATGATAAGGAAAAGAGGCGAAGAAGTAAAAAAAGGAGATAAGGGAAAAGCGAGGAAATAGCAGTAAAGAAAGTAAGAGACAGACAGATAATAAGAAAAGAGATGAGGAGAGGAGAAAGAAGTGGATGGAGGAAACACACAGAAGGAGGAGGAGGAGGACGAAAGGAAAGAGGGAGAAGAGAAGAATCAGATAAGAGAGGAAAAAGAAGTGGATAGAGAAAACACAAAGAAGGAGGAGGAGGAGGTCGAAATGAAAGAGGGAGAAGAGAAGAATCGGATAAGAGAGGAAAAATAAGTGGATAGAGAAAACACAAAGAAGGAGGAGGAGGAGGAGGAAAGGAAGGCGGGACAAGAGAAGAATAAAAATCGGAAGGGCAAAGTAACACACTCATCCATCATCCTGTTCACCACATTTATAATTATGATGATTAGTGAAGACGAGGACGTGGACGAGAGGAGAGGCGGAAGCTGGGAGTCAAGGGAGGGGGAGGAGGAGGAGGAGGGTGATGCTGAACCCAAAGAACCATAACACACTCTCCATGTCACAGTACACGAGGATTTCCAAGACCAAGACCAAGGACGAGAGCGAGGAATTGTAAGCCAGAAACTGTCCCCACTCGAAGAAGACGCAACGCTAAATAAACCATAAATTCAACTCAATAATAACAACCAATAAGCAAAAAATAACCAAAACTATAAATGCACGAGACTCTTTCCTTGGTAGTCATTTTAAGGTAATATAGAAGTCGCCCTAAAGAACATGAGTTAGCTAGCCACGAAAAGCCATATCGAAAGCATTGTGAGAAGATTAAATACGAAAGTTCACATAAAAATCTTAGTCTATCACCTGTAAGATTGTTGTGCCGGAACGTAGGTGAGAAAGAGTATGAAAGAACTATCGTTACAGATCCTTTTTTTTTAATAGTCTGAAGGTTACTATTGAGAAGGAAGATAGCGAGGCAAGGAAGACAGAGAGACAAGGATGAGATAAGAGTGAGACAAGGATGAGACAAAGATACAGGAACATGGGTGAGAAATAGAGTGAATATAAAGAAAAGGAAAGAGAACAGAGGAGGAGGAGAAAGACGAGGAGAAAAAAAAAAGGTGGTGGGAAAGGAGGAAAAGGAAAGATTAGAACATAAGAAATCTGTCAACAGTGAGTGAGGTTTTAATTAAGGTGGGAAGACACTGCATGACTTACTTCAACGTCAGCTTCTATATTGTAGCGGCCGGACTGAGCAGGACGGAGCGGACACACAGCTTCCAGAATGAGGACATGTTACGATCTTGGTCCAGGCAGCAGCGAGTCATGTATTAATGTTTCCTGTTCCATCAGTAATCAGTCCGCGGCCTTTCCTGTAAACATTCATAGCTCTATAATGCTCTGGGTTTTGTAAGTCTAACGTAACATAAGAGGAAAATGTAGTAGTGAGACAGGTGGAGAAATTTATACTTAGCTACGAAAACTATTAAACTCACCAAAACAACAGATTTAATGGAGCTTTAAGAAGGAGACATCATAAGCAATCGAAGGAGACACTACTTTTAACGGGAAAGGAAAACTACAACGTACCAAATAATACATACATTCAGAATTATTACATATGAAGCCAATCGGAATAAGGATATCATGGGGTATTCCTGTAAGAACTAGAACTCACGTGATGTTCAGCACTACCTAAAAGTCTCAAATCAGTGGATAACTCGTGTCAGTAAGATCGGGAACAGCGGAAGAGCTAATCAGGACACTAAACCAGGAAGTGAAAAATCTCCTTATCAGAAAAAAAGGGGTTGCGTGAGAGATAACACTAAGCTCACAACTGTATACCCTATAAAGTAAGAATAAAGTATAATAAGTCTATACGACTGTAGAATAACGGAAGCTAGCATTTGTTTATATGTCTAAATAACACGATAAAGAAACGAGAATAAATGAGAGATCTGAGGAGGATCACACGGCTGCTACATGTTGGGTTCCCCGTCTGAGAAATCGAGGTTATCAAGAAAGAAAATACCAACAAAGAGAAAGGAAATAACAGGTGTGACACGTTTAGGATGCAAATCTGTGTCAGGGGAAGAGTAAACGTAAATAAATCTACGTAAGCCATTTGAAAATCAGGTAGAACAGGCACAAAGGTGAAGAAAATATGCCAAAAAATAAGGAAATATAGCTATTCTAATGGTCCCTTTACAATAGGTGACCGTCGTGTATGGTAAAGGTAGAGAAGTATGTATAAGAAATATGTATAACTTCAGAAATAATAAAATAAATGTTTGCGACGAAGCATTACGAGTTTGAATCCTTATAACCGATTAAAACTAGATAAAAATATAGGAAAGACCACACAAACATACACACACACACACACACACACACACACACACACACACACACACACATACAAGGAAAACCCCATGTCCGGCATTTTTGGACCATAGCAAGGAGGCCCCCCAACCCTTCCCCTCCCCTTCCCTTTCCTCTCCCCCTCCCAACCCTTACCCTCCCCTTCCCCTTCCTCTTCCCCCTCCCCATCCCTTTCCCCTCTCCTCCCCTTCCCCTTCCCAACCCTCTCCCCTCCTCTCCCCTCCCCCCTTTCCCTCTCGTGTCTCCCGCTGTGTACACTTCTTCCTCCCCTCCCCCTCTGTACCACGCTCTCCTCCCTTCCTTGTTTACTCAACCCCTCCCCCCTTCCCCTCACTGCTGTCCCTCCTCCTCCTCCTCCTCCATTCCTCCTCCTCCTCCTCCCGCTCCTTGCCCCGTCTTCCTCCTCCTTCCTGCAATCCTTACTAATGGTCCTATTTATCCAATCTTCTGCTTTGAATATCAACGGTCTACTGTGTTTGTTTATAAATGAGGATTGTTTGAAGGAGGTGTGGCGTACTGACAAGGTGACAAAGCACTCTCACTCTCTCTCTCTCTCTCTCTCTCTCTCTCTCTCTCTCTCTCTCTCTCTCTCACCTGACGGTAAACACGAATTATGGTTGCTTTGTTAAATAAGAGCTCGGAATCCAAGTACCTGACGCTGATCAAACACGCATTACACGCGGACTTTTTCTCTTCTCTTTGTTCATGCCCTTGAGCTGCCTCCTTTCCTGTCTCATAAAAAAAAACTCCTTCTTCTGCGTCAGTAAATACGAAGGAACGAAGGGAGCCACGGAGTCTTGCAAGGGCCCCCAGTAAGTAGTGAGCCACCGCGTACATGGACATTACTGAGAGCCACGGATTGAGCCACTGACAGGTTTTTAAGGACTAGATCTTAATTTTGAGTCATTAAATGTATGCTTGATCTTATTTTCCTTTCCCTGAACCATGCAAACAATATTTTCCTTATCGTTTTCTCATTCTGAAGCGAAGCGGGTCAAAATCTGAAAGGGTCGCGAAGGATACTTTCATACTGACATTCTTTTGGTTTGTCCGTGAACTGGTTTCTTCGTGTAAAATACGAATACTCGGGGAAGTGTTATATTAATCGAGGAAATGACGTCATAGATCCTTGTGACAGTTTGAAGGTTGCTACTTGGTTATCAGGGTGTGTGGTGTGGGGTGAGAGGAGGGAAGGGATCGAAGAATGGGCGTGGAGGACATTGGGACATCGATGAGTAACTACAAGAAAAAAGATATCACGCATCCTTCTTCGTTAGTCTGGAGGAGGTCGCTGTTGGTGTGTTTGGGAAGGAGGGAAGGGGGGTGGGGGTGGAAGGGAATGGACTTAAGAGATACAGAACATGAGTGAAAAAAGTATGAAAAAATGACGTTACTGTTAGTTATTGCAGCCTGAGAGTTACTACAACGAGGGCATGAACTTTGGAGATACAGAGACAAGGATGAGACTTAAAACGTAGTTGAGAAAAATTATGAACAAATTACGTTAGACCCTTTTTTTGTACCCTGAAAGCTAGTGCGGAGAATGGTAGGGACTTGAAGATATAAAAACAGGAATGCGTAAGCAGTTATATGAATAAAAGAGTCTAAAATTGCCAATAAAGAAGAGCAGCGGAGGATGAAAACGCTTTCTTTTTTGCTTCTGTTCTGCCTTGAAGATTCACCCACAATATGACCTTGTGGAAAAAAGGATCCGTCTGAGTGGCAACCGCGGCCCCGCAGGACGGACTTCATAATATAAATGCGGCAGGTGAGCGTCCCAGGCCAGTCTGCATACGGCAGCGACGAGGCTAGGTTGTGTGTGGTGATCCCGGCACAGTGAGTACCACGGAAACATGTTTAAGTTTCGGAGTGACGCTGCGGACGATGGAACCCAAATCACTTTACTTTTAACTCTTCTACATTGGCGGGACTTGTTTACGGTGGACAGAAGCGGCGCGGCGTTTTGTTAATTCTTGCGGCGTGCATTATTAGCGCGGTTTACGATTACGCTGCATTTTCCAGCACCGGTGCGTTCAGGTTTTTCTCCAATGCAGTCTGCTGTTATATAACAGTGAACGAGTCCGTTCCTGTGTGTGTGTGTGTGTGTGTGTGTGTGTGTGTGTGTGTGTGTGTGTGTGTGTGTGCACGAATGCACTCATGGAAAGAAGTATCACACTGAGTTCAGCAGAGCAAGTAAGCAAATGCAGACAAAATTAATACTTTCGCGAGCACACACACACACACACACACACACACACACACACACCACACCACACCACACCACACCACACCACACCACACACACCACACACACACACACACACACACACACGCACGCACGCACGCAAGCAGTGTTACCCGAGTGTTGTCCACCTATGCCTGAACCAAGCAACAACGTAACGGCTTCCCCTCTCAGTTATTCCTCACCTACGTACCGACACGCTCACTGGAATGAATGGAGACGCTAGTAATAACCTAGCATGAGCAGGCGAAGACCTTGTTGTGCTAGGTGCTACATATAAATCAGTAATGACTTAAACTATGAACCGAAAAAAAGTTGGAAAGTTTCGTTTATTCGGCGCAACATCTGTGGTCATATGCCGGAGAGAGACAGAAGGGGAAAGAATTTTAGAAGGGAACAAATCCCAGGAGACGGGACTCAACCCCCGATTAATACCTGGTACCCATTCACTGCTGGGTGGACAGGGGCGTAGGGTATCGGAAAAGCCGCCCAAAGTTTTCCCCTCCGTTCGGGAATCGAATCCGGGCTCTCTCAGTTGTGAGCCGAGTGTGCTAACCACTGCACCACGAAGCCCCCAACTATGAACCGAAGAATGTTGTGTTAGTATAAGCAGATGAAACGGAAAGGATTGAAGGAGTGAGCTGTCATGAAAGGAATATTTTGAGGTATAGAACCATGAAAATTTAGTCGAGTCAAGGGCTGCGGGTGAAGAAGACAAGTGAGTTTACTAAAATACACGCCTCACTGAGCTTCCATCCCGCGTTGGAACCCCACTCGTATGTTTTTTGAAGGGTCACTTATCGGATCATTTCTTCAGTTATCCATTTATTCACTTATGTATTTTCTTTAGTATTCATAGCATAACTTAACCTTATCTAATTACTCCTCCTTTCAGTGCTCAAACATTACTGGTCAATACTATAACTTCCTTAGCTGGGGAATAAAAAAAAAAAAAGACGAATACATTTAATCTGATCCGGAACGAAGGATTAGAACGTTTATCCTCAAGATCTTTAGTGGTTTATGCGACAAAAAACGACGCAGTAAAACAGGAGGAGGAGGAGGAGGAGGAGGAGGAGGAGGAGGCGACGACTACCGGGAGCATTCAGGTAATCGCAGGTGAAATACTTGTGGTTGAGGTGAACAGGTGGTTGATAAAGGGTTAGTTGATCCCCCTCCCCCCTCTTCTTCCCTCCTTCCCTTCCTTCCTTCCTCCCTTCATTCCTCCCTTCTGCTTCCTTCATCACGTCTGCGTCCCCCATACCGTCTGTCTGTCTGTCTGTCTGTGTTTTTCTTTCCCTTTTTCTTCCATCTTTTAAATCTACCATATCTAATCAGTTCCTTTCCTTCTTTCATTTTGTTTTCATTTCATTTCATTATAATTTGTCCTGTTTTTTTCTCTCTCTCTCTCTCTCTCTCTCTCTCTCTCTCTCTCTCTCTCTCTCTCTCTCTCTCTCTCTCTCTCTCTCTCTCTCTCTCTCTCTCTCTCTCTCTCTCTCTCTCTCTCTCACGGATGTCCGCATGCACGCAATTACCTCTTGTCCTTATGATTCCTGTTCTTGCTCCTGTTCCTTGTTTTTTTCCTTCCTTTCTCCTCCTGCTCCTCCTCCTCCTTCTCCTCCTCCTCCTCCTCTTTCCCTTACTGTTATTATTTCGAGGATATCCATTTTTTCTCTCACACAAACACACACACGGATGAGATGTTACATGGGGGACAAACCAGGAGGAGACTACAATGCGAGCAAGGGATGAGTAGAGTGGTGAGGGACGCCCGGGAAGCTCGTGGTCCGAACAAATTCATTATAAGTGAAACCAAATTGGGTGTGTCCGTTGCTGCGTTGGCTACCCCGTGTCCTTTTCTTCCCTCTGTCCTGCCACACAGTCCCAACACCTGTCTTTTCCCGTCATATGTTAGCTATAGGTGTTGGGACTGTGGCGGAGGAGAGGGAAGGAAAGGACCCGCGGGAGCCAGTGTGAAAACGGACTCGCCAACCTGGTTTCAGTATAATCTTACCTAGAGGTCCTTAGTGTGCGAGGCGATAGAGACGTGATGCAAGGCTCAGCGTTGATAGTATTACGGAAGAACCTGAAAGAAGTAAGAAGACCAGTTTCAGAAAGAGAAGAAAAAATTGCAAGTAGATAAATATACGAAACGGTTCAGAAAGATAAATTATGCGTTTTTTTTTTATTTATTACGTTTTAGTTATCTCATTTTTATATTTCCTCCTCCTCGAAGACACTCAGAACAAAATATATTACACTTTTTTTTCTTACATTTAGTTATTTATTTTTGTATTTCCTCCTCAAAAAATCACTCAGAAAAAAAACTGTTATACGATTTTCTGTTACATTGAGTTATTTATCTTTTTTTTATCTTCTCTTTGAAACCACTCGGAAAAAAATATATATAATACGTTTTTTCTTACATCGTCATTTATCTTTGTATTTCCTCTTTGAAACCATTCAGAACAAGATATATTATACGTTTTTCATTACATTTCCTTATTGATCTTATTTTCGTATTTCCTCGCTAGTATCTCCTCCTCGAAACCACTCAGTAAATATATATTATACGTTTTTTATTACACTTAGTTATTCATCTTTGTATTTCCTCTTTGAAACCACTCAGAACAAGATATATACGTTTCTTACTGCATTTCCTTATTGATGTTATTTTTGTATTTCCTCGCTAGTATTTCCTCCTCGAAACCACTCAGAAAAAGATTTATTATACTTTTTTTATTACATTTAGTTATTCATCTCACCCTTGTATTTCCTCCCAGCCGAGGCCGTACACGCATAACAAAAGGATAACAAAAGAACGGGCGAGCCGAGTGCCGAGATATACATTCCTGGAGCGCCGTAAATCCCGCCTCGCCTCAAACTTATCAGGAAGTCTTTTGAGAAGTGTCAGCGTGACCCCCGCTGATTTATTACCGGGATTTTTTTCTTCTTCTTTTGCGTCTAAAGCGTTGGCGAGGAAAAAAAAAGGGGGGGTTGGAGGAGGAAAGAGGAGGAAGAAAGGACGAAGAAGACGAGGAGGATAAAAGGGGAAGAAAAGGATGAATAAGACAAGAGATAAAAGGATGAGGATGAAGGAGTTTTAGCAAGATAAGAAAGATAAAAAAAGGATGAAGAGGATAACGGTGGAGGAGGAAGAAAGGAAGAGAGAGGGGATTAGAGGAGGACGAAAGAAGAGAGGAAGAGAAGAGGGATGAGTAAGAGGAAGAGGATGATGACGATGATGATAAGGAGGAAGAAGGAGGAGGAGGAGGAAGGGGAATAGGAGATGGAAAGAAGAGTACAATGAGGTCGTGTGTGTGTGTGTGTGTGTGTGTGTGTGTGTGTGTGTGTGTGTGTGTGTAATTCAAGGTCACGGTTATGTAGGAGGTGAGGGTCAGGGTGGAGGGCAGGAGAGAGCTGCAGGGTCAGGGAGGGGGAGAGGGAGGAGGGAGGGAGGGAGGGAGAGAAGGAAAATGAAGGAAGGGAAGGGAGGGAACAGGGAAGGAGGAGGAGGAGGAGGAGGAAAAGGCTTTATGGTCAGGGAGAAGAATCACGCCTCAGGGTTACGGAGGAGGAGGAGGAGGAGGAGGAGGAGGAGGAAGAAGAAGAATAAGTGAAGGGTAATAGGGCCAAGGGAATGACGACGTGTTTTGTAATTTATAAGTTTACCCACGATATCTTTTTTTAACATTTTTTTTCGCAGACAGAGTGATTGAGAGGAGAACCAACGTGCTGACAGGCTTACGTGAAGAGGGGTGGGGGGGAGGGGGTAAGGGAGGAGGAGGAGGAGGAGGAGGAGGCAGGGTCAAGGCAGAGGGGAGGTAATGGAAAGGGAGAACAGTCATGGAAAGGGAAGAATATGGTGAGAGTGGAGGAAGAGGTGGGGAGGTAGAGGAGGGTAAGGGGAACGAAGGTGTGAAGAAAATTCGTTTACAGGTGAACTGATCGATGGTGACGTGCTGAGGTATGCGAGTGTCTTGGTTGAGATAGAAATGGAGAGGAAACTAAATACCAGTAGATGTAGTATTGTATTATGTATTATGTAGATGTATTATTGAACTGATCGATGGTTCTTGGTTGAGATAGAAATGGAGAGGAAACTAAATACCAGTAGATGTAGTATTGTATTATGTATTATGTAGATGTATTATTGAACTGATCGATGGTGACGTGCTGAGGTATGCGAGTGTCTTGATTGAGATAGAAATGGAGAGGAAACTAAATACCAGTAGATGTAGTATTGTATTATGTATTATGTAGATGTATTATTGAACTGATCGATGGTGGCGTGCTGAAGTATGCGAGTGTCTTGATTGAGATAGAAATGGAGAGGAAACTAAATACCAGTAGATGTAGTATTGTATTATGTATTATGTAGATGTATTATTGAACTGATCGATGGTGGCGTGCTGAAGTATGCGAGAGTCTTGGTTGAGATAGAAATGGAGAGGAAACTAAATACCAGTAGATGTAGTATTGTATTATGTATTATGTAGATGTATTATTGAACTGATCGATGGTGGCGTGCTGAAGTATGCGAGAGTCTTGGTTGAGATAGAAATGGAGAGGAAATTAAATAGCATTAGATGTAGCATTGTGACACATTAGTAATTAGAAAACACTTATCAATACTGCCATTATTGCTAGTACTACCAACACTGCCAAAGATAAAACACTCAAACACACACACACATGAGAAAGCTAACACACATTTGAGGATTTGTAGGAATAGAGGTTTTAAAAGACGGGAGTATTGTAGAAACGTGAAATCAGGTTTTATTTTCCCCTAAGTACGAACAAACACCCACCCACAAAGAAAACTATACGAAAATACACTAACTCAAGTAAAATGACAACCCAAGTAACTTCTCTCTATTCTTTCCACATATCCTCCTCCCCTCACTCTCTCTTCCTTCTTTCCTAATCTCCTCCTTGTCCCCAGCTTCTCTTTTCCTTCTCTCATCACATCCTCCTCCTCCTCAACTTTTTTCCTTCTTCATTCCGCATCTCATTCTCCTCAACTTGTTTCTTCCTTCCTTCACCCGTCTCCTCACCCTCCTCCCTCTCTCCGCCCTCTCAGTAATACACCTCGCCACAGCCTCCCTTCTTTCTCCTTCCTTTCCCTCGCCAAGCAACTTCTCTCATACTTCTTTCCTCATCTCCTCCCCTCCCTCTCTCTCCCTTCGTCCCGTCAGTATTAAACCTCCCCCTTCCTTCCCTTTCCTTCCTCTTCCCTATGCAACTTCTCCCTTCCTTCCTTCCTTATCTCCTCCTCTTCCTCTCTCTCTTTGTTCCCTCAGTATTAAACCTCCCCACAACCCCCTTCCTTCCCTTCCCTCTTTGTTCCCTCAGTATTAGACCTCCCCACAACCCCCTTTCTTTCCCTTCCCTTCCCCTCCCCTATGCAACTTCTCCCTTCCTTCCTTCCTTATCTCCTCCTCTTCCTCTCTCTCTTTGTTCCCTCAGTATTAGACCTCCCCACAACCCCCTTTCTTTCTCTTCCTTTCCCCTCCCACATGCAACTTCTCCTTCCTTCCTTCCTTATCTCCTCCCTCACCTCTCTCTCTTCGTCCCTCCCGTCGTATACCTGCCCAAGTCACCCTTTCTACCTCTCCATTCCCCTCTCTTCCACCTGTCCTCTCTGGGAAACCAAAATACACTAACCTAAGTAACATGAGAGCCCAAGCAACATCCCCCCCCCTCTTCCTTCTTTCCTCATCTCCTCCTCCCTCTCCCTCTCTCTCCTCGTCCCTTCAGTATAATATCTGCCCAAGACACCCTCCTTTCCCCTCCCTTCCCCTCCATTGCCTCACCTGTCCTCCCCTTGTCATCCTACACCACACCCAGTCTTCCCCACAACTCAACCCGGATCTAAGAGCAACGGAGGTCAGGTTCGGTCGGGCGTTGACACGGAGGAGCGTAGGAACGGAGAGAGGGAGGGGTAGGGAGGGAGGGATTATGCAACAAGGGTGTGGAGGGAAGGGAAAGAGGCTTGGCACGAATTTGGTGGAGGGAAGAAGGAAGAGGAGGAGGAGGAGGAGGTGAGGAAATAATTATGTTAGGAGAGAGAGAGAGAGAGAGAGAGAGAGAGAGAGAGAGAGAGAGAGAGAGAGAGAGAGAGAGCATTGCGTCGTGGTTTTCCCAAGGTCAAGGTGCAAGATGCCTCTGTGTGTGTGAGTGTGAGTGTGTGTGTGTGAGTGTGTGTGTGTGAGTGTGTGAGTGTGTGAAGTCATTAAACGCAGCATAATGTACGCGGGGAAGACAATGAAAGAAAAAAATACAAACCAAACAAAAAGAAATCAAAGAAAAAAAACTCAAAGAAATAAAACATGCCTATTTAGACAAGTGACGCGCAGGTGTGTTTTATGATGGCGCCACACAGGTAGTGATCCTCCGTGTGTGTGTGTGTGTGTGTGTGTGTGTGTGTGTGTGTGTGTAAACGGTGACATCATGGCATGGGTGAAGTCGCAAATTCTGACTTCTCCCTTCCTCCTTCGATCTTATCTCCCTCCCCTTCCCCTCCCCTTCTTCTTCCCTCCTACGAACTCCTCTCCCTCCCCTTATCTCCTTCCCTCTTTTCTCCCTCTCCCTTACACCGTAGCCCCTTCTCCTTCCCTCCTTTCCAATGCCCCCTTCTCTTCCTTCTTCCTCCCTCACACCGTACCCCCTTTTCCTTCCCTCCTTCAAACCCCTTCCCTCTCCCACTCTTATCTCCGTCTCTCCCTTTCCTCTCCCCTATCTCCTAACAGGATTCCGCCCATGGCTGCCGCCCACCATTCGCTCACTCTACCCCAATAAGTCAAGGGCCCATGTGTCTTTCCTGTGGTAGGTGTTGAAAGGGTGGGGTTGAGGGGAGGATGTATGAGGGAGGAGGGTGTTGAAAGGGGGTAGGGGGTAGGGAAGGGGGAGGATGTAATGAGGAGAAAATGGAGGAGGGAAAGATGTAGGGAGAGGGGAGGATGAAGGAAGGGAGAAAGGATGGAGAGAGGGGAAAGGGTGTAGAATTGGGGAAGGGTGTAGAAAGGGGGAAGGGGAGGTATGGGGACGGGAATAGGGTGTAAGGAGGAGGGGCAGGGACGGTGGGGGAGTCGGGTCTCACTGGTGGAATCGTTGACAAATCATTAAATACCTGTTACACATATAAGCCTAATGTGGAGCCTTTCGACCCATAATTTATAAATCTTCAACGTCGAATTTAAGTCTAAAACGCCACATTTACTTTGTCCTGATAAGTAAATGAAGACGGAAACGGATTTAGGTTTGGAAACACATTCATCCACGTAATTCAGGATGACAAGTTATTTTTCCTGATCTTAATTTATCCCTCGTCCTTTCTTCTTTTCTCCTCTCTTCTTTTCTTTCTCTGTTCTTTGTGTCTAATGTAACTTTTTGAGCAGTGGGAATTATTAAAACCAGAAGATGACTAACTACTTTTCCTAATGGTACTTTATCCTTTGTCCTTTCTTCTTTGGTGTGTCTAATGTACAACACAAGCTATAATCTCTATTTCTGTGCTCATACTGAATAAGAGTCGAATAGGACGTTGTATCTGTGCTCTCTCTGACTGTACATAAGTCTGACTATATTTCCCACAGCACCGTTAGCCTGAGCTTCGTGTGGGCGGCCTGAGAGGGTGTGTGGGCGTTGTCGTGCGTGCCTGGAACAAGTTAAAAGTCTCTGCCCCGTAAGATTTTTCCACCTGAACTTTGCCATCAATGTCGAGCGTGATTTTCCAACATTTATTTACTTACGAATCTCTGCCTTCTTTGCATCGTTCAGCCTCATGCACTATTCGTATTCTTAAATTCAAAGGCGAGTCAGGTGCACCGTTGCCAGATTATCGTACTCAAGAGCCTCGTATTTACCGGTTTCTGAGCCATAGCCATTGCCAAAAAACACGAATAATTAACCATTTTAACGATAACTATATATGAAGGCAGTTATTGGGGTCGAGGAGGCAGTTTTTGGGTCGGAAATTGGCAGACAGAGGAGGCTGAGTACGATAATCTGGCAACGTTGGTCAGGTGTGTGCAGTTAGAGATGAAAATTAATAATGTCATCATTCTGCGTCTGAGTTCAGTATATCCTTCCAAAAAATAACACGTACAGTGAATTGAATTATAAAGGAATATAGAAAGAAAATGTATTAATCAGTGTGCATCCTTCAACATACATAGCCTATCATACACACACACACACACACACACACACACACAAAGGGTACTCACGGGTCATTGCAAGGGTCACATGGGATGGTCCGTGCTCTGGGTGTGGGTGTGGGTGTGGGTGGTGCTGGACTTTCCATCTCCCGCCCATCACCGTGTTAGGGAAGGGGCGGCGTGGTGACGGCAGCTCCTCCTCTCCGCCTCCCACGCCTCCCCCTTGCTGCAGGTGACGATTATTTATCAGGAAACAATTTGGACTTGTTCGTTAAATTCACATCAGGTTTTCGTTGCGGCTTCTGGGTATATCGTTTTAATATACATACGGCCTAGAACATTTACTGTACCTGCGATCACTCTAACCACCTGAGTTATGACGAAGGAAAAATTCACATAAGGTATTCATTGCAGCTTCTGGTTACATCGTTTTCATATAAAGCCATAGAGACTCACTAGACCCACGATAACTCTAAACCACCTGAAGGTTCTAGATGCAACATGAAATTCACAGAACCAAAAGCGCTACAGAGAGGTATTTCACTGCCTGCTTTCCCTTTCGTTGTTGGGTAGTCGATGGTTCAAGAGACGGCATTAAACTCTAGAGGGGCTATTACACTGGGCAAATCCTCCGTGGATCCTCAGTCAAACCACGATTTCCGCTGGCGTGATTCTCATTTGTTTCTTCTTATTACTGCTGCTGATGATGATGAGTAATACCGTCGTCCTTTGGTGAATTCTACCGTAGCTTTGGAAGATCATGGACACGTCAGAAAACCACGGAAATATGAGAACCACGCCAGCGGAAATCGTGGTTTGACTGAAGATCCACGGAAATATGAGTACCACGCCAGCGGAAATCGTGGTTTGACTGAAGATCCACGGAAATATGAGAACCACGCCAGCGGAAATCGTGGTTTGACTGAAGATCCACGGAAATATGAGAACCACGCCAGCGGAAATCGTGGTTTGACTGAAGATCCACGGAAATATGAGAGCCACGCCAGCGGAAATCGTGGTTTGACTGAAGATCCACGGAAAAGTTGCCCAGTGTAACAGCCCCTTAAGGCATCTCAGCGTACCTACATCTCTGACCCAACATTTACCTTACTAACCTGCCTCCCCTCCCTACCTAACCTAACCCCACCCAGCCCCGCCCACCCCTGCCTTGCTATGCCCCTGGTTAGGTTGGTGTGCGGGGCCACGAGTCATCCCTGTCACACACACACACACACACACACACACACACTGCACATTCCGTCCGTCCGCCCTGCCCTCTCCCGCTACCCTTTGCCGACCCCCTTGCCTGGCCTGATGAGACCACAGTGAGGCAGGAAATTACTGGTTTGACGCGTGGCTTCAGGGAGTGAAATGGGGAGACGGATGGGGACGAGGAGGCAGGAAAGGAAGAGTGGGTACGGGAAGGGATAGATAGGCGGGGGAGTGCAGGGATAGGACTGAGGACTGGAGAGAGAAAAGTAGGAAAGGGAGAGTAGAGAACATGGAGAAGCAGAGATAATAGTGGAGTGTTGTGGTAAATGGAAGAGGTAAAAGAAGGAAAAGAGCAGTGTAGAGAGGAGGAAAGAGCAATGTGAAAAAGAGAAGTGTAAGAAGAGAATAGTGCAGTGTCGGAAGAGGAGAAAAGAGTAGTGTGAGAAGAATATAATAGTATGAGAAGTAAGGAATAGGGCAGCGTGGGGAGAGCAGAATCAAGCAGTGTGGAAAGTGTCGGTGGAGGAGGAAAGGGGAGGGAGGTAAAGAGAGAGGGGGAAAGGATGGGCCGGGGAGATGAGGCGCGTCGACGGCCCACTCCCTACTGGTACTTTATCACGGGTTATTGTTAACGAAATAAGGGGAACCTGTAATAAAGGAAGGAACTACTGCTATTTACTACCGCTCGTTGCCCGGGGCTGGCCTACACACACACACACACACACACACACACACACATTGAGAGGTTGAGGCGTTTAAGGCAAGATACAAACGCGTCTCTGTTCAGTATTGCAAACCTGAAATAACACTGAAGTTACCCCTCCTCCTTCTGGTCTTGCTTCTCCGACACAAAACCCTCACCACTAGCATCACCATCTCCTCCTCGTTCCTCTCCCTCCTCACCGCCACAACACACGATTACGCCCCATTTCAGCCCAACGCCCACTTTCTGCCCACCTCACTCACTGGTCCGTGCTCCTCCTCGTCTCCTCTCGTTCCTCGTCCTGGCGTCAGCGGTTGCGGCGGCTTGGAAGGGACGCAGGGTTGGGATTTAACGTGTATAATGATGTGTAGCATGTACGTGGCCGGGGCAGGAATGTGGTCTGGCCGGCGGCTGGAGGATGACAGGCCACGGGCAGCACTGCAGGAGGCGTGAAGCAGTGACTCGAGTAGATTGGCGTCGTGTTTTTCTTTTTTATTTTCTTCTCCGCCTTGTTGCTAGGATTGGGTATTGTGTGATGGGGTGGCAGCATTCTAAAAAGTCGTATTTGTAGCAGCACTTGTTTCCATGGTTTATCTTGCATTCGAGTGTTGGATAAGGTAGTTTAATGTTCTCTCAAGTGACATTTGGAACTGCACTCGAAGCTTCACTCGACTTGTGATTTGGAGCTTGCGCGGCGCTCCTGTCTCGCTTCCTTGTCGTTCAGTCGTCCTCTTCCTCCTCTTCTCAACTCTTTCACCTTTTCGTCCAGTTTCACTCGTTTTCCTCTCTCTCTTCTCTTTGTGACTCGCTGTAATATGTGTCGAAAGCGCACTGCATTTCCATCGTCTTTCAACAACACACGGAACATTATAGCAAAAATGAGACACAAACATGCATTACCAATCGTCGAAGTTGATTTATGTACTGACGTAGTGTTTGAAGACGTGGCTAATTCAAATAATCAAACGAGAAACTTAATAGGATGGTATGCCCTCCCACTCCCTCCCCACGTCAAGCTGATTGGTTGTCGGTGCATTAAGTACATACACGATACTCTGAAGGGTTCTCGGATGTTAAGAGGAGGAGGAGGAGGAGGAGGAGGAGCAGGCATTTAGCATAAGAATAGCTGAAGACTCGTAACTCGTCTCGGTACAGGGACTCCCAGAAAGTCTTTGTAGAAAATGGGATTCTTCTGTCCTCACACCTTGCCGAGGAATGCGCGAAGGAGAATATATTGATGGGATGGAAAGGAGAAGGCGTGTATACCTAACTTTGGAAAAGAAAGCCCCCTCATCCCCTCCTCCTCCTCCACACAGAGCCAATTACAATCCCTCGCCACTCCTTCAAGCTCCCTGCACCTTCTCCACCTACTGGACTGTTTTCCTTACCTGCGAATTCTCAAACCTTAAACCACACCTTCCACTCAATGACTTACCTATTCCACCGCACCCGCGCATGCTCCCACGCACCACCCACGCCCACGTTGGTGAGGTAGTAAGTGTAGCCAAATGATATAAGTAATGCTCGTAGTAGGATAGGAAAAGCAGGACCTTGTATTGTAGAGATTGATAAATGTCTATAGATAAATGTCTATAGATAAATGTCTATAAATGGCTCCAGTCTAAAAGTTCCCTTGTCAATTCTTCTTCCACCCGCCACATCTCATTCCCATCCCCTCCTTCCCTTCCCCAGATGCGGTTCTTCGTGGTTCTGGCGGTCGCGGGGGCGGTGGCAGCATACGGCCCACCCCCCAGTGGTGGTGGTGGAGGTTGTGGCGGCGGTGGTGGTGGTGGTTGTGGGACCCCCTCCGGTTCAAGCCAAGTAGTCACCTCACACGTGTCCCCTTGCCCAGGTGGAAGCTGTGGGGGGACACCCGGGGGTTCAGGCCAAGTGATTACCCATGTGTCCCCTTGCCCCGGTGGAAGCTGTGGGGGGACACCCGGGGGTTCAGGCCAAGTGATTACCCATGTGTCCCCTTGCCCTGGTGGTAACTGCGGAGGTAGCTCCGGCTCCGGTGGGTCATCGTCCGGCGACTACTGGTGGCAGGGGCAGGACAACCCCTTCGCCTCGCCGGGCACACAGCCGTCGTCGGGCAGCCACTCCTGCAGCGGCTCCGGCTGTGGCTCCGGCAGTGCCCCGTGTTCAGGAGTCGGATGTCCCTCACCCGTCCAACCCGCCCCCGGACCCGCCCCTGGTATATCCACTCGCCCCATTCCTCGCCCCTCTCCCGGCACCGCTCCGCTTCCCTCCCCTGGCAACATCCAGAACCTGCTGTTGCCCCCAATGGGCATCTGTCCCGCCAAGTTCGTCTGTGTACACTGGCAGCTGTGTCGCGACGGGTATGTCATCAACGACGGCACTGGAAACATCGACAAGCAGAAGAAGATAATCCCGCCGCGCATCGCCAACGCCTACACCAGCTGCGGCGGCGACATGATCTGCTGCGGCATCCCCGAACATTCCTCCTTCCCCGGCTCTGGTGGCACCCCCGTCCTGCCGCCCCAGCCAGGAACGTCATTTGTTCTGCCCTCCTCGCCCGGACGCCCGCTCAGCCCCGTGCTCCCAGACACCCCAGTAAGCCCTCCCAAATTCTCTGGTCCTGCCACTGGGACGCCACTGAGGCCCATTCCCGCCGCCACACCGTCAACGTCGTACACTCAGCCAGGCACCCCCGCACAGCCACCCACGCTCGTCAGTCCACCAAAGTTCTCTGGCCCCGGGACCCCTGCTAGTCCCCCCAGGCCAGTCAGTCCACCAATATTCTCTGGTTCGGGCACCCCCATCAGCCCAGCAGGGCCTGTCAGTCCCCCCAGGCCAGTCAGTCCACCAAAATTCTCTGGTTCGGGCACCCCCGTCAGCCCAGCAGGGCCTGGCAGTCCCCCCAGGCCAGTCAGTCCACCAAAATTCTCTGGTTCGGGCACCCCCGTCAGCCCAGTCAGACCCGTGAGCCCAGGAAGTCCCGTCAGCCCACCCCAGTTCTCCGGCTCCGCCACGCCCATACGCCCTGCCCCCCAGCCGTCAGTTGCATCCCCCAGCTACGGGTATCCAGGCCCCGAGTCACGTCAACCAAGCCCTTTGCCCTCCACCGTCAACCAGGCTCGTCCAGTAGCCCCGTCACAGCCCTTGCGTCCCGTCAGTAGCCCTGTGGGTCTATCCAGCCCTCCCAGCGGCCAGCCGGGGGCTATGGGTGGAATGATGGGTATGGGAATGATGGGCATGATGCCTCCGTCAGGTTCCTGCAGCGCTGGCACGTACTGTGTCCAGCAGACTCAATGTAACCCCTACAACGGCTTCATCATCAGGGCCAACACACCGCTGATGGCGGTGTGGCCAGATTCTCCCACCGTCCCTCTACTGGTGAGTACATGTGTCTCTGCATACAGGTCTTACCCTTCGCTCCTCCCCTATTTCTCCCTTCCTGTCTTCTTCAACAGGTTCGCACATATCCCCGTAATTTTGTTTTCTTTATCCCTCTTCTCCACCTTCCACCTCAACTCCTTTTAAAGATTTAATAAATGCGAATACCAGCAACTCATTTAAAAATCGAATCGCCCGTTATTTCGTTGCGTCAGGAGCAAATTGAATACCGAGTTGCTTTCATTTACTCTGCAGACACGAAGTGACTGTCCAGTACATTAAATCACCAGAGCGGGCAACCTCGTAATGAGCCAATAGGTTTTCTGTTGCCTGCATTTCCATATCTTCTGTTTCCATGTTTCCTCCTCTACCTTTAGATTATTTTTCTCCTCCACCATCTCTTCTTTCTCATTAACATAGTAACTGGTGTTTTCTCTCCACAAGTCACATCTCTCCTCTCTCCTCTCAGCCATGCTTCGTCCCCGATGGCTCCGTCACGGACGGCGTGTGCTGCCAGGAGGCTCATCCCAACGCAGGAGGGGTTGACTAGACCACCACCATCAGCATAACCACCATCACCGCCACGCCATCAGCACGGAGCGCCGCCGCCACTGTCGCAAACACCATAAACAACGAAACAAAGAAGCCAGGCAGAGCATCAGCACATCGCCTCTCTCAGCACCCCACCTTAACACATCCTTGAGGGCACAATGCGAGTGTCCTGATATGTGAGCCACACCATACAGCATCAAGGAACACCGTACACTGAGCCATGCTAGATTTACGCTACATTACATACTTAATACAGGACGCTATTCTAAGCTACAAACTTCATTATTACGCAGTGTACATTATCTTTCTGTACGAAACTTATGACTGATGTAAACCCATGTCTTTCTACAACGTCTGTATTTTACTAGAAAGCCTATGAGCACACACACACACACACACACACACACACACACACACACACACCTCACTTCCTGTATATCACAACGAGGTAAGCAAACACACACATACACACACACCCACACGCACACACACACACGCACACACACACACACACACACACACACACACACACGGTGGAGGTGACCTAAAATACACACAAGGGCATTTCAGAAGAGGTAATCCCAACAGTCGCCTGCCTAGTCCTCAGCCGCTTCCGTCCAGCCCTGTTCCATCGTCCCCCTCCCGAACCCGCTGTAAGCAGACACACTCGTTGATAAGAGATGGAAAATCGGCCTAAAAGTGATACATAAAGCCGTTGTCCATCTGCACTTATCACGAAGCTTCCATATTTTTGTTTAGCATCAGCCTACTCGTTAGGTTCTTGCTCCCCATCGCCTCTGTAGCTCTGAGTAATAAACGAATCAAAGAGCTTAACGACCTGTATTTTGAACCTTCTTGATCCTCCTCCTGTAGGCTCAAAGCGTCTGGTAAAGTGTCCTTGGTGGTGGCATCTATAGAACTTCGGACGTCGAGGCAAGGGTTCGATGTCCTCTGGTGGCTTAAAACTAATCTTATGGCAAGGAAATACTGGCAGGTAGGTAGTACTTATGGACGAGACACCATAACACTTGTCTCCTTCGTAATGGATAAGTTAATGTTTGTTACGTTGACCATTTCTTGGGTTTATATATTAGTGACTTTTTTATGTGTCTGGTGTAACTCAAGACTGATTAATGATAGACAAGTCCTTTTAAGGGTAAGGTTCGTCTCCAGCATCTACTATCACACATGTTGAGGATTAGTAATGAAGTGTTAAGTCATAAGATCAAGGATTAAATACATGCAGTTTTACGTACAAGCTGTTATTTACTTAATTCTCCCCTTTCCTACAGAGACACGCCAGTCCTCGTCGATAGACCGACTTGGTGGGCTAGATTTCGATCGCCGATAGAGTCGTTCTGACGACTGCTACGGGCCGCCTTTGGCAAAGGCCTGTGCTCCCTCGTACAAGAGGGAGCAATCTTCCCCCCCCCCCCTTTCCTTTCTTCTCTCTGCTGTAGCTCTTCTCCTCTCCTCTGTCTTCTCTGATCTCTTCTATATTCATGTTGTGTTCTATGCTACATGCCTCTTTTCGCTCATATAGATTTATTACTACTGCAACTAATAAATGCACCTAACCTAAAATCCTACGAACTTACTTCCCATGAAAATAAGAAAGTTTCGTCATGCTCCAACTACCTCTTGTAGCCAACCCCCGGCCATGACCCCTTGTGTCACGACGAAGGAAAAAGTTAAGATGCTAAGTTTGTTTAATGGCTGTTATTTACACACGAGGATACATTCACCATTTATAATGCCCAGTAGAAGGCTGCCTTCAATTTCTTTTAGGCACCCATGATCATAAGTTTGTTCCCTCCTGTCGCCGTGCTTGAAGAAAACGCATCACTATTAAATGGGTAACTTAAACGTTTACACATTTGTCCTCGTCGACAGACTGACTTGGTCGGCTCGGCTGACGTCAGCCAATAGAGTAGGTCTGTTGGCATTCTCTTTACTGGCCGTCACCCGACAAGGGTCCATGGTCCCTCCGCGGAGGGAGAACTCTGTTTGACTATAGAGCCTGTGCCTCCACCGTGGCGACAATTAAAAAAAAGAAAAAAAACTAACTAGAAAAAAAATAATTTTCTTCTTTTTCTTCCTTTTCTTCTTGTCATTGTTCTTGTTTTTCTTGTTCTTGTTCTTTTTGTTGTTGTTGTTGTTGTTGTTGTTGTTGTTGTTGTGTTTAGGGCTACTGTTACAGCAATGATTAATATACATGAGGTGCTCTGAGCCGGGGATACCCATTCCCCTTGAGGGTATGAGAGCCAAATGCTGGGGTATGGGACTCAGTCTCTGATTATCAAATAGGACTGGTAATGATGATTTTGGCAGTCAAGCGAAATGGGTAAGTGACCATGGTGAGCAATCCAATGGGGGTCTGGGATCATCACATGGTTAATTAAGAACCCTTGCTCTTCATCAATGGCTCACTTATAACCAGCACCACAATTAATGCTACTACTGCACCTTTGTTACTCCGGTTAACACACACAATACCACTAAAACATTACAATACAAAATTAGATAAAATGAAACGTTACTAGGAAGGCAGATAACTAAGAACACAGTGCGCCACAGCTTCAAGGGCAGCCTCACATTACTATCAGTCCGTTCCTCATGGCATCCAGAATACAGGGAAGATGGAGAAGACAAGAAGGGGCTGTAAGATAACGCGGATGGCGAGTGAGGTGGGTGTGGGGGAGGGGATGAGGTCGTCTGCTGAGTCTGCTCGATACACACTAACCATTCTTTGTCCCGCGTCCCCACACCAGTCAGCCCCGTCAGGACACCTCCAGCCGCACATATTTGGCGTCATGGCCGAGGGTCCCAGCTGGTCCTCCGACAACCTGGAGGAGGAGGGAGAAGGGTGGTGATATCTATCCATCCATCCATCTATCTGTCTATCCATCTATCTATTTATTTACTTATTATTAGAGAGAGAGAGAGAGAGAGAGAGAGAGAGAGAGAGAGAGAGAGAGAGAGAGAGAGAGAGAGAGAGAGAGAGTCCGTGTGTGTGTAATAATAATAAAAAATAATAATAATAATCGGTTTAATAAGAGATTGCAGCTGTGTGTGTGTGTGTGTGTGTGTGTGTGTCACTCACCAGCATTCACACCGCGTCACACCGTCATACATGGTGACCATCTTCACCAGGCTTGCCTCTGAGGAGGGCGGCGCCCCGCAGCGCGCCACACAGCCCCCAGGCCAACGCTCCCACGCACCCAGGGTGACGGCCCCCGCCCCGACCACGCCTAAGTAACAGCCGTGATAGGTGAGCCGGGGCTCCACACACTCCTCTCTGTCCCGGTCAAGCTGGTAGACAGACACAGCCTCGGGGCCACCGCAGAGCTCGCCTCCGTCAGGGCACTGGTAGGAACATACCGGTGCCTTGGAAGACCAGCCAGTGGGATTACGCAGCGCCTCCTCGCCGCCGCAGCCACACACGAGACGCTCACCCATGGATATCAGCTTGACCATCACCACCTGGGTTCCTGGACGATGCCGTTGGCAGAGTTGGCTGCAGGCTGTCGCAGATTGCTCTGGGAGGTCGGCGTGGAGGATTTTCATGAGACTGAATTTGAATGCGGTATCATGCTGGCATACACTTAGCTGTAGACAACTATTGCGTGGCGGGGACTGAGGTCTGGTGGGCAGAATGTTCAACAGTCCTAAAGGTGCGTTGGGGGTCAGCTCTGTCTCGGCCGCCACCAATGACGCCGCCGCCACAAACAACAGTAGTCGCTCAACCATACTGGTCCACCGCCAGCTGCCAACTGTCTCACGGCATTCACTTGAGGCAGTAAAACATGATGACATTCCAAGGGATATCCCGTGAAGTAGATAAGTATTGGCTCATCACTTCACTTCGCCGGAGACGCAAAGCGGCGGGAAGGAGGGACGGCGGGGAGTCGGACCAATTAAGGTGTAGGACGACTTCGTTTCCCATTCACTCCCGGCAGACAGTTCAGCGTTAGGGTATTTTGAGGATGCCAATGTGACCCAAATGTTCACAGTTCCGGGATCCTACTTGCAGCCACGTGTATTATCATCTTTATAAGAACAAGATTAGATAAGGACGCATTTCCGTTATCAAGGAGAGTGTTAGGCTGGCTTATCGCGCCGCGCCACTTCCCGCCTGCTATATGGGGCTTGGCTGAGGGGGACGGGCCTCAGCGCGCCGCAGTGTGGGATTTGGTGTGAGTTGCATGCCCTCCAGAATCACAGATGCGTTATTTTTCCGCCTAAACACAACGTAATGGTCTCCTTCTCTGTGTTGGCGGCTGTGGTGGTGATGAGTGGAGTGGCGGAGCGGGCAGCGGGTGTTGACGCACCGTGTCTGGAGTACGCGGCGTGTTACAAAGAGGCATACCTGCACCACAGCCACCTAGAGATCCACCACTACGACCACGATACACGCAGCGCTTCCTCCTGCCTCCCGGTATGCCTGGAGTATCGGCCGTCCACGCAATTGGTCATGGCCAAGATTATCGAGATGAACGAGCGTCTGGTGTGCGGCTGCGGCGACAAGGAGGCGTTGGGGAGTGGCAGGGGCGCCACCGAGGACCTGGTCGGGTGCAATCCATGTCCTGACGGGGAAGAGAAATGCGGCGGAGCGGTCACCGTCAGTATTTACCGCGTGGAACAGAGCGGGAAGTGTCGGAAAGGCCTCCACCCTTACCCACTGATCGCCACCACAGCCACAACCACCACAATCACCACCACCACAACAACACCGGGACTGCACGAGGGCGAATTAGTGATAGAACCGTCATCCAAAGTAGAGTTCTTGGGTTACGTGGAGGTGAGTTCGGACGAGCGGTCTGCACTACGGCTTCATCTACTGCCCAGTGCCGGAGGTGAGGCTGAGCGTTGCCTGTCCATCTGCATGACGCAAGACTCACAGCAACACTACGGCTTCCTCAGGCCTTTTGGGGGTGTTGTCTTATGTGGCTGTGGGTGAGTGTTTGAAGCCCATTCCGTTTGTCTATTTTGTACAACCTCACACACTGCCTGACCTACGAGCCTACATATGATAAGACCTTCGTAGAGGTTGCTAGTATTGCCATAGCTTGTTTACTGAGCCTCGTGATGGTTTGGCTAGGAATGGGAATAACACTCATGAAAACCCGACTAATCTCCTTTGTGGCCATTGGAAATATTTGTTCTGAGTCGAAAGCGTCTGGGAATACGGTCCTATAATACCCTCGTAAGTGTCTTGTTGCTTAATCATTCAATGTCTTGTTTATGTGTATGCCTTCCCTGATCCTTAAGTTAAAATTCACAAATCATGATGGATAACTCCTTTCTTTAATTTCAGAACTCGCGACTTCTTCACTCGCCTGACCAACCCGCTGAAGAAGGACCCTACTGCCGACAATCCCTTCGGCAACGCTGATACCTTCGTCGTGTACAGGGCTGGAGCGGCGCCGTGTCCACTGCTGCATCCCGGCCTGGCCCTGGTGGCGGCGGCGGCGGTGGTGATGGGGACGAGGGCTTATTGATGCTGCGTCTTAGGTTATGCAAGTCTTTTAATCTCTCTCTTTTTTTCTTTTTTTTTTTACAGCAAGGGAAGCAGATTAGGGGCAAAAAAATGGAAACAAGAAAGACCTCTGATAGTGATAGTGTTGATGATCGTAGCGGTAGTAGTAGTTATAGTAG